>NC_041385.1:174269718-174450667 GCF_002162155.2 Triticum dicoccoides
GGTGGCGCACCTTCAGCTCACTTCAGTGTTTGTAGTCGTCGCTTGGTGGTCTACGGATCTGGATGTATTTTTTATTATTTTCAGTGTTCGTTGTATAGACATGATTGAAGATGAATAAATCGAAAGTTTCCCGCAAAAAATTACATAGATATTTTTTTTATAATTATAGTATAAATGGTAATCACATCAAGCACTATTGGAACCTGGGATTGCCAACTTCTAAGTTTTGGCCAAGTTTGTTTCGTTCGGAAACCGCCAGCAGCCACCCCATCATCCCGCCGGCCTCACCTACCCTAGGAACATGGTGATGACTATGGCCAAGCCCGCAAAGACGAAAGCTGCGATGTGAGTCTGCGCCGGGTCCAGCCTTCTGCGTATAAGGGCAAACCTGAGAAATTTGACTTGTGGACAAAAACAATTCACAAACTGAACTGGTTCAAAAAAAAATCACTCAGCTGACTGTTTTGTGTGGTGCCCGACACGCAGGCACGCCGCACCCCACGGTGCAGCGCCCAGCTCTCAGGTGTTGCACATCTGACCAGCATGGCATCCACGGGCCCCCACCCAGCAGTGCAGCGCCTCTGAGCTAGGCGCCACCGCTGTAAAGCGCAGTGCTTAGCCCATAGGCGCTACACTGTGACTTAGGGCATCTCCAGCCGTTGGCCCCCCAGGAGGGGCAAAAAATCGCCCCCTGGGGGCGTGATGCCCCCCATTCGCGGCGCCCACGGTATTTTAAAAAATTTAAACACGGCACAAACACGGCGCAAATTCATTGCAAACTTCGGCGAGTTCATTCAAACTTAAACATATTTTACAAAAAAAGAAAAAACTACTGCGGGCTACCCCCGCCGTCTCCCTCGCCGCCCGCCTCGCCGCCCGCCTCGCCACCCCGCCCACGCGGTTCTACATGCCGGGGAGGCTGTAGAACCGCGTGTAGTCACCGCCGTCGTCGTCATCGTCGTCGTCGTCGTCGCCGCCGCCCCCGCCTACGCCTCCGCCGTCCCTGCTGCATCCCTCCCCCGGTTGGCACGGCGGGTTGGAAGGTCCGGGGGCGTCGTCGTCGTCGCTGTCGAGGACCACGATGCCGTGCTCGTCCTCGCGCCCACGTTTGCGGGCGACGATCTCCTCCAAGGCCCGGCGCTGCCGGACCGTCTCGTCGCGGAGGTAGTCGTCCCGCGCCCACCGCATGGCGTCCTCGTCGGAGAAGCCGCGCCGGGCTATCTCCTCGTACTCCGCGGGGAGGCCGGGCTCCGGCTTGGGCTCGACGAGGACGAAGCGGCCGGTGGGTGGGGAGGCGTTGGCGCCGATGCGGACGCCGGAGCTGCGGGTGCGCGCGGCAACCGGTGTGCCCTCGGGCTCCGGCTTGACGGGGCGGAGGCAGGGCGAGCCGCCGGACGAGGAGGAGGACCCCCCGGTCTCCATGCGCCTCGGGGTCCAGGAGCTTCCCCGGCGACGTGAGAAGGAAGGAGGAGCGGGGTACTCGAGGCGCGGCGTGTTGCCGCCCTCGATGTACTCGAGGACGGCCTCCAACGTGCGCCCGGGCACGCCCCACCACCGACGCCGGCCGGCGGAGTTGAGCCTGCCGGAGGGCACGACGCCGTTGGTGGCCTCGAGCTGCTGGGCGTGACGGCGGCGGAAGTAAGGGTCCCAGAGCGGGCTGTCGGGGACGTACCGTGGCCCCTCTCTCGCCGCACGCGGCAGGTTCGAGCGGATGCGTGCTATCTCCGCACGCCGCGCCGCGCCGGTGGGTACCGGGGGCACCGGCACGCCACCCGCACTGATCCTCCACGCCCCGGGCACCCGCATGTCCGGCGGGACCGGGTACTCGGCCTCGTAAAGGAGGAGAGCCTCGTCTTCATGAAGATGACGGCGGCCGAAGCCGTTCGCCGCCGCGCCGTCGCCTGGGAAGCGCTCCGCCATGGGAGTGAACTGGAGATGGCGAAGAGAGGAGAGGAGAGGCAGGAACGACGACGGCGAGAGAGTGTGAGTCGCCGAGTGCGCCGGGGCGCGTCATATATAGGCCGAGGTGCCGCCCACACGCGTGGCACCGTGTGTACGCGTGGCGGGCGAGGGAGGGCGAGGGGACGCGCGTCGTCCGGTCTTCACTGCGCCGCCCGTGAGGCATCAATGGCGCAGGCTGACCGGCGCGGCAGCGCGCGGCAGCTTTGGCATTGATTCGCCGCGGGAAACGAGGCGACGAGGACGAAGAAGGGCCGAGAAGAGAGCCGTGTCGCTGACGCGGCGGGCCCGCGGCTTCTTCGCGCCAAAAAAGTTCGTCCGGCGCCCCCGAGCGCCCCCAGCGCGCCGGGTTCAGGCTGGGTCCGCCGGCGCTGTTTTCGGCCCAAGCCGGCAAAAATCGGGCTCCTGGGGGCGCGACGGGGCCGTTTTTTCGGTGCCGGCGTGAAAAAAACGCCTGGGGAGGCCTTCTTGGGGGCGCGGCTGGAGATGCCCTTAGAGGCAGCCGCGCCTAGCCCTCCCCCCACCCACCCCAGTTACAGAAGGAACGTGGCGGCAGCTTCCACCTCTCCCCCTCTCAATCCTCTCTCCCAAATTCTTCAGATCTGACGATTTGGTCCGTGGATTTCTTCACCAATCCATCCAAGAAGGTACTCTCCTTCGATCCCCTTCTTTCTATCCAGAAAATGGTACTTATTTTAAAGATTTGTGGAATCCTTGTTTGATTGGATTAGAAACTTGCATGTATATTTTGAAATAGATTTGTGGGATTTAGGATTTGTAGATGATTTGTAATCATTTTGTAACCCTAGTTTAGTCGATTTGTATTGAAAATATATGATCCCATGTTGAAAACCTAGATTGTTGAGATGAACCCTATACATGTCTACATGTTTGTGTTGAATTTTTAGATGAGTTAGATGAAATCCTAGATTTGTATTGACAAGAATGCTTTCGTTGCGGAACCCTACATTTTGAGTTGTTTTTAGATGAAACCATTATAGAACCCTATATTGTTTTGGATACATATGTTTTTATGTGATGATTGTTGGCATGCTTTGATTGTAGATATTACATTATTATTCAATTTTCCTTTTAGTTTGTACCAATTGTTGGCATGTTTTTTGTGATGATTGTTAGCATGATTTGATTAGGAAGTATGGTAGTTAGCTAACATATGTTTATTGTTTGAAATTAGTAGGATAGTTTGGCTTCTCAATGACTATTATGATACTGAACACCGGGCCTACTTTATGTCTGTGAAGCAGCGGGTAATAATGAAAGTGACTGGTATTATGAATTTTGTGTTTATTTGAAACACACATGCCCCATATGTAATATTCTGATTTGCTTGTTTGTAGGAGCTTCAACCTCTGAGGATTCGGTCTCACGTGGTCACCCTTGGTGGGATGCACTATGATGAGCGGTACACACCATATGTAAGGGAGTCAGGATTGCTCCCTTTCATTCAGCTGGTCAGCCGGTCAACACCGAACCTCAATGCTGCAGCAATCACCTCGCTTGTTGATCGTTGGAGGATGGAGACACACAGTTTCCATCTTCGGACCGGCGAGATGACTGTGACGCTCCAGGATATTGCTATGACCGCCGGTCTTCCTATCGAGGGGAATCCTCTTTGTATGAGCACTAATTCTGATGGGTGGCGCCAGCAGATGGAGGCCCTTATTGAAGGAAATATGCCCTAGAGGCAATAATAAAGTTATTATTTATTTCCTTAATTCATGATAAATGTTTATTATTCAAGCTATAATTGTATTAACTGAAAACTTAGTACATATGTGTGAATACATAGACAAAACATATAGTCCCTAGTATGCCTCTACTTGACTAGCTCGTTAATAAAAGATGGTTATGTTTCCTAACCATAGACATGTGTTGTCATTTGATGAACGGGATCACATCATTAGGAGAATGATGTGATGGACATGACCCATTCGTTAGCTTAGCATTATGTTCGTGTCAGTTTCATTGCTACTGATTTCTTCATGACTTATACAAGTTCCTCAGACTATGAGATTATGCAACTCCCGAATACCGGAGGAACACTTTGTGTTCTACCAAAAGTCACAACGTAAAAGGGTGATTATAAAGGTGCCCCACAGGTGTCTTCGAAGGTGTTTGTTGGATTGGCATATATCGAGATTAGGATTTGTCACTCCGTGTTTCGGAGAGGTATTTCTGGGCCCTCTCGGTAATACTCATCACTATAAGCCTTGCAAGCATTGTAACTAATGAGTTAGTTGCGGGATGAAGTATTACGGAATGAGTAAAGAGACTTGCCGGTAACGAGATTGAACTAGTTATGATGATACCGACGATTGGATCTCGGGCAAGTAACATACCGATGACAAAGGGAACAACGTATGTTGTTATGTGGTTTGACCGATAAAGATCTTCGTAGAATATGTAGGAACCAATATGAGCATCCAGGTTCCGCTATTGGTTATTGACCAGAGACATGTCTCCGTCATGTCTACATAGTTCTCGAACCCGTAGGATCCGCACACTTAATGTTCGATGACGATTGGTATTATGAGTTTATGTGATATGATGTGCCAAAGATTGTTTGGAGTCCCGGATGTGATCACAGACATGACGAGGAGTCTCTAAATGGTCGAGACATAAAGATTGATATATTGGACGACTATATTCGGACACCAGAAGTGTTCCAGAGAAGTTTCGGATAAAACCGGAGTGCCGGGGGGTTATCGGAACCCCGGGGGAACTAATGGCCCTAGATGGGCCTTAGTGGGAGAAGAGGAAGGGCCAGGAGGGGCTGGCCGCCCCCGCCCCCCTTGAGTCCGAATAGGACAAGGGAAGGAGGGCGGCGCCCCCCCTTTCCTTCCCTTCCCCCTCTTCCTTCCTCCTTTCCCCTCTTCCTTAGGTGGAAACCTACTAGGACTTGGAGCCCTAGTAGGATTCCCCTCTCTTGGCGCGCCCTAGGAGGGTCGGCCGGCATCCCTCTTGCTCCTTTATATACGGGGGCAGGGGCACCCCTTAGACACACAATTTGATGGTTTAGCAGTGTGCGGTGCCGCCCTCCACAGATTTCCACCTCAGTCATATCGTCGTAGTGCTTAGGCGAAGCCCTACACCGGTAACTTCATCATCACCGTCACCACGCCGTCGTGCTGACGAAACTCTCCCTCGACCTCAGCTGGATCTAGAATTCATGGGACGTCACCGAGCTGAACGTGTGTAGATCACGGAGGTGCCGTACCTTCGGTGCTAGGGTCGGTCGGATCGTGAAGACGTACGACTACGTCAACCGCGTTGTCATAACGCTTCCGCTTTTGGTCTATGACGGTACATAGAAAACACTCTCCCGTCTCGTTGCTATGTATCACCTAGATAGATCTTGCGTGATCGTAGGAAAATTTTGAAATTACTGTGTTCCCCAATAGTGGCATCCGAGCCGGGTCTATGCGTAGATGTTTTATGTACGAGTAGAACACAAAGAGTTGTGGGCGATAATAGTCATACTGCTTACCAGCATGTCATACTTTGATTCGGCGGTATTGTTGGATGAAGCGGCTCAGACCGATATTATGCGTACGCTTACGTGAGACTGGTTCTACCGACGTGCTTCGCACATAGGTGGCTGGTGAGTGTCTGTTTCTCCAACTTTAGTTGAGTCAAGTGTGGCTACGCCCGGTCCTTGTTGAAGATTAAAACAACACACTTGACAAAAAAATCGTTGTGGTTTTGATGCGTATGTAAGAACAGTTCTTGCAAGAAGCCCGTAGCAGCCACGTAAAACTTGCAACAACAAAGTAGAGGATGTCTAACTTGTTTTTGTAGGGCTTGCTGTGATGTGATATTGTCAAGGCATGATGTGATATAATTTGTTGTATGAGATGATCATGTTTTGTAACAAAGTTATCAGCAAGTGGCAGGAGCCATATGGTTGTCGCTTTATTGTATGCAATGCAATCGCCATGTAATCTTTTTACTTTATCACTAAGCGGTAGCGATAGTCGTAGTAACAATAGTGGTGAGACGACAACGATGCTACGATGGAGATCAAGGTGTCGCGCCGATGATGATGGAGATCATGAAGATGCTTCGGTGATGGAGACCACGAGCACAAGATGATGATGGCCATATCATGTCACATATTATGAGTGCATGTGATGTTTATCCTTTATGCATCTTATTTTGCTTAGTTTGGCGGTAGCACTATAAGATGATCCCTTACTAAAATTTCAAGGTATAAGTGTTGTCCCTGAGTATGCATCGTTGCGGCAGTTCTTCGTGTCGAGACACCACGTGATGATCGGGTGTGATAATCTCTACGTTCACATACAACGGGTGCAAGCCAGTTTTGCACACGCAGAATACTCGGGTTAAACTTGACGAGCCTAGCATATGCAGATATGGCCTCGGAACACTGGAGACCAAAAGGTCGAGCGTGAATCATATAGTAGATATGATCAACATAGTGATGTTCACCATTGAAAACTACTCCATCTCACGTGATGATCAGACATGGTTTAGTTTATTTGGATCACGTGATCATTTAGATGACTAGAGGGATGTCTATCTAAGTGGGAGTTCTTAAGTAATATGATTAATTGAACTTTAATTTATCATGAACTTAGTCCTAATAGTATTTTGCATGTCTATGTTGTTGTAGATCAATGGCCCGTGCTACCGTTCCTTTGAATTTTAATGCATTCCTAGAGAAAGCTAAGTTGAAAGATGATGGCAGCAACTACACGGACTGGGTCCATAACTTGAGGATTATCCTTATTGCTACGCAGAAGAATTACATCCTGGAAGCACCGTTAGGTGTACCACCCGCGCCCGCAACTACAAACATTGTGAATGTCTGGCAGACGCGTGTTGATGACTACTCGATAGTTCAGTGTGCCATGCTCTATGGCTTAGAATCGGGACTTTAAGATGTTTTGAACGTCATGGAGCATATGAGATGTTCCAAGAGTTGAAGTTCATATTTCAAGCAAATGCCCGAGTTGAGAGATATGAAGTCTCCGACAAGTTCTACAGCTGCAAAATAGAGGAGAATAGTTCTGTAAATGAACACATACTCAGAATGTCTGGGTTGAAGGAAATATGCCCTAGAGGCAATAATAAAGTTATTATTTATTTCCTTATTTCATGATAAATGTTTATTATTCATTCTAGAATTGTATTAACCGGAAACATAATACATGTGTGAATACATAGACAAACATAGTGTCACTAGTATGCCTCTACTTGACTAGCTCGTGAATCAAAGATGGTTAAGTTTCCTAGCCATAGACATGAGTTGTCATTTGATTAACGGGATCACATCATTAGGAGAATGATGTGATTGACATGACCCATTCCGTTAGCCTAGCACTTGATCGTTTAGTATGTTGCTATTGCTTTCTTCATGACTTATACATGTTCCTGTAACTATGAGATTATGCAACTCCCGTTTGCCGGAGGAACACTTTGGGTGCTACCAAACTTCACAACATAACTGGGTGATTATAAAGGAGTACTACAGGTGTCTCCAAAGGTACATGTTGGGTGCGTATTTCGAGATTAGGTTTTGTCACTCCGATTGTTGGAGAGGTATCTCTAGGCCCTCTCGGTAATGCACATCACTATAAGCCTTGCAAGCAATGTAGCTAATGAGTTAGTTACGGAATGATGCACTACGTAACGAGTAAAGAGACTTGCCGGTAACGAGGTTGAACTAGGTATTGGATACCGACGATCGAATCTCGGGCAAGTAACATACCGATGACAAAGGGAACAACGTATGTTATTATGCGGTTTGACCGATAAAGATCTTCGTAGAATATGTAGGAACCAATATGGGCATCCAGGTTCCGCTATTGGTTATTGACCGAGAATAGTTCTAGGTCATGTCTACATAGTTCTCGAACCCGTAGGGTCCGCACGCTTAACGTTACGATGACAGTTTTATTATGAGTTTATAAGTTTTGATGTACCGAAGTTTGTTCGGAGTCCCGGATGTGATCACGGACATGACGAGGAGTCTCGAAATGGTCGAGACATAAAGATTGATATATTGGACGACTATATTCGGACACCGGAAGTGTTCCGGGTGGTTTCGGAGAAAACCGGAGTGCCGGAGGGTTACCGGAACCCCCCGGGAGAAGTCATGGGCCTTAGTGGGCCTGAGGGGAGAGAGAGGGCAGCAGCCCAGGAGGTGGCGCCCCCCCCCTTGAGGAGTCCGAATTGGACTAGGGGAGGGGGCGCGGCCCCCCTTTCCCTCTCCCTCTCCCTCTCTTTCCTTCCCCCTTCCTCCTTCCTAGTGGGACTAGGAAAGGGGAGTCCTACTCCCACTAGGAGGAGGACTCCCCCGTCCTTGGCGTGCCCCCCTAGGGCCGGCCGGCCTCCCCCCTTGCTCCTTTATATACGGGAGCAGGGGGGCACCCTAGACACACACAAGTTGATCTACGGATCGTTCCTTAGCCGTGTGCGGTGCCCCCCTCCACCATATTCCACCTCGGTCATATCGTCGCGGAGTTTAGGCGAAGCCCTGCGCCGGTAGAGCATCATCATCGTCACCACGCCGTCGTGCTGACGGAACTCATCCCCGACACTTTGCTGGATCGGAGTTCGGGGATCGTCATCGAGCTGAACGTGTGCTGAACTCGGAGGTGCCGTACGTTCGGTACTTGGATCGGTCGGATCGTGAAGATGTACGACTACATCAACTGCGTTGTCATAACGCTTCCGCTTACGGTCTACGAGGGTACGTGGACAACACTCTCCCCTCTCGTTGCTATGTCATCACCATGATCTTGCGTGGGCGTAGGAAATTTTTTGAAATTACTACGTTCCCCAACAGTGGCATCCGAGCCAGGTTTTATGCGTAGATGTCATATGCACGAGTAGAACACAAGTGAGTTGTGGGCGATACAAGTCATACTGCTTACCAGCATGTCATACTTTGGTTCAGCGGTATTGTGAGATGAAGCGGCCCGGACTGACATTACGCGTACGCTTATGCGAGACTGATTTCACCGTTACGAGCACTCGTGCTTAAAGGTGGCTTGCGGGTGTCTGTCTCTCTCACTTTAGCTGAATCGAGTGTGGCTACGCCCGGTCCTTGCGAAGGTTAAAACAGCACTAACTTGACGAACTATCGTTGTGGTTTTGATGCGTAGGTAAGAACGGTTCTTGCTAAGCCCGTAGCAGCCACGTAAAATTTGCAACAACAAAGTAGAGGACGTCTAACTTGTTTTTGCAGGGCATGTTGTGATGTGATATGGTCAAGACGTGATGCTATATTTTATTGTATGAGATGATCATGTTTTGTAACCGAAGTTATCGGCAACTAGCAGGAGCCATATGGTTGTCGCTTTATTGTATGAAATGCAAAACGCCCTGTAATTGCTTTACTTTATTACTAAGCGGTAGCGATAGTCATAGAAGCAATAGATGGCGTAACAACAACGATGCTACAATGGAGATCAAGGTGTCGCGCCGGCGATGATGGTGATCAAGACGGTGCTTCGAAGATGGAGATCACAAGCACAAGGTGATGATGGCCATATCATATCACTTATATTGATTGCATGTGATGTTTATCCTTTATGCATCTTATCTTGCTTTGATTGACGGTAGCATTTTAAGATGATCTCTCACTAAATTATCAAGAAGTGTTCTCCCTGAGTATGCACCGTTGTGAAAGTTCTTCGTGCTGAGACACCACGTGATGATCGGGTGTGATAGGCTCTACGTTCAAATACAACGGGTGCAAAACAGTTGCACACGCAGAATACTCAGGTTAAACTTGACGAGCCTAGCATATAACAGATATGGCCTCGGAACACGGAGACCGAAAGGTCGAGCGTGAATCATATAGTAGATATGATCAACATATTGATGTTCACCGTTGAAACTACTCCATCTCACGTGACGATCGGACATGGTGTAGTTGATATGGATCACGTAATCACTTAGAGGATTAGAGGGATGTCTATCTAAGTGGGAGTTCTTAAGTAATATGATTAACTGAACTTAAATTTATCATGAACTTAGTCCTGGTAGTATTTTGCAAATTATGTTGTAGATCAATAGCTCGCGTTGTTGCTTTCATATGTTTATTTTGATATGTTCCTAGAGAAAATTGTGTTGAAAGATGTTAGTAGCAATGATGCGGATTGGATCCGTGATCTGAGGTTTATCCTCATTGCTGCACAGAAAAATTATGTCCTTGATGCACCGCTAGGTGACGGACCTATTGCAGGAGCATATGCAGACGTTATGAACGTTTGGCTAGCTCAATATGATGACTACTTGATAGTTTAGTGCACCATGCTTAACGGCTTAGAATCGGGACTTCAAAGATGTTTTGGACGTCATGGACCATATGAGATGTTCCAGGAATTGAAGTTAATATTTCAAGCAAATACCCGAGTTGAAAGATATGAAGTCTCCAACAAGTTCTATAGCTAAAAGATGGAGGAGAATCGCTCAACTAGTGAGCATGTGCGCAGATTGTCTGGGTACTTCAATCGCTTGAATCAAGTGGGAGTTAATCTTCTAGATAAGATAGTGATTGACAGAATTCTCTAGTCACCATCCCTAAGTTACTAGAACTTCATGATGAACTATAGTATGCAAGGTATGATGAAAACAATTCCCGAGCTCTTCGTGATGTTGAAATCGACGAAGGTAGAAATCAAGAAAGAGCATCAAGTGTTGATGATTGACAAGACAACTAGTTTCAAGAGAATGGCAAAGGGAAAGAAAGGGAACTTTAAGAAGAATGACAAGCAAGTTGTCACTCCCGCGAAGAAGCCCAAAGCTGGACCAAAGCCTGAAACTGAGTGATTACACTTCAAAGGAAATGGTCACTGGAAGCGGAAATGCCCTGAATATTTGGTGGATAAGAAGGATGGCAAAGTGAACAAGGGTATATTTGATATACAGGTTATTGATGTGTGCCTTACTAGTGTTTATAGTAGCCCCTGAGTATTTGATACTTGTTTGGTTGCTAAGATTAGTAACTCGAAACAGGAGTTACAGAATAAAGAGAGACTAGTTGAAGGGGAAGTGACGATGAGTATTGGAAGTAGTTCCAAAATTGATATAATCATCATCGCACACTCCCTATACTTTCGGGATTAGTGTTAAACCTAAATAAATGTTATTTGGCGTTTGCGTTGAGCATGAATATGATTTGATCATGTTTATTGCAATACGGTTATTCATTTAATGTCAGAGAATAATTGTTGTTCTGTTTACATGAATAAAACCTTCAATGGTCATACACCCAATGAAAATAGTTTGTTGGATCTCGATCGTAGTAATACACATATTCATAATATTGATGCCAAAAGATGCAAAGTTAATAATGATAGTGCAACCCATTTGTGGCACTGCCGTTTGGGTCATATCGGTGTAAAGCGCATGAAGAAACTCCAAAAAGATGGATTTTTGAAATCACTTGGTTATGAATCATTTGATGCTTGCGAACAGTGCCTTTTGGGCAAGATGACTAAAACTCCGTTCTCCGGAACAATGGAACAAGCTACTGACTTATTGGAAATAATACATACCGATGTATGCGATCCAATGAGTGTTGATGCTCGTGGCAAGTATCGTTATTTTCTGACCTTCACAAGATGATTTGAGCAGATATGGATATATCTACTTGATGAAACATAAGTCTGAAATAGTTGAAAGGTTCAAAGAATTTTAGAGTGAAGTGGAAAAATCATCGTAACAAGAAAATAAAGTTTCTGCGATCTGATCGCGGAGACGAATATTTGAGTTACGAGTTTGGTCTTCAATTAAAAGAATGTGGAATAGTTTCACAGCTCACGCCACCTGGAACACCACAATGTTATGGTGTGTCCGAACGTCGTAACCGCACTTTATTGATATGGTGCGATCTATGATGTCTCTTACTGATTTACCACTATTATTTTGGGGTTATGCATTAGAGACAGCTGCATTCACGTTAAAAGGGCACCATCTAAATCTGTTGAGACGACACCAGATGAACTATGGTTTAGCAAGAAACCCAAGTTGTCGTTTCTTAAAGTGTGGGGCTGTGATGCTTATGTGAAAAAGTTTCATCCTGATAAGCTCAAACCCAAATTGGAGAAGTGCGTCTTCATAGAATACCCAAAGGAAACTATTGGGTACACCTTCTATCACAGATCCGAAGGCAAGATATTCGTTGCTAAAAATGGATCCTTTCTAGAGAAGGAGTTTCTCTCGAAAGAAGTGAGTGGGAGGAAAGTAGAGCTTGATAAGGTAATTTGTACCTTCTCCCGAATTGGAAAGTAGTTCATCACAGAAATCAGTTCCAGTGATTCCTACACCAATTAGTGAGGAAGCTAATGATGATGATCATAAAGCTTCAGATCAAGTTACTACCGAACTTTGTAGATCTTCCAGATTAAGATCCGCACCGGAGTGGTACGGTAATCCTATTCTGGAAGTCATGTTACTAGACCATGATGAACCTACGAACTATGAGGAAGCAATGATGAGCCCAGATTCCGCAAAATGGCTAGAGGCCATGAAATCTGATATGGGATCCATGTATGAGAACAAAGTATGGACTTTGGTTGACTTGCCCAATGATCGGCAAGCCATTGAGAATAAATGGATCTTTAAGAAGAAGACTGACGCTGATGGTAATGTAACTGTCTACAAAGCTAGACTTGTCGAAAAAAGGTTTTTGACAAAGTTCAAGGTGTTGAATACAATGAGATTTTCTCACTCGTATCGATGCTTAAAAGTCTGTCCGAATCATGTTAGCAATTGCCACATTTTATGAAATTTGGCAAATGGATGTCAAAACTACATTCCTTATTGGATTTATTAAAGAAGAGTTGTATATGATACAACCAGAAGGTTATGTCAATCCTAAAGGTGCTAACAAAATGTGCAAGTTCCAGCAATCCATCTATGGACTGGTGCAAGCATCTCAGAGTTGGAATATACTCTTTGATAAGTTGATCAAAGCATATAGTAATATATAGACTTGCGGTGAAGCCTGTATTTACAAGAAAGTGAGTGGGAGCTCTGTAGCATTTCTGATACTATATGTAGATGACATATTGTTGATCGGAAATGATATAGAATTTCTGGATAGCATAAAGGGATACTTGAATAAAAGTTTTTCAATGAAAGACCTCGGTGAAGCTGCTTACACATTGAGCGTCAAGATCTATATAGATAAATCAAGACGCTTGATAAGATTTTTCAATGAGTACATACCTTGATAATTTTTTTGAAATAGTTCAAAATAGAACAGTCAAAGAAGGAGTTCTTGCCTGTGATGCAAAGGTGTGAAGTTGAGTAAGACTCAAGACCCGACCATGGCAGAAAATAGAAAGAGAATGAGAAGTCATTCCCTATGCCTCAGTCATAGGTTCTATAAAAGTATGCTATGCTATGTATCAGACCTATTGTATACCTTGCTCTTCATTTGGCAAGGGAGTACAATAGTGATCTAGGAGTAGATCACTGGACATTGGTCAAGAATATCCTTAGTGAGGACTAAGGAAATATTTCTCGATTATGGAAGTGATAAAAGAGCCCGTCATAAAGAGTTACATCGGTGCAAGCTTTCAGACTGATCCAGATGACTCTAAGTCTCAATCTGGATACATACTGAAAGTGGGAGCAATTAGCTAGAGTAGCTCCGTGCAGAGCATTGTAGACATAGAATATTTGCAAAATACATGCGGCTCTGCATGTGACAGAACCGTTGACTAAGCTTCTCTCACGAGCAAAACATGATCATACCTTTGTACTCTTTGGATGTTAATCACATAGCAATGTGAACTAGATTATTGACTCTAGTAAACCCTTTGGATGTTGGTCACATGAAGATGTGAACTATGGGTGTTAATCATATACAGATATGAATATTGGTATTAAATCACATGGCGATGTGAACTAGATTATTGACTCTAGTGCAACTGGGAGACTGAAGGAAATATGCCCTAGAGGCAATAATAAAGTTATTATTTATTTCCTTATTTCATGATAAATGTTTATTATTCATGCTAGAATTGTATTAACCGAAAACATAATACATGTGTGAATACATAGACAAACATAGTGTCACTAGTATGCCTCTACTTGACTAGCTCGTGAATCAAAGATGGTTAAGTTTCCTAGCCATAGACATGAGTTGTCATTTCATTAACGGGATCACATCATTAGGAGAATGATGTGATTGACATGACCCATTCCGTTAGCCTAGCACTTGATCGTTTAGTATGTTGCTATTGCTTTCTGCATGACTTGTACATGTTCCTGTAACTATGAGATTATGCAACTCCCGTTTGCCGGAGGAACACTTTGGGTGCTACCAAATGTCACAACGTAACTGGGTGATTATAAAGGAGTACTACAGGTGTCTCCAAAGATACATGTTGGGTTGGCGTATTTCGAGATTAGGTTTTGTCACTCCGATTGTCGGAGAGGTATCTCTGGGCCCTCTCAGTAATGCACATCACTATAAGCCTTGCAAGCAATGTAGCTAGTGAGTTAGTTACAGAATGATGCATTACATAACGAGTAAAGAGACTTTCCAGTAATGAGATTGAACTAGGTATTGGATACCGACGATCGAATCTCGGGCAAGTAACATACCGATGACAAAGGGAACAACGTATGTTGTTATGCGGTTTGACCGATAAAGATCTTCGTAGAATATGTAGGAATCAATATGGGCATCCAGGTTCCGCTATTGGTTATTGACCGAGAATAGTTCTAGGTCATGTCTACATAGTTCTCGAACCCGTAGGGTCCGCACGCTTAACGTTACGATGACAATTTTATTATGAGTTTATAATTTTTGATGTACCGAAGTTTGTTCGGAGTCCCAGATGTGATCACGGACATGACGAGGAGTCTCGAAATGGTCGAGACATAAAGATTGATATATTGGACGACTATATTCGGACACCGGAAGTGTTCCGGGTGGTTTCGGAGAAAACCGGAGTGCCGGAGGGTTACCGGAACCCCCCCGGGAGAACTAATGGGCCTTAGTGGGCCTGAGGGGAGAGAGAGGGCAGCAGCCCAGGAGGTGGCGTGCCCCCACTTGAGGAGTCCGTATTGGACTAGTGGAGGGGGCGCGGCCCCCCTTTCCCTCTCCCTCTCCCTCTCTTTCCTTCCCCCTTCCTCCTTCCTAGTGGGACTAGGAAAGGGGAGTCCTTCTCCCACTAGGAGGACTCCCCCCTCCTTGGTGCGCCCCTAGGGCCGGCCGGCCTCCCCCTTGCTCCTTTATATACGGGGGCAGGGGGGCACCCTAGAGACACACAAGTTGATCTACGGATCATTCCTTAGCCGTGTGCGGTGCCCCCCTCCACCATATTCCACCTCGGTCGTATCGTCGCGGAGTTTAGGCGAAGCCCTGCACCGGTAGAGCATCATCATCGTCACCACGCCGTCGTGCTAACAGAACTCATCCCCGACACTTTGCTGGATCGGAGTCCGGGGATCGTCATCGAGCTGAACGTGTGCTGAACTCGGAGGTGCCGTATGTTCGGTACTTGGATCGGTCGGATCGTGAAGACGTACGACTACATCAACCGCGTTGTCATAACGCTTCCACTTATGGTCTATGAGAGTATGTGGACAACACTCTCCCCTCTCGTTGCTATGTCATCACCATGATCTTGCGTGTGCATAGGAAATTTTTTGAAATTACTACGTTCCCCAACATGGGTACCATAACCACTTGACTCAGCTAGGAGTTGATCTTCCAGTTGATAGTGTCATGGACAGAGTCCTTCAATCACTGCCACTAAGTTATAAAGGCTTCGTGATGAACTATAATATGCAAGGGATGAACAAGACTATTTCCTAGCTCTTCGCGATGCTAAAGGCTACGGAAGTAAGAATCAAAAAGGAGCATCAAGTGTTGATGGTCAATAAGACCACTAGTTTCAAGGAAAGGGCAAAGGGAAGAAGGGGAACTTCAAGAAGAACGACAAAAAGATTGCTGCTCAAGAGAAGAAACCCAAGTCTGGACCTAAACCTGAAACTGAGTGCTTCTACTGCAAAGGGACTGGTTATTGGAAACGGAACCGCCCCAAGTATTTGGCGGATAAGAAGGATGGCAAAGTGAAAGGTATATTTGATATACATGTTATTGATGTGTACTTAACTAATGCTCGCAGTAGCGTCTGGGTATTTGATACTGGTTCTGTTGCTCATATTTGCAACTCGAAACGGGGGCTACGAATTATGCGAAGATTGGCTAAGGACGAGCTGACGATGCGCGTGGGAAATGGTTCCAAAGTCGATGTGATCGCGGTCGGCACGCTACCTCTACATCTACCTTCGGGATTAGTTTAAGACATGAATAATTGTTATTTGGTGCCAGCGTTGAGCATGAACATTATATCTGGATCTTGTTTGATGCGATACGGTTATTCATTCAAATCGGAGAATAATGGTTGTTCTATTTATATGAGTAATATCTTTTATGGTCATGCACCCTTGATGAGTGGTCTATTTTTGTTAAATCTTGATAGTGATGATACACATATTCATAATATTGAAGCCAAAAGATGCAAAGTTAATAATGATAGTGCAACTTATTTGTGGCACTGCCGTTTGGGTCATATCGGTGTAAAGCGCATGACGAAACTCCATGCCGATGGACTTTTGGAATCACTTGATTATGAATCACTTGGTGTTTGCGAAACGTGCCTTATGGCAAGATGACTAAAACTCTGTTCTCCGGAACAATGGAAGAGCTAATGACTTATTGGAAATAATGCATATTGATGTATGCGGTCCAATGAGTATTGAGGCTCGTGGTGGGTATCGTTATTTTCTTACCTTCACAGATGATTTGAGCAGATATGGTTATTTTCTTACTCAAACATTTGAAAAGTTCAACAGAGTGAAGTGGAAAATCATCGTAACAAGAAAATAAAGTTTCTACGATCTGATTGTGGAGGAGAATATTTGAGTTACGAGTTTGGTCTTCATTTGAAACAACATGGGATAGTTTCACAACTAACGCCACCTGGAACACCACAGCGAAATGGTGTGTCCAAACGTCGTAACCATACTTTATTGGATATGGTGCGATCTATGATGTCTCTTACTGATTTACCGCTATCGTTTTGGGGTTATGCTTTTGAGACGGCTGCATTCACTTTAGTAGGGCACCATCAAAATCCATTGAGATGACACCTTATGAACTGTGGTTTGGCAAGAAACCAAAGTTGTCGTTTCTTAAAGTTTGGGGCTGCGATGCTTATGTGAAAAAGCTTCAACCTGATAAGCTCGAACCCAAATCAGAGAAGTGCATCTTCATAGGATACCCAAAAGAAACTGTCGGGTACACCTTCTATCACATATCCGAAGGCAAAATGTTTGTTGCTAAGAATGGATCCTTTCTAGAGAAGGAGTTTCTCTCGAAAGAAGTGAGTGGGAGGAAAGTAGAACTTGATGAGGTAATTGTACCTTCTCCCTTATTGGAAAGTAGTTCATCACAGAAATCAGTTCCAGTGATTCCTACACCAGTTAGTGAGGAAGCTAATGACGATGATCATGAAACTTCAAATCAAGTTACTGCCGAACTTCGTAGGTCTTCTAGAGTAAGATCCGCACCAGAGTGGTATGGTAATCCTGTTCTGGGAGTCATGTTACTAGACCATGATGAACCTACAAACTATGAGGAAGCGATGATGAGCCCAGATTCCGCAAAATGGCTTGAAGCCATGAAATCTGAGATGGGATCCATGTATGAGAACAAAGAGTGGACTTTGGTGGACTTGCCCGATGATCGACAAGCCATAGAAAATAAATGGATCTTTAAGAAGAAGACCGACGCAGACGGTAATGTTACTGTTTACAAAGCTCGACTTGTTGTGAAAGGTTTTTGACAAGTTCAACGAGTTGACTATGATGAGACTTTCTCACCCGTAGCGATGCTTAAGTCTGTCAGAATAAGGTTAGCAATTCCTGCATTTTATGATTATGAAATTTGGCAAATGTATGTCAAAACTGCATTCCTGAATGGGTTTCTGGAAGAAGAGTTGTATATGATGCAACTAGGAGGTTTTGTCGATCCAAATGGTGCTAACAAAGTGTGAAAGCTCCAGCGATCCATTTATGGACTGGTGCAAGCCTCTCGGAGTTGGAATAAACGTTTTGATAGTGTGATCAAAACATATGGTTTTATACAGACTTTTGGAGAAGCCTGTATTTACAAGAAAGTGAGTGGGAGCTCTGTAGCATTTCTAATATTATATGTGGATGACATGTTGTTGATTGGAAATGATATAGAATTTCTAGATAGCATAAAGGGATACCTGAATAAGAGTTTTTCTATGAAAGACCTTGGAGAAGCTGCTTACATATTGGGCATTAAGATCTATAGAGATAGATCAAGACGCTTAATTGGACTTTCACAAAGCACATACCTTGATAAAGTTTTGAAGAAGTTCAAAATGGACCAGTCAAAGAAAGGGTTCTTGCCTGTGTTATAAGGTGTGAAGTTGAGTCAGACTCAATGCCCGACCACTGCAGAAGATAGAGAGAAAATGAAAGTCATTCACTATGCTTCAGCCATAGGTTCTATCATGTATGCAATGCTGTGTACCAGACCTGATGTGTGCCTTGCTATAAGCATAGCAGGGAGGTACCAAAGTAACCCCGTAGTGGAGCACTAGACAGCGGTCAAGAACATCCTGAAATACCTGAAAAGTACTAAGGATATGTTTCTCGTTTATGGAGGTGAAAAAGAGCTCATCGTAAATGGTTACGTCGATGCAAGCTTTGACACTGATCGGATGACTCTAAGTCGAAAACCGGATATGTATTTTTTTGAATGGAGGAGCTGTCAGTTGGTGCAGTTCCAAGCAAAGCGTCGTGGCGGGGTCTACGTGTGAAGCGGAGTACATTGCTGCTTCGGAAGCAGCGAATGAAGGAGTTTGGATGAAGGAGTTCATATCCGATCTAGGTGTCATACATAGTGCATCGAGTCCAATGAAAATCTTCTGTGACAATACTGGTGCAGTTGCCTTGGCAAAGGAATCCAGATTTCACAAGAGAAACAAGCACATCAAGAGACACTTCAATTCCATCCGTCATCAAGTGTCGGAGGGGGACATAGAGATTTTCAAGATACACAGGGATCTGAATGTTGCAGACCCGTTGACTAAGCCTCTTCTACAAGCAAAACATGATCAACACCAAAGCTCCATGGGTGTTAGAATCATTACAATGTAATCTAGATTATTGACTCTAGTGCAAGTGGGAGACTAAAAGAAATATGCCCTAGAGGCAATAATAAAGTTATTATTTATTTTCTTAATTCATGATAAATGTTTATTATTCATGCTAGAATTGTATTAACCGGAAACTTAGTACATGTGTGTGAATACATAGACAAAACATATAGTCCCTAATATGCCTCTACTTGACTAGCTTGTTAATCAAAGATGGTTATGTTTCCTAACCATAGACATGTGTTGTCATTTGATGAACGGGATCACATCATTAGGAGAATGATGTGATGGACATGACCCATCCGTTAGCTTAGCATTATGATCGTGTCAGTTTCATTGCTACTGCTTTCTTCATGACTTATACAAGTTCC
Organism: Triticum dicoccoides; assembly: GCF_002162155.2. NCBI lineage: Eukaryota > Viridiplantae > Streptophyta > Magnoliopsida > Poales > Poaceae > Triticum > Triticum dicoccoides. The sequence continues at coordinate 174,289,262 of NC_041385.1, forward strand.
TCAGACTATGAGATTATGCAACTCCCAAATATCGGAGGAACACTTTGTGTTCTACCAAACGTCACAATGTAAAAGGGTGATTATAAAGGTGCTCTACAGGTGTCTCCGAAGGTGTTTGTTGGGTTGGCATATATCGAGATTAGGATTTGTCACTCCGTGTTTCGGAGAGGTATCTCTGGGCCCTCTCGGTAATACTCATCACTATAAGCCTTAAAAGCATTGTAACTAATGAGTTAGTTACGGGACGAAGTATTACAGAACGAGTAAAGAGACTTGCCGGTAACGAGATTGAACTAGGTATGATGATACCGATGATCGAATCTCGGGCAAGTAACATACCAATGACAAAGGGAACCTCGTACGTTGTTATGCGCTTTGACCGATAAATATCTTCATAGAATATGTAGGAACCAATATGAGCATCCAGGTTCCGCTATTGGTTATTGACCGGTCTCGGTCATGTCTACATAGTTCTCGAACCCGTAGGGTCCGCACGCTTAACGTTCGATGACGATTGGTATTATGAGTTTATGTGATATGATGTAGCAAATATTGTTTGGAGTCCCGGATGTGAACACAGACATGACGAGGAGTATCGAAATGGTCGAGACATAAAGATTGATATATTAGACGACTATATTCGGACACCGGAAGTGTTCCGGAGAAGTTTCGGATAAAACCGGAGTGCTGGAGGGTTATCGGAACTCCCGGGGGAACTAATGGGCCTAGATGGGCCTTAGTGGGAGAAGAGGAAGGGCCAGGAGGGGCTGGCCGTGCCACCCCCTTGAGTTCAAATAGGACAAGGGAAGGAGGGCGGCGCCCCCCTTTCCTTCCCTTCCCCCTCTTCCTTCCTCCTTCCCCCTCTTCCTTAGGTGGAAACCTACTAGGACTTGGAGTCCTAGTAGGATTCCCCTCTCTTGGCGCGCCCTAGGAGGGCCGGCGGGCCTCCCCCTTGCTCCTTTATATACGGGGGCAGGGGCACCCCATAGACACACAAGTTGATGGTTTAGCCGTGTGCGGTGCCCCCCTCCAAAGATTTTCACCTCAGTCATATCGTCGTAGTGCTTAGGGGAAGCCCTGCACCGGTAACTTCATCATCACCGTCACCATGCCATCATGCTGACGAAACTCTCCTTCGACCTCAGCTGGATCTAGAGTTCGTGGGATGTCACCGAGCTGAACGTGTGCAGATCGCGGAGGTGCCGTACCTTCGATGCTAGGATCGGTCAGATCATGAAGATGTATGACTACATCAACCGCGTTGTCATAGCACTTCCACTTTCGGTCTACAAGGGTACGTAGACAACACTCTCCCCGCTCATTGGCATGTATCACCTAGATAGATCTTGCGGATCATAGGAAAATTTTGAAATTACTGCGTTCCCCAACACTTCAGTATGTCTCCTCCAGATCCTTCGGTACCAGGAGGAGATGAGAAGAGGGAAAGAGTCGCAGCCTGTGCTCCTTTCATCTGGATTGCATTCCAGTTTGGGAATTGCCCTGAGAATGCTAGCAATGAATAGGTCCAGACATACGCTCGTGTCTACATGTGGTACATTATCCTCAGGACTCTGTTTGCTGACATCACATGCAATAATGCTCCATGGATGTGGCTGAAGGAGTTATCCGTCTTCCATAGCAAATGGAGTTGGGGTTCGGCGGCACTGGGTTACTTATATAGACAGGTACAGAGTTGTTTGTTTGCACTTAATTATCAATGCGATCTTCATGTTAAGTCAACCATGTTTTCTTTTATGTGCAATTGGACGACACATCTTGTAGTATCTCAAAGGATGGATGTATTAGTGGTTGTATGCTCGTACTTTCTGGATGGAGCTGGGAGCGCTTGCCGGTTGGACGGCCGAAGCAGGTGAAGTAGGAGGCATGGGACGACAAAGACGAGCCACTACGGTTCCCCACTTGGGCTTACAAGTGGGATATGTTAAATGAGACGATGGATGATCCCTAGCTCATGTACAAGCAGTAGACGAGCGAGTTGGACACGATTACGACTGAGCATGTGACTTGACATTGCATCAGTCATTCTCATGCTTTTATCGTAACTCGACATCAATGTTGCCTTGTTGTATGCCATGTTGCAGGTGGAATGGGAGCCGCATGGCGCCGGGGATAAATTTGGTAACCCTGGAGATTTCGTGCTGAATTCGATGTGCCTTAGGGATAGGGATCTTTGGCATATGCGGTGCCCACTCATATCAACTGGGTTGAGCTTCACAAGGCACATTAGTGTTCCGCCAGTTTGGTTTGTTCCAGCCTCACCCGCCGGAGTGGGAGGACACGGACATGTTGCTAAACGGGTAAGAGAGAATGAAACTTGTGCATTTAGCATCTTCTCGACGGTCTCGATGGTGCTAATATTCTGTTTTCTAACATGCAGGTTGGATAGGAGAAAGCAGCGCAGGATCAAGGACTGGGACAAGCATCACAGGAAGTATGTCATACAGTTCGCGCTTAGTGTGAAGCAAGCTAAGGCTGGAAAAGGATCCAAGCTTCATGAGCACTGCCCGATCGTGTTCAACAACTACCTCATTTCTTGCAAGTACCCGTGTGGAGATATGCAAGCCAGCGTATAATGAGGAGATTTTGGTAGATCCCACCGTCTTTGATGAGCTAACCCACCACCAGTACAACAAAATTGTTAGGGAAAGCACCCGAGTCCCTTCAGCTCCAGTGATGAACTTTGTGGTAAAGACTTCCCCTATGTGCTTTCCCATTTTCCCTATTCACATCTTTGTATTCACTTATTTGCTTATCTAACATGTTCATGTCATTTCCGTTCACAGCATACCAAAATCAAAAAAGAAGTTGATGAGAGCCAGACTATTCGGGAGACAACCCCAGTTGGAAAAAGCGATGCGGAAGGTGCACTTAAAGCATTCATTAAGGTACACATCTCTTTCAATTGTCAATGTTACATGTCTTGCTACGTTCGATATCTCATTCACTTGTACATGTTGCAGCGCCATGGCCAAAGGTTAAGGCAGTTATCGAACCTTGTCGGTTGTCATGACCCCGAATATGTATCACCTCAGCGGTCTAGGCCGACTACACCATCAGATCCCACTTCTGACCATGGGGCTCCTTTGGAGGAGGAGGATGTGGGTGTGGTCACCCAAGAGGTATGCCAATAGCACATGTTCATTTCTTGATGCATTGCTAACTTCATCCTCACGCACGCTCTTTTCCATATCGTTTGTTTTTATTAATAGGTTGATGATGACATGACCTTGGAGAACTATCAAGTTTGGTCAGCATACACCCTAAGACTTCACCGAAAAAGGCAAGAGGACGGTAGGCACCTCGCGGATGGTGGCCTTGGATGACTATGTGGACGAGATGGAGGAGGTGGAACCAGAGCCGGAGCCGGTTGCTTGTTCTAGGAAGAAGAAGATATCCGTCAGGAGGGGAAGAGGCGACAATAAGCATGGAAGGAACTAGTCGTCCTCCTCCTTTTCTTATGTAACTCAACTAGTGGTCGTTTTCTTATATCATACTTGTTATGTCATCGAACTTATATGCTTTGTTGAAGTTGTAGCAATGTTGAACTTGTTATATAGTTGAACCAGTGGTCCTTCTTTAAGTTCAACGTATGTGTTAGTTGATCCTAATTGCTTAATCTTTTTCATATTACTTCATCAAATTGTCATAAGCTTTATAATATTACTTCATCAAAAATCTGGAATGCAAATGTGCAGGTGATGTTTACCTTCTGCCTCTTGACACATGTGTGACACCTAGCACCTTGTGTACCTCCTTGTTGGCTTGTGCGTGCATCATTTGTCTTTGACCTCTTTCTTGGTTTGGTACATTTTATTTTATTGTGGACCTGACCTTTGCATTCCCCACAGCGGGACCTCTCACGAGGCTCTTGGAATTGTCCGTTGCACAATTCACGGCCGCCACCATTTCCCCATCCGTCCATGTCGCCTCTAAGACGCTTTGTCTTATGTCTACCCCATTTAACAACCTTCAAGTCCGGATCTGGCCATAGTTGAACTCCATGGTACTCCGGCCATTGTGATTGGTCAAAGTATGGGTGAAATCAGGGAGCCCATGTATTCTTGATTGTCATGATTGAGAACTCGGAGAGCGTCACGGTGAGCGGGTGATTGACGTCCACATTCACGCAATCGGCGGTATGCAAGTGTGAGCATGGGAGATGAAGCAACAATGGCCTCCCAAAAGAGCAATCACTCCGTGTTAGGGAAACCTTGAAAGCCCGACCTCCATGTTAGCGGCCATCATTTGTGGCTCCTCCTAGCTCTTTCACTTCGTACAACTAACTGCTTGTATCTGCGTCGGTGTTTCCCCAAAGAGGAAGGGATGATGCAGTACAACTATGGTAGGTATTTCCCTTAGTTATGAAACCAAGATTATCGAACTAGTAGGAGAACCAAGCAACACTATGTAAAGGTACCTGCACACAAAGAACAAAACCTCACAACCCAACGTGTAATAGGGGTTGTCAATCCCTCCTCGGTAAAAAGATAGATTAAATAGTATGAGTATGGATAGATAGATATGAATAAAACACGAAATAAAAGATGCAAATAAAAAGTGCATCAAGGCATTTTTTGATTTTTGGAATAATAGATCTAAAAACAAATGCGTAAAAAGATAGATCGGAAAGTAATATGATGAAAGATAGACCCGGGGCTGTAGATTTCACTAGTGGCTTCTCTCGAGAAAATAACATACGATGGGTAAACAAATTACTGTTAGGCAATTGATAGAAGATCAAATAATCATGACGATATCCAAGACAATGATCATTATATAGGCATCACATCCAAGATTAGTAGACCGAAATGATTCTGCATCTACTACTATTACTCCACGTGCATGTTGACCGCTATCCAGCATGCATAGTGTATTAAGTTCATGGAGAAGCGGAGTAATGCAATAAGAATGGTGGCATGATGTAGACAAGATCTATTCATGTAGGAATATACCCCATCTTGTTATCCTTAATAGCAACGATACGTACGTGCCTCGCTACCCCTTCTATCACTGGATGAGGACACCGTAAGATGGAACCCATCACAAAGCACCTCTTCCCATGGCAAGAAAAAACGATCTAGTTAGCCTAACTAAACCAAAGATTTGAAGAAGAAATATGAGGCTATAAGTAATCATGCATATAAGAGATCAAAAGAAGACTCAAATAATATTCATGGATGGAAACTAGATTGCCAGGGAGGGGCCCACCGGGATTGCCTAGCCTGGATCTCACCTGAGTCCAGCGGGGGAAGGGGCTGGCGAACCCGAGGCTTGTGGTGGGGGAGCTCGGGTGCTTGGGCGAGGTGGCGGGCCGGAGCAACGTCGGCGTGGCGAGGTCCGGTTGGCGGTAGCGCGCTTCGCGGAAGAACAGAAGCTTGCGGCGGCAAAAAAAAGTGTTTTGGGTGGCTCCCTGTTGGTTTGGGAATATTTCAGAATTTATAGGCTTGGAATTAGGTCAAACGGACCTGCATGGAGACCAAAATCTCAGGGGGCACATCCGTCGAGCTTGTGGCTCTCTCGTACCTCGTTTGGTCTCCTCCTGAAGCTTGTAGGGTCCCTTTTGGGTCGAAATTTTTTAGTTCAATTTATCTTTCGTTTGATATTGTTTTTTGAAAAAGCCATAAACAAGCAAAAAAACAGGAACTAGCAGTGGGGACTGGGTTAATAGGTTAGTCCCAAAAATAATGTAAAATAGCATATAAAGGCATATAAAGCATCCAAGATTGATAATATAATAGCATGGAACAATGAAAAATTAGATACGTCGGAGACATGTTAGAGAGTAGGAAAGAAACCTCACGAGAGAGAGAGAGAGAGAGAGAGAGAGAGAGGAACTGTGCAAGACAGGGACCTATATATATTGGGGAAGAAGTTAGGTCTGTGAGAAAGATGGAGACATGTGTAAAGATGGAGTGATATGCATGTGTGATCGAGATTTTACATATGTGGAAGGAGAAGAGACAAAAGGTTTGATGAGGGAGCTCCAAAATCATGGACGAGGGGGAAGCTTGTGTGTGTGTGCGTGTGTGTGTGTGCGTGTGCGTGTGTGTGTGTGTGTGTGTGTGTGTGTGTGTGTGTGTCCCATCTCATTTTCTCGCTAGGTAAATTTGGACCAAGTCACCGAATTTCAAACAACATGTATCAATTTTGTGTGTGGTACAACTTTGTACCTGTGCATCAGATGAAGATGAATTATATGTGAATGTTTATCTACTCTTTGTACTCTACATGATGGTGCCTTTTGCATGCATAATAGGATTCATCTGCATGTCGTAATCTTCTTTGCAAAAGTGCATCATGCTTTTAACTGCAGGAAATTGTTAAAAATTTGTCAACTTTGCTTGATGATTCTCATTGATCTAGATCTCATATGCATATGATTCGTTGATGTGATTTGGTTTATGCAATGTGTACATTGACGACATGCCCTTGGTTGCCATGTAAGGTCATGTAGCATGTCTCTTTCTTGCTCTAAAGTGACTATCATGATAAAACTGACATCATGTTAATAGCATGTTTCATTTTATGAAAATAATAATACTTAATCTATGTATCATATGAATTTGTGCCAATGGAGTAATTTGAAGAATGCCATGTGGACGGTATGCTCATATCATGTACATAAATAGTGAAATTTTTGTAGTTGTTGTTATGTGCATCCCAAGCCAGCATCATGATATTGCTGTACGGGTCCCAGATTTTCAGTAAGTCCGAGAATCAGCTTAGTTAACGGTTGCATATAGTTTTGATGAATGCCATGAACCTGTTGCCCATATGAATATTGACATGTTGTATGATTAGATCACCATGATATGTACTAGCATGTTGTGCCATTTGATGCCATGTGTAAGCAATGTAGCATAATTGTTCCGTGCCTCCAACATGCCATCATATTAACTGTACTCATAGAGATGCTATGTTTTTCTCTTAGTCATGAACTATAGCAGAATGTTGACAATGATGCATATGAACCTGAAGTTAAAGATAAATTGAAGTATGTTATCAATAGTTTTAAGGGTGTGTCAAGCTTGTGGCGTTCTTGTTCGTGTAGCATCATGTTTTGTTGATCACGTTGATGCATGTGTTACATGCGAGTGTGTAAGGGAGGGTCGAATTGAGAGAGATGGTTTTTGTGTTATGGATGCGTGAAGAAAAGGAAAAGTAAACTGTGGATTCACGCATAATGTGGTAACAGCTGGCATGAGGATAGAGGGAGGAAGTGATAGACTTAGTTATACGAACTAACATGATAGGCAGTATGTGGAAATGTTATAAGGAACACCATGCTAGTAGGATAGTGGAAGAGTAAGTACAATAATGTTGTAGGAAGGATGGGGCAACGCTGAAAAAAGGGTAAGTGTGGTAATATTTGTTTAGTGGAAAGCATGGTAAAAGAGTGAAAGTGAGAAAGTGAATAATATAGTGTTGAAACGTGGCCGTTTGCCCATTTGCATGGGAAAATGGCCATGTTAAACGTGATAATCGTGGTAACAATAAAGAAGTGGCAGAGTAAGTAGGATGGGAAATTGGCAAGTGCGGGAAAGTGGTAAGTGCATAGAAGTAGGAGCGTTAGTAATGCAGTGCGTTGTAATAGGTAAGGGTGGGAAAAGGGGCAAAGTTGCAGAGTAAGTAGATCAGAACGTTTTAGAATGGTGGAAAAGCGGGGAAAGTGGCCAAGTAAATAATCTAGCAGGTATAGTGGCAATCATTGTAATAGTGGTAAATTGGCTAGTGTTATAAGAGGTGGAAAGTGACAGAGTAGTTAGTATAGTGACATACATGAAGTGGCAATGGTGGGAGGTGGTATGGGTGGTAATGCGGAAAAATTGGAAAGGGTGAGGAAATTGGCAAGAAAGTGGTAAGTATGGAGAAGTGGCAGAGTAAGTCATAGTTGGTATTACGTACTCCTTCTTTGTAGAGATTCCACTGCGGACTACATACAGAGCAAAATGAGTTAATCTACACTCTAAAGTGCATATATGTTCATTTGTATGTAGTCCGCAATGAAATTCCTAAAAGGACTTAAATTTAGGAACGAAGGAAGTAGTAGTTTTCCATGGTGTTGGAGTAAGTAATATATTTTCATACGTACTAAATTTCAGTGGTGAAAAGGTGGCAAGGACGATAAGAGTGGAAAAGTGGTGGAGTGATATGTAATTTTTATATTTTTATATATACAAAGTGGCAATGATGGTAAAGTGTCAATGGCGGTAATAGTGCCAATGGTGTTAATAGTGTCAATGGTCGAAATGTCAATTGTGAAGGAGGGGTACACTGTTTTGAAACGCTGTCGTGGTAGCATTTTTCTGCCATGAGACATGTTTTAGCTGCCACGCGAAGAGGCGGTGGAGGAGACCCCCGTGGGCCCCACAACCCATCAGGTAATGATATTTTGCGAAGTAAAAACAAGCAAAAAACAAAAACTAGCACTAGGCACTATGCCAATAGGTTAGTCCCAAAAATCGATATAAAGTTGCTATAAAGTGATTGTAAAACATCCAAGAATGATAATATAACAACATGGAACAATCAAAAATTATAGATAAGTTGGAGACGTATCAGCATCCCCAAGCTTAATTCCTGCTCATCCTCGAGAAGGTAAATGATAAAAACAGAATTTTTGACGTGGAATGCTGCCTAACATGTTCATCACATATTCTTTTCTTTTGTAGCATGGACATATGGACTTTTAGATGATTCAAAGCAATAGTCTATATTTGACATGAAGACTTCAATACTCAAGCATATCAACAAGCAACCATGTCTTTTAAAATATCAACACTAAAGAAAGTTATCCCTAGCCCATCATGCTCAATCATTCATCCATTCATGAAACACACTTGAATATTAGCTACATCCAATGCTCAAGTACGATCAGAGTGCCCCTTAGTTGGTGCTTTACAAGAGAATGGAGACTCGGATAAAATAAAAATTCATTAAAGTAAATAGATAGGCCCTTCTTAGAGGGAAGTAGGGATTTGTAGAGGTGCCAGAGCTTAAATCTTAAATTTGAGAGATAAAATGTTTTGAGAGGCATCCTTTTCCCGTCAACGAAAATGACCGAGTAATTCCCAACACTTTCCATGCTAGATATATCATAGGCAGTTCCAAACATATAATAAGTTCATTCATTTTTCCACCATTCTTTCACACTCCACGGCTAGCCATATCCACGGGTACCGTCCATACCAACACTTTACAAGGAATTTATGATTTGACAACATAAAGTAAATTCATTTTTCATTTCGGGACCGGGAACCCCTATTACCATTGTACTCTCGTGCAACGACAAGTGAATAAACGCTCATCTTGAGAATAATACATCTAGCATGGAAAATATTGGCCACCCCCTATGATATGTCTCCAACGTATCTAGACTTTTTGATTTCCATGCTATTATATTATCTGTTTTGGATGTTTTATATGCATTAATATGCTATTTTACATTATTTTTGGGACTAACCAATTAACCTAGAGCCCCGTGCCAGTTCCTGTTTTTTCCTTATTTTTGAGTTTCGCAGAAAAGGAATACCAAATGAAGTCCAAATGGAATGAAACCTTTGTGATGATTTTTCTTGGACTAGAAGACAACCAGGAGACTTCGAGATGAAGTCGGAGGAGCCACGAGGCGGCCACAAGGACGGAGGGCGCGCCCAGCGGGGTAGGGCGCACTCCCACCCTTATGGGCCCCCCGTGACCCTCCTGAGCTAATCCTTTCGCCTATATATTCCCTTATATCCCCAAACCACCAGAGGCATCCACGAAAACACTTTTCCACCGCCGCAACCTTCTGTACCCATGAGATCCCATCTAGGGACCTTTTCCGACACCCTGCCGGAGGAGGATTCGATCACAGAGGGCTTCTACATCAACTCTATTGCCCTTCCGGTGAAGCGTGAGTAGTTTACCACAGACCTACGGGTCCATAGCTAGTAGTTAGATGGCTTCTTTTTTCTCTTTGATTCTCAATACCATGTTCTCCTCGATGTTCTTGGAGATCTATTTGATGTAATACTTTTTTGTGGTGTGTTTGCCGAGATCTGATGAATTGTGGATTTTGACCAGCTTATCTATGAATATTATTTGAATCTTCTCTGAATTCTTATATGCATGATTTGATATCTTTGTAATTCTCTTTGAACTATCAGTTTGGTTTGGCCAACTAGATTGGTTTTTCTTGCAATGGGAGAAGTGCTTAGCTTTGGGTTCAGTCTTGCAGTGTCCTTTCCCAGTGACAGTAGGGGCAGCAAGGCATGTATTCTATTGTTGCCATCGAGGATAAAAAGATGGGGTTTTCATCATATTGCTTAAGTTAATTCCTCTACATCATGTCATCCTACTTAATGCGTTACTTTGTTCTTCATGAACTTAATACTCTAGATGCAGGCAAGAGTCGGTCAATGTGTGGAGTAATAGTAGTATGTAGAATTGTTTCGGTCTACTTGACACAGACGTGATGCCTATATTCATGATCATTTCCTTAGATATCATCGTAACTTTGCGCTTTTCTATCAATTGCTCGGCAGTAATTTGTTCACCCATCGTATTATTTGCCATCTTGAGAGAAGCCTCTGGTGAAACCTATGGCCCTCGGGTCTATTTTCCATCATATTAGTTTCCTATCTACTATTTTGCAATCTTTTATATTTACTTTATCGTTTATCTATCTCTATAAGATCTCACTTTTGCAAGTAACCATGAAGGAACTGATAACCCCTTTATCACGTTGGGTGCAAGTTGTTTGATTGTTTGTGCAGGTATTCAGTGATTTGTGCGTTGTCTCCTACTGGATTGATACCTTGGTTCTCAAACTAAGGGAAATACTTATCTCTACTTCGCTGCATCACCCTTTCCTCTTCAAGGGAAAAACCAATGCAAGCTCAAGAAGTAGCACCCTGCCGCTTCATGCACTACTGGAATCGGGATCTTTGCCGTCAGCCAGCTCTTTGTCATCAGCCAGCTGACGGCAAAGATGGTATTTGCCATCAGCTAACGGGAACCTGGCAGCAAAGAAAGAGCTGACAGCAAAGTGTGTGTTTGCCGCCAGCCACCTCTTTGCCATCCGCTAGCTGACGGCATAGAAGTTTTGCCGTCCGCTAGCGGGCGACAAAGAGGGAGGGAGGCCCGCTAGCGAGAACCACCTAACGGCCACTTTCTTTGCCGTCTGCTAGCAGACGGCAAAGCTTCATTGCCGTCTGCTAGCGGACGACAAAGAAAGTGGCGAAACTAATGTCTGTTAACTAGGCTCTTTCCCATCTGCTAGCAGTCGACAAAGAGCTGGGACCTAACCTAAAAAGCGGCCAACCCCACCCTCTCCCTCCCTCTCTCTCCCTCCCCTCACCACACCTGCGCCGCCGCCCCTATGCCCGAGCCGCCCCCGCCGCCCCAGCACTCCGCCCCGCCGCCCCAGCGGCCCTCCCAGCCACCTCGATGCCCCGCCACGCCGCCTCAACGCCCCTCCCCGGCCGCCCCGGCGCCCCGAGCTTGAGCCACACGCGTGTACCCATGCGGGGTCAACGAAATAGCTCAGAAGGGCCCCATGCATGAGCCGATACTTTGACCTCAATGCATGCCCCTACTGTAGCGACTGACCCAGCCCGACATGGGGCGAGGATGCTGGCAGGCGGGTCCAGCCAGCCTGTCACGCGTGAGCCAGGGCGCGGGGTCTTGCTCGCGGGTGATGCCGCCCAATGACAGTGGCCATGGGCATGCCCCCACGGTCTACCCATCATCGAACTTCTAGCACGGTCACTAAGGTGCGAGCCATCCCGACAGACCGAATGGCTCACATCGCCCCCAAGTAGCTCCTGCCGTAAGCAATCCGGTAATGCTCGGCCCACCCCTCATGGACGCGCACCAACTATAGCGATTATGCGCCCTCAGTCCACCCATCATCGACCTACCAGCTGGGTCACACGGGTGTGAGACGTCCGGGCAGATTGGACGGTTGCGTCAGCCCCGGAAGCTTCCTCCGAAAGCCACCGCGCAACAGATGACCAGGAGGCTCTCTTTGCCCGCGAGCATCCCATGAGGGCGGGTACTCCATCCTTTATAGGAGTAATAATGTGGTGTGGCTTCCGTGTAGATGGTGAATAAGAATGTTTTTCCTTTGTAGTTCCTAGTGTGAAGCAACAATTTCAAATAAGATATATTTGTTATTTAGTAGGGTGTTTTGTTATATAAGGTTAAAGAATTGAATAAAGAATATTTTATTTCTACAATAAATTATGTGCATTTCTATGTACATTATCAATTGTGGCTTGGAATGCTCATCCGTAATCAAAATAAATAGAATATATGTGCACATATCTTGAGTTGATGACTATTAATTTGGTGGATCTCAAAAAATAAAATAGGTATAATATATTAATATTATATATAGAAATTCACTTGGCGGCTATTAATTACAGAAATCTCACCAAATCACTAGTTTAATGTGATAAACCACTATAAAAGGCTTGTCCATTTCTTTTGTTCTCGTCGGAACTTACATATCATACAAAAATCAACAACGCATTCTTTCAGCACAAACGACTAGTTGAAATGAGGACTACCCATGTGTGGCTTGTGGCCCTAGTCTTTCTTGTGCTAGCATCAGGTACTCATTTGTTCATGTAACACATTTGTGCATAATCTCTCCCAACAAATAATGGTCATGTTGTGATTGTCCCTTTTCTTCATCTCAAGATTTTGCAGATGTGGTACTGGAGGCATCAAGAGATAGCATTAAATTCGTCACATGTGTGTCAAAACAATTGACAAATCCACCATGTGATAACAAAACTTGCGAAGATGCATGCTCCAAACGTACAGGGCAATACAAATCTGGCGAGTGTGTTGCTGAGGGGTGCAAGTGCACATTTTGCGTAGACCATCCTCCAGCCAGCCACAGTAATGAAAAAATGGGTACTAACTAGCTAAGATTGGATAGTGTGTTGAGATAATAAGAGATAAAATCACAAATGGTGTAGAAGCAAGGTTGTTCACACGTATAAGCCATATGAAGAGTGATAAATAGTCTTGCTTCTTGAATTATCTTGAATTAAGAAGTGGTGTATAAAATTTAAAGAAGTGGTCTATAAAATGTGTGTGGTTGATTATTTTTCATTGTTTTTATTAATTGTGATGTGAATTCATGTAGACGGTGAATGAGAATCATTTTTTCCTTTGCACTTCCTAGTGTAAAGACAAATTTCAAATAACATATATCTTTTACTCCATCCATTCCAGAATACACAAGGTGGATTAGTCTTCTCAAAAGTCAAACATGTGCATGTTGACCAAGTTTTCTAAAAAAAATTCATTGTTTATCTATTAGGTATTGCAATAAGTTGATTTTTTGACAAAGGGAATATATTAATATCGTGGAGATACCAATTACACCAAGCCTCTGCAACAACACAATACCCTAATAGCACTATAGATGCACACAACCAAAAAAAAATAAGAAGCTAGAAAAGAAAAGTCCCGCTATAGTGATCTAGTCCTTGAAGCAGCAGTACAAACACCACCAAGACAACACCTGAAGTCCAACTTCTCTAAAAACGATGCCCTCAAGAAGGAAACAATGCACAAGTGCCATGGTTGGCTGATCATAGATCATAGGTTTTTCACCCTGAAGAAAATCCACTCTCTCAAAACAATGCCTTCAAAAAGTCCATTGCGAGGCACAACCAATTATGGTCAGATCTTGGATTTTCACCCTGAAAGGTAAGACCTTGAACTTCTCCAAATGTTGATATCTAATTATATAATATTGGTCAAACATACAAACCTTTGAGTATCAGAAAAATTGATGCACTGAGAGTGTGTTTGGTAAGGTATTTAAGACTATCTCTATATGTTGATGTAAAGCTAATGAATTGAATAAGGAATGTTTTATTTAATGTGTACATTAAATTTCTATGTATTTGTGCATACATGGTTACTAGTGGTTTGGAATGCTCAACAATAATCAAATTAACTAGAATATATGAAACAACATGCATCGCATGTGCAAAATTGAATTGGAAAGGTATTAACATGTGCAGATGAAAGGACAATACATGAAAGGAGGAGGGAGAGGACGTATATGGACACCAATCTAGCTATGAACCCAGGTAAGAGGCCTGCAAGTGCACATAGTTTAGTTCTAGCCTTTTCAAACAAAGATTGTCGATCCCACAAAAAGCATGGGAATTGGACTTTGTCACTTATGAATGTAGATGTGTCTGCAGGTTAGTTGTAGATGCGAAGCAAAATGAAGGCAAAAGATTGAAATAATTTTTGAGATGAGTGCAAAAATGAGTAATTAGTGTAAAAGAATTAAAAGAGCACAAAGAGGTGAATAGAGCATTGAGAGGATTAAAATGTTCTCAGGGAGTCTAGAAGTACCATAGGTATGTGTCTAATGTAACATATGCTACTACATAGTTCTAAGTTGGATACTTGAGTCACTCTTGATATTTGTGATTGGGTTGATCTGGGTACAGGATATGTTCTACTCGAGGTAGACTTCGTACCATGCATGCCACTAACTAGTTTCCTAGCCCCGGTTCTCACTATGGTAAGTAGGGGTTTCCATGTGGACGTGGCCACACCAAGGGTTGTCCATTGTTCCCCTATCAATTGCAAAGGCATGGTAGAGAGGCTTTTACATTATCCCACCAGATAGCAACAGCTCCTTCAAGATAGTGGGCAGCAAACGAAACCTTGGCAGCTTCTTCAGTACGAACAATCTCAAGCTTCTTCTCAATAGTTCATAACCAATCATCTGCTTCCAGAGGATCAACCACTTGACTAAAACTGGGAGGCTTAGTCCTTTGTAAATCTGACAGCTTTGAGTGATGACCATTTTGATTTCCATTCTGCCCAACCATAGCTTGCACACTTTTTAACAGCTCAATCAGATCGTTGTTCCTTCTTTCTTCAAACATGCGCATAATTTGTTCGGTGGAGGGTGGATTTGGTGGTGGAGGCGGTGGTTGCGGATACGGCTTGGGGGAGTGTCCTGCCTGCGTGCTACTGCCTCCCCGCGTCATCCTACTGTTTATTTTTCCCAATAAAAGCAACCGCGATGAGCAACATCCTACAATGGGAGGAAAAGCCAGCGACAAACCCGAAAGAGCAAAACAGAAATCGAGAAACACAGCGAAAAATAAAAAGTTCCAACATGATTATACATAGACTCGTACATGAAAGGTGGACATCATGACGAGTGCGACTACTCGCATACATGCAACGATACATCATGGCTCATACAACTGCATCCGTACATCATATGACCACCGCAGATACTCAGATGCTCTAGGACTCTGTCGATGCTGCTGGATCCTCTCCTGAGTCAGACCCAGATCCTGAACTGACGACATTAACCAAGACCTCTGGGTTAAAGTAACACGACAACGCTGCCTCAAGGGCTCTCCCTTAGAGGTAGGCGCGGGATGAGAAGGGATCATGGGAGCTGCGGGGGTAGCGAGGAGAGACGCCCACTCAGCAGGAGCACTGTGTAGGTTCACGGTCGAGGTGCCCGAACTACTCAGAGGAGTAACCGGGGAAATAGGCGAGCTAGAGCTGGGCACAATATAAGGAGTAAATCCCATAGAAGGTGGAGTGGGGTAGGATCTAGCGGTGACTAAAGTAGTACGAGCACGAGTCAGCTCTCGAGCCAACTCGTGAATCAGCACATAACTAGCAGTGATATATCGAGAAAGGTGGCTAGTGTCACTATCAGACACTGGATCAATGGCAGGAAAGCAAACACGACCATCGTCGTGCAAAGATGGGTAGTAGCGAAAACCTGGGTGATTCTGCATCCGAACCTCGGTATAGTGCAACTCAACAAGAATCTCGAACGCAGCAAACTAGACGGTCCCGCTTCGAGAGGTATGAGTGTAAGAGCCTGATGACGAACTGGTGCATAGAGTAACCACGGCGTGATACTCGTACACTGAGTCGGCTAGACGCTCCCGGTACACCCGATACACTGGGTCGTCACCGTAGGGTAAAGTCGATGCCATACATTCCGAAGAAGATGCGGTGAAGTGTATGGCATCAGCTCCAACTGGCACGGATACGGTACTAGAGCCATCTACACTCACAACCATTAACCGGTTAGAAATAACAATAAACCAAATGCAATGCAGCATCCAGATGCAAACACTACCGGCACTCAATTAGCAAACTAGCTAACGCCCAACTTAATGTGTCGGGGGTCTAGCGTGTCCTACAATCAGCGCGACTCTGATACCAAGTGTTGTGGCACCCCGGCTCAGAGCAACCAGTTTACATTGCATTGCCAACCCATAGATCATGTCTTCTGGCAATACACAGCATCTTGGTATAGAAAACAACTGTTTATTGATACTAGCGGAAGCATAGTGTGATATTACATCAAGTAGCGAGGCCAAGCGGCACACTCGGTGCGGCTGAACAATATGTACATTATTTAGTGAACATAAAGGGGCCTCGATTACGACAACTACACAGCAGCGGAATGACGACGAAGCGGGACTCCATAGCACAGGGACACCGATGTGGACACGATCTAGACACGGCAGCATTCTGATCCAGTTAGACTTTTCTGAAATCTGGCATAACACGCCAGGTCAGTACATTGAATGTACTTGCAAGCTCACAACAAGCATAAACATAATGACAAACAATATCATGACATTTAATCAAGTTAAATGCAAATAACAACATGCTACTCATACCATGCAACCAAACTTGTGCCCCGAGTCCCTCGGACTCTCTTACCAACGGGTTGCCTCGTAACCCAACGGTGATCATTCATGGATCACAAACGGAACCACACTCGGTTTAAGCCACGATCAGCCTCACTGACATCATCATAATTAAACCAGTGCCATTCAAATAACATAGTGTGCAAGATTACTTTATAAAAGTTGATCCATGGTGTGACTTACTTACGAACTGGGCCCTTATCCATGGGCGTGGCTATCGATAGATTTAATACACTCTGCAGAGGTAGCGCACTGTACCAACACCACGGAACCCATGGCCTCGCACTCCCATTCGGGTGGACCAATGGCATTCCGACGGAACTCTCCCATTGCCATGACACTCTCTCGGCCACTCCGACTGACTCCCCACTGGGCTAAGTCATGGATGACCCCGTGCCTACCAAAGGCATCACGGCCACCGTCGTGGCAAAAATAGCCACTGTCATGGCAAAACAAAAACGGCCCCAAAGGGGGACAAGGTACCATCTCAGCAATAATGGGCACACAAGGTTATGGCTGCTTACCGGGCCAGGGTAACGCACGCCCAAAACCTTCCCTCATTGGAGGCACCGACAAGAGGCATGACAACGGGCCGACTAACGGCCTTCCCATACAAGCAAATGTAGTTGCACTGGTCAGCCCGATTCAGTGGCACCATGACCCGATCAACTTTATGTTCAAGTTCAATTAACATCAAGTTTAACTAGAAATAAAATGCTTGAGTCACCATATGCCATGCTCATGCAACCATATGACATGCATCGCATATCACTTAGAAATAGCAGATCAACCTCATCAAAAGTTCTACTTGCACAAATCATCACTAGTCTCTACTGATTCTTTTTCACTGGTTAAATTGCACTCATCATTTTTAGCTTATCATTTACCATATGAAACTCATCATACACATACGAAAAATAATACTGATGCTAGCCATACCATAGTCATAACAAAATCACATAGTCAAACTACTCATGCTAGATCTCATTAGT
Organism: Triticum dicoccoides; assembly: GCF_002162155.2. Classification (NCBI taxonomy): domain Eukaryota; kingdom Viridiplantae; phylum Streptophyta; class Magnoliopsida; order Poales; family Poaceae; genus Triticum; species Triticum dicoccoides. Next base: position 174,306,999 of record NC_041385.1, read on the forward strand.
TCAAGTACTCACTTCTGTAAACTCAGCATCTTGCTCATGACAAAATAACTACACAAGTATTATTCATTTAATAACTATATGCAAAAATAACTTATATTTAAGTTGGAAAAATCATGGATATTGCAAAGACACCATGAAAATCTTTGTGTGGCTTGCCTTAGTTTAGAGGAGCTTCACACTCCTCCTGGATATCTTCAAGACAAGCTTCTCCTTCAGAAAATAATTAAATTGACAAAAAGAAAAAATAAATCAAGAACACTTCTGAAAATTACCAGAAAATCTAGACAACAGAAAAAAATCTCATCTTGGGTGCGCTGCTAGAGATTTCCAGTAAGAACACAATGCAAAAAGAATCAACTCATTTGGACTTGTGGTTTAGGAGTTATAGCCAGTCAAAGTTCTGGTCAAAATTTGATTAAAATTTGAAATAAAAGAAAACCAGGGGTGACGTCGATGGCGCACTTCAAAAATGGGCCACCACTCATACCGCTCCGCGCGTGGTTGAGCGGCTGAAGCAGGCCCCACTGGTCAGGTCAGAGGGAGAGGGAGAGAGAAACAGAGGTGGGCAGCGCGTCGGCGGCGCATTCTCCGACGAGGAGTGCCCGGCGGATAGATCTGGAGGGATAGGAAGATAGAGGATGTCGAGGCACACCTGCCCGTACCCGTAGCATGGCTAGGGGTTGCCGGACAGGGTCAGAACGGTCCTCTCCAGCGGCGGTAGAAAGCAGAGGTCGTCGGAGTTGAAGACGACGGCGTCGTGGGGCTTCACCAGGGGCTCCAACATGGTCGGACGGCACCAGTGAGCCACCAGCAAGCCGCCAGAGTAGTGGGTTGAGCTCCGGAGGCAGTAGAGTGAGGTGGAGGGGCTGCGGGGAATCGCCGGCAAGCTCGGGTCAGGGCGGCAGCCAGAGGCCTGCCCGTTCGGGCTTCGGCTCTCCTACGAGCTTGTGAAGGTTGTGGGAGTGAGCGATGAGGTTCAAGGGGTCGAGAGGGGCCCGTATTTATAGGCGAGCGAGAGGAGGGGATCAGGCTCCGCCGGGAAGCTTCTGGACATGGCGCCCGACGACGAACGACGTCAGCGAGAGGGGGAGAAGGTGATACAGCTCACGTGGGCACTGTGGGAGGGCAGAGACGAGCACAGATCTAGGAAGGCCACGAGCACAGTGGCACGGGCGCACTGTTGGCTTGGCCACGCCGTGCTCGTGCTCGCTGCGGTGAGCTCCGGCGTCGGAGAGCGCCAGGGAGGAGTTAAGGGGGTCAAGACGAGGATGGTGGCGAGGTTTGGCAAGGCACGGCGGTCGGGGAAGCGAGCACACGCTCAACATAAGCTCGGGCGCATCGCAGAGCGTGTCGGCTGCATGCAAGCACCCCTGCACGAATACGGTCACCGCGTGAACTATGACATCAGGCCGCTCTAAGCTCAAACTTCATGTTTGGCATGTAGTCCTTAGTGGTTTGAGTGGTTCCAACGATTTGAGTTGAACCCAGGAGTTGTGAGTGCGTGGTTTACTTCCTGGTAAGTTTCTGGACAGTAACTTGTGAAATTAACTGAGAGTGATCCAGTAAGAGTTAAGGGATGGGCTTTGGGGTTTAGCATTCTCTTAGGAAGGTAATGAAGCTCAGAAAAGATCAGCCTCATTGGATCAAGGAAAAACATACTTGCTGTGTAAAGTGGCTATTCTGTCCAGAACAGAAATGATTTTCTGTAGCAAAAATATCCCAAAAAATATTTTTGCTCAAGGAGGTGCCCTAGAGTTCAAAGAATATTTGTGAATTTTCTCAGGATTTTAGGAACAATAAAAATGAGGGTTGCTTTGGAGCATACTTCTCTGAAGTGAATTTCAGAGAAGAAAATGAATATTTTTCCTTTATGAAAAATATTCCTTGGGTCATTTTTGGAATTTTTCAGAGGAAGAAAGTTGAGTTAGGAGTGGATGGGCTACTTGGGTGAAAATCAAGGGTAGACCCAAGTGTTCAAGCCCATTTGAATTGATTCAAAACTCCAGATCCAAAGCAAAAGCAAAAGAAAGTCCGGAAAAAGATAGAAGGCAAATCCAGGCTGTCACAGAAAGTATGGGGTGAAGCGACTTGCCTATGAGATGGGAATTCATCACCCATCTCATCTAGTTTGGGAATCTTGGTTCCCCCGTCAGATGCGGTTCCTAATGGTATTGGTGAACCAATGGTTGTGGGCTTGCCGAGAGGAGATGAAGCTTGGCTAGTCAGATATGGTTGTTGTATATCCCAGCGCTAATCTCGGCTTCCCGTATGATCTCCTATGCTAGATTTGGATTTCGAGCTTGGGGTCTTAGAGGGGTCTTCACCTCTAAACTCGAAACCCGGTCCTCAGAGAGCACCCCAAAATAGAAGTCGTCAGGTCCTTCCACCTCCACTTGACGCAATGACACCTCCGTACGTACTCAAAGAAAACCGTCCATGTGCACGGTCCTAATGTAGGCATTTCTACACGAGATCGTTAAACATTTCGGGTGCTGAGGAACAGTGGGAGGAGCCACCCACCATCATGGATAACCTGCGGACGTTGCTGCACATATGATGCAGACCAACCAGAGTGAGAGGCACGAAAAGGCCATAAAAAGAGGCATGCTCCCTTCAACCGATGACCATTGTTGGAGTAGGCGCCAGATCTGGGTCGGATCTAGTAGGCCATCGGGTCTGGAGGCACAAACCGTCTCAAAAACCCTTGGTGACCATCCCATCCGCATCCGCACTCCAGTGGCTGGCCAGGACCACCACAGTCGTATCTAAAGGACAATCCCATCTCTTCTTAAAGACCCAATGGTGGCCACCACCAAGCCACGGCCACATTGTACGCCCTTGAGCCGTGTTTCACGTGTCATCGTCCTTGCACCTCGCTGTCGAGTCATCGACACACTTCATGTCACCTCCACACCACAAGCCGATGTAGCCACAACACACCAAGCGCAGCGGAACAACCCGCGGACCTATCACCACTACAAAATAATACCTAGAAAAGAAATTGAGATTTAGACTATGTAAGAAGAAAATCACTACAAAAGTCTCATAATTTGTTGGACTTTGGGCCCTAAAAAATACTCTGATGTGCAAAAGACAACATAGTGACGTAAACACAAGTGTCCTAAGAGCATCTACAGCCGGGCACCCCAAACCCGCCTCAAACGCCTGGGCGGACGGCCCGATCACTGACAAGTCATGAAAAATTGACCCAGGCGGGCGCCTCAAACGCCCAGGCTACCGGCACCCCTCATATCCAACCCAAATATGGGGGCGCCCAGATGCGTCCACCACGTCAGACTAAGGTCCCACATGGAATCGCCCGGAAACTGGCGGTCCGACGAACGTCTCCTCCAGTGGGGGTGTGAACGCCGCATGGCGCCGCTCTGGCTTGCAGCCCGAGGCCAAATCTGGCTATTTAAGCCGACCGGTGTCCCTCAACCCTAGCTCATCCACCTCCTCCCTCTTCATGATGCCAACCCAAGCCCATCCACCTCCTCTCTCCCGCTCCGCCACTCTTCCCGCGCTCTCCATCTTTGCCATGGTCCGGCACAGGATAACCACGTACGCTATGCTCACGCCGGAGCACTGGTACCAGATCAAGCAGGAGATCTGGCGAGGGGCTCCGCGCACGCCGCTCGCATCGCTACCAGACTACCTCTGGACTTGCCGGAGCCGGAGGAGGAGGAGGAGCAGGCAGAGTAGGAGGAGGGAGAGGAGCAGCAACCAACTCCGATGGAGGTGGCGGACACGGGCGAGGACGAGGCGGAGCAGCCGGAGTAGGAGCTAGCACCGGCTCCAGCTCCAACATGGAGGACACGGAGGCGGACTTGTCTATCGCCCAAGCGGCCGAGATGGCGGAGCAGCAGGCCATCCTGTAGTCCGTCCAGGATGAGGCCTATGTGGAGGCCAATCGGCAGGAAAGGGCGGCCACCGACGCGCTCTCGAGGATGTCGAAGCGGAGATGGATGTTGAGGCGACGCGGAGGAGCCGGAGGGGCCGCACGAGGCGGAGTTGTGACTGCCGCACATGTACCCGGAGCCGAGCACAGAGATAGTGAACATCTCCGACGAGGATTAGGGTAGTTGATCTACGTAGTACGTGGATTTTATCCTTTGCATGCTTTTGTATAGATTTAAGATTTCTAGTATGAGATATCCGGATGCGGATGAGCTAATTTGAGTATTGACCGGTTACTCCCCACTATTCCCGGGCGTCTGCAGGTGTTCGAGGGATTGGATTTGCCTAGTCCGGTTGTAGATGCTCTAATGGTCTAATGCCCTCGTCGTAAAGAAAATGGGTCTGCTGTGAAAAAAACCTAATCTAAACTACTAAAAAGCAAAGCCACCGGCCACCGAAGCGGCAGGCAGAGGAAGGCGAATCTACGGACTTGTTGGTGAAGTCTGGAGGGGGGAGTTTGCACTAGCCACCTAGGGTGAAGGCAGGAAAATGAGAGGAAGTCTCGTAAAGAAAAAGGTTTTGTTGTGCAAAATAATTTCGTGATCGTTTATATGTCCCTTAGGATTGCATCATGGAAGTCATTTTGTCCTCCTCTTATCTCTTAGATTAGGATTGCACAACGGGCGGTAAATCTTAATTGCAAGTGGATTTTTGATAGTAATTTGGTGACCACAACCAGCGTCTCGATGTTGTGCAAGTCTATACTCGGGTCTATTTTATTTTAAATTTGAAATCACGGCTGAACTTTTCCATGGAGCACTTCAGAAAATTAGTTTAAGAGAATGGGACACGTATACCAAGTCGAAGGTTTGTACTAACACTTCAATCCGAAAATAAACAACCTGCCGCGGGAGCAAGTTGTTCCTACCCTATTCTATAACTTAACGAAACCAATGAAATTGACGCAAGAACACGTCAACACCAACATCAAATCGATGAATAATGCAGTGTCCACCAACCAAATCACCTAATCATTAATTGTAAGCATTGTTTTGCAATCGTCAACGACGGTAGTTTGCTGGAGTAGCGAGCAAACCTACCGCAAAACAACCGCGTATACGATCGCATGTACTACAAATTATAACCATTCGCGTTTCACTGGTGGATCACTGTTTTTATATAGCTCAGCATTCATGCCGAACGGTGTTTCATTGGTGGATCAAACACGCGTTAATGCATGCAACTGATGGCACGTTTTGAAGTTCAGTTACATGCATGTCCCTGTCCGAAATTAGGAATGCCGGTCTTTGAATGGTTCGCGAGACCTGTGCTTTGTTCAGAAGTTTCCGTTGTCAAGGATTTCTTCGGTGTCGCGTGTGCATTTTTGGCAGTGTTTTCTTCTACATGCAAGTTGCAACCATATGTGTGCTAGACCGTGTCAAAAGGACATGCATGCACATGGATCGTGTACATCACGGATGGACTCGACCCAAAATGTCAACTCTCGCAAGGTTGGTCCGTTTACATATTTTTAGGAGCAACTGCCGATAATCGATACGTTTCATATAAACAACTGAGGCGAAACAGAAATGAGGTGCGCGCGATGAGCCGTCGCCGTCAAGCGGTTCGTCGATCTTAGTAACGACGAAATGGTTAGTATCCAAGGACGTACACACAGCGGCGTAGGCATCCGAGAGGAGAGAGACCGTGGACGCGGCCACCGGCGTCACCCTTTCGTGCCTTCCCAACCACCCCATCTTCCGCAGAGTGTCGGTTCACTCGTTCCCGCTGAGCGCTGATAGCCTGATCTTGAACTGCCCGGGTTTTCGTTCATGCGTTCATTACTCTCCCTTTGCAAAAACTTGTGATCTTTTTATTTTCAATCATGACAATACAACGAACATAAAACATAATAAAAATCACATCCGAATCCGTAGTTCACTTAGCGACGACTGGAGCGAGCCGAAGGCGCGCCGCTGATCGCCTCTCCATCGCCCTAGCCGAGCAAAACTTGTCTTAGTAAACAGTCAGGAAATCATCGTGCTAACCTAATAGGATCGGCGCATCAGAACAGTAAATGCCACCAGTGAAGAGAATTATAGATATGAAGGATCCAACCTAAGACACACGAATATAGACGAACGAAGACCAAATCCGACAAGATCCACCAAAAACATTCACCAATCAAATCCTGCTAGATCTGCGGGAGATACACCTCCACATGCCCTCCGAAGATGCTAGAGTCACCACCGAAATGGGGCTAGGTGGGGAAAAGCTTATTCCATCTTCAGGGAGTCCCTGCCGTCTCGCCTTCCCAAACAGGACACAAGTCCTAACAAAATTTTAAAAACATCTATAAACAGAGCTCCCTGCTGCAAGGGTCGGGATCAACCATGCCTCCATGGCCCTAAGGCCTCGGGAGACTAGGCATATCGGCGGCACCGCCGACCGGAGGCGGGAACCCTAGTTCATGTGTTCATTACATTGCTACTTTTGCCAAAAAATAAGTAACTCTAGATTATATTATATTATATTAGATCAATAGAACATTGGATAGAGTAACTGAAATCATAGACATAAAAATAATCCTAAACAAAAGGGAGACTGCAACCATAACTATATGCCTTATAATATTTTCAGGAGCCACATTTAAACTTGTCATCATTGCACCGTCATAGCTCTTACCGATATGAACAAAATCGAGAAATCAAGCTACTGAGTACCTACAAAGACATGGAGAGGGAAAAATCTTAGTGAATCGTCGCAATAGTAAGTCACCAAGGGAGAACAGATCTAACACTCGGAGGAGGAGATAGGTGTGGCTCTTTTATCCTCAAATTCATCTTTGGCACCGGGACCAGATGGATTCTCGGTGCCTTCCTTAAAAAAGTTTTAGGGTGCGCTTAAACCCCTTTGCGCGGGCCGTAGGTCCCCGCCACCGAATGGAGCTCTTTTTTATACTTGTGGTAGCGTTGGTGTGCACTTGCGGATGGCCATGAGGGGCTTGCTAGCTCTTCTTTGCTTCTTTCCTCATTGTCTACATGCATCACTCGTACAAGGACCCATAGCGGCATGCAAGCCGCACGCTGTTAGTGGCTCGCCGCTCGTAAGATGTTACTAGCAGCGTGTGGTCGGCACACACTGGTACACCGTAGACCCAGTGGCATGCGACACACCTGATACACCACTAAGAAGCTAGTTTACTAGTGGTATTTGACTTTGCTGCACATCAAGGTAAGGATTGTCGATAAAAAAAGATGAAATACATTTATTAAATTTTGGCAATGAAGTTGGGAACAAAATGCTGCCATGACAACATATTTGCCATGGCACCATACAAAATGCAGATGGCAGCTTTTTTAGCCAAAGGGCTCGTTGTGCTGCCATGGAACCATTTTGGGCTATAGAACCAATCTTAAGTTTAACACTCCAACATTAATTACTAGCATTCAAGTAATAAACACACATGTTCAAAACAGTATGTTCTACATCCTCAACACTTAACCATACTAACATGAAGCAATTCCAAACAAGGTACTTAACAGTACATGTTCAGCTACTTTTAAGACTCCGAATATACCTACTCGGTAGCACCCACAACTATGGTATGGAGGAGACAACATGCCCTGCACTTCTATGGTGGAGCAAGACGATGTTCTTATCTTCAACTTCTACATCATAGACGCCAAAGAGACCTTTCCACCCATTGACAATGACATGTCCATCTTCTGACGAAGTCAAGGAGGAGGAGGAGGAGGAGGAGGAGGATGGTGCGGACGCGTCTGACACCTATAGCTCTGGTGCCGAGTAGAACCTCCTAGACTCCTATGTCACCTTTGAGCACTACAGTCCCTATCAACCGGCTAAGTGCAAGGGAAAGAGAAAGAGTAAGGGCAAGGGCAAGTAGTGTGGTAGTGGGGAACCTCCATATCATGATTTAACTACAAGAACATGCAAAGTTTTGGTAGTCCAATGGCATGTATGATGAACTACCCTACCTAATATGTCCTAGCTTGATATGAGAAGACATGCATGATGAACTACCTACTGGGTAACGTAGCATGCAATTTCAAAAAAAATCCTACGCTCATGCAAGATATATGAGATGCATAGCAACGAGAGGGGGAGAGTGTGTCTACGTACCCTCGTAGACCGTAAGAGGAAGCGTTTGACAACGCGGTTGATGTAGTCGAACTTCTTCTAGCTGCAACTGATCAAGTACTGAACGTACGACACCTCCGAGTTCTCCACATGTTCAGCTCAATGACGTCCCTCGCCCTCTTGATCCAGCAAGATGTCGAGGAAGTAGATGAGTTCCGTCAGCATGACGGCATGGTGACAGTGATGGTGAAGTGATCCGTGCAGGGCTTTGCCTAAGCACCACCACTTCCTCCACTGGTCCTCCTCCCATCAAGATTCTGGCCTCACCAAGTCAACCATAGATCCACCCCTTGGGCATGGCCTCGGAGGATAGGGAAGGTGGCCAGAGGAGATGGAATGTCCATGTCCTGGTCTCCTCCATCGGCTGGCCAGAGAGGGTCACGGGATCTCCTCCTCCATTAGCTTCGACCACGACCAGGAAGTAGAGGAGGAAACGGATCTGGCCAACGTCGGGTCAGGTTGCGGTAGTGGAGGAGCAAGAGAGAAGGTTGACGGTGGGCTGGATGCCTAGATGTGATCCGAGGCGGAGCGGGCAAACTATGGGAGAGAGAGAGGATGATCGATGGAGGAGAGAAAAATGGAAGGATCAGTGAGAGGGATGGAGGAAGAAATCGTGATGTGCATATTTTTTAACCTCCAAATCGAGTAAATGGGCTGACAGCTCCCACGATAGAACCCCACTTTCACTGAAAACGCCTAAGAAAGAAAACTTATGGGATGGAAAAGGTTCAAACCTTCGTTGGGTGGTTCTCCAAACCCATCCCGGAACCGTTCAAGCTAAACATGAGGTGGTCCCTGCCTATGGGGCTGCCATCGTGATAGCCTAGTGCCTGCACACTACTGTCCTCACGCTGCCAATGTGGTCCATCTTCCTCTATAAGGGGAAATAAGCATCAAACAGTTTATATCACGAAAATGCAAATAGGGTAAGGGGAGGGGCTAGATCCCAATACGGACGTGCGCTCGTGATTGCAGTCGTCCCAGTGAAGTTTCATCTCTGGCCAGCCGATGGAGGAGATAGGTTGGAGGGAGAGGGGAGGCAGCCATGAGGCGCCCCAAGTAGGATCGAATCCTACTTGGGGTTTTTCCCAAGTGCCCCCCCCCTCCATAAGTTGCCGGAGGGGGAAGGAAAGGGGGAAGAAGGAAGTAGTACTTCCTATTTTTCCTTTTTCCCTTCCCCTCTTTCCTTCTCCTCTTTGGCCGGACCATATGGGGTGCGCACCAGCCCCTTGTGGTTGGTGCATTTCCCCTCTTGGCCCATAAGGCCCATATCTTTTGCCGGGGGTGCCCGAACCCCTTCCAATGACCCGATACGTACCCAATACCCTCTGGAACACTTCCGGTGTCCGAATACTATCGTCCTATATATCAATCTTTACCTCTCGACCATTTCGAGACTCCTCGTCATGTCCGTGATCTCATCTGGGACTCCGAACAACATTCGGTCACCAAATCACATAACTCATATAATACAATATGGTCATAAAACGTTAAGCGTGTGGACCCTACGGGTTCGAGAACTATGTAGACATGACTGAGACACCTCTTCGGTCAATAACCAATAGCGGAACCTAGATGCTCATATTGGCTCCCACATATTCTACGAAGATCTTTATCGGTCGAACCGTTATGACAACATACGCTATTCCCTTTGTCATCGGTATGATACTTCCCCGAGATTCGATCGTCGGTATCTTCATACCTAGTTCAATCTCGTTACCGGCAAGTCTCTTTACTCATTCTGTAATAGATCACCTCGTGACTAACTCCTTAGTCGTTTGCTTGCAAGCTTATGATGTCTATTACCGAGAGGGCCCAAAGATACCTTTCCGATACTCGGAGTGACAAATCCTAATCTAGATCTATGCCAACTCAACAAACACCTCGTAGATACCTATAGAGCATCTTTATAATCACTCGGTTACGTTGTGACGTTTGATAGCACACAAGGTATTCCTCTGGTATCCCGGAGTTGCATAATCTCATAGTCGAAGGAATATGTATTTGACATGAAGAAAGCAATAGCAATAAAACTGAACGATCATTATGCTAGGCTAACAGATGGGTCTTGTCCATCACATCATTCTCCTAATGATGTGATCCCGTTCATCAAATGACAACACATGTCTATGGTTAGGAAACTTAACCATCTTTGATTAACGAGCTAGTCTAGTAGAGGCTTACTAGGGACACGATATTTTGTCTATGTATCCACACATGTATCAAGTTTCCAGTTAATACAATTCTAGCATGAATAAGAAAAAATTATCATGAAATAAGGAAATATAAAATAACAACTTTATTATTGCCTCCAGGGCATATTTCCTTCACTACCTAAGTAAACCGCTATGTTATTGTGATCGATCTACATATGCATTATAAGGTGTGTCGTTAAGTGTATTATCGTTATCTATAGAAATAGTTAAGGCTCGTTAAGTTTTTAACGGTTTAAAAGTTATCAAAAATATGAAATAAAATAGTGGAACATATATCATTGCATGAGATTGTATTGATTTGAGGGTGTGCATATGAGGGTGCTCATATGAACTCAAAGCTTGTTGGCTTTCACACTATGCTGCCTTCAATTAGATCATGTTTTCAAAAAAGGCATATTATTCATCATAAGGGACGCAACAACTATACCAAGCGCTACTAGAGTACAAGTACCCGCGCCACTAGTAAATTGGACCCAAATGCTGACTTGGCTGACATGACCCATGTGTACCCAGTGACGAGTAACACATCCCCTCACACCACTAAAATCATACAACTAGAGACGAGGGTGCATCCTACGGTTCCACTAGTAAGTATGGCCGATCAGCAACCTGGCACTCATCGGTGATGGAGTTGGAAGGTGGAAGCCACGCCACTAGTGTACGAAGTACTAGCAACAACGGTGTTGCTTCAACGCCACTAGTACAACCTGCCTGGTATGACTGTTGGGTCCCTCGCACTAGTGATGTATGTTTAGTTTCTAACGCCACTAGTGATTATTTAGAAGTAATGCCCACAAAATTCCTAACGCCACTGGTACTTTGCTGAAATACCAACAATGTCTTACTTCTGGCCCGGGACACTAACTTTATCTATGTATAAAGGTTTTCCTACTAGTGCCTTATTCATTTGAACTCTTACGATGGCTAACCACTTGGTATGTAAGCCTTGCATTTCTTCTACTCCTTGCGAATTTGGTTCCTCTTCCTAGACGAAAATGTCCTCGTCGTCTTCATGTAGAAGATGGTCGAGTAGCTCCTCCATGTCTTCGCCATTCCCTTTTGTACCGTTACCTCTGTCAGTTGCCATCTAGTGGCACTAGATCGAAACCCAGCGTCAAACTCCATGATACCTCACTAAATCAAGGCCGGGCAAGAGCGCAAGATTCCCCCTTAGTCAGCTCAAGTCGTCAGTGGGAAGAACGATGATGGAAGGGACAACGGTCGAAAAATGTAGACTCTAGGCGGTGGCACCGTCATAGCAACTCTAAACCCAGGCCTGAGATGCTAGAGAAAAAACATTCGAGGCATGTATGTGCTAGGAGGAACATGCATAATGCTCTTATAAGAAGAAAAAGATTGGCGCTCAGAAACATGCATGTGTCTTGCAAAACAGAGAGCTTCAAACACAAAAATCTGGAACCTCAGGAGCAACTAACTCAAGGGTACCCCTTCATAGGGACCTCCAGCAGTCAATCGAGAGCTCTCCCTGCAATCACATGTGGTGGGTGCACCTACGAGGACGCATTTTTTATTTATGCACGTCTTTTAGCAATTATTCCAGGTTTTACGGTTTTTTGAATTTTTATTGGTTTTTCTAGGTTTTGTGGGGGAAAAAGATACTTTCTCTTGTTTCCCCGCATGAAGCACACCATGTGAAAAGGCACATATGTGCTTCCCTAAAAGTGAAAAGGCACATTTGCACTTCAAATCAAGTGAAAAACGCATTTGTGCTTCTGGTTTTCCATTTTTGGGGTTTTTTATTTTTTTCAGGTTTTCATGTTTTTTCTTGTTTTCCCCGGTGGGTTTCAAAAGAAGACAAGTTCGTCTAAACTTATTAACATGAAATTTAGTTATCAATATCTTGACGTGAGAAATGCAACCGTCAAAAACAGTTCATGATTTAGATGCATGGAGCAAAAGATAGCATTTTGAAAAACCAAATAAACAAAAAAAACCACAAAACTACCAGACCGCGACAAGTGTCACACATGTAGTTACCTTCTTGTCACCACAAGAGAAGGTGAGAATGACCTTTGCAAGGGTTATCCTCTAATTAGTGATTTCAGAAAATCTAGGTCTCATTATTAATAACTCATGTCTTGGGTTGGGCTTCACCTCTTGGTCCGGCTCCAATCGAAGTGAGCCTGGGCTCATCATGCTATCCTCCTCGCTCAAAGGTTCCGTGTTTTGTTTTTGACAGAAACTCATGGGAGTTTCTATTGGATATTCCTTGTATCCAATAGAGACGTGACACACACATGACAGTTCGACTAGACGAGTCCATTGATGAATACTATTAGCACGAGGGTTTACGGCAGAACATTGGTGAATTGGGAACCGTAGCACGCAGGTTACTATAGCGTCGGTTAAACAAATTGTGAACAAAGTGAACCTTTTTAAAAACTTGAAAAAGTTCCAAGTTTGTGAACATTTTTCGAAAACATGAAATATATTTAAATTTTTTGACCAATTTGAATTTCCAACATTTTAAAAAATTTCCTAACATTCTCTTGAAAATTGTGAAAACATCATAATTCTGTTTTATTTTATAAATTCCAACCATTTTTTAGAAAGACTACCAAATTTGAATAATGTGTTTCTAAACTTCCAAACATTTAAAAAATATTGAACAAATTTTGGTAATCCAAACTTGTTTTCAAACATGAACAAGTTTATGAAATCATTAAACTTCGAAATTGCAATATTTTTTTGAATTTGTTTCCTAAATTTATGAACAATGTGAAGTTTTTAGCAAAAAAAATAAAAAACTAGAAGAATAACTATAAAATCAAATAGAGAATATGACAGAAAAAACAGTTCTAGAACCTTTAGAAGGTTCCATAAACCGGTAGAAAACTGTGTAGAAAAGTGCTATCATATGCTCCTGAAATGGGCTGGCCCAGACAGATCACTCGCTTGTGCGTTTAGGGGACTATTGGACGCAGAGAGCGTCCAATAGGAAATTCTGAAACTAGGCAAAATCACTAATTAAGGAGTACTCCTTTAAAAGAGCACTCCCACCTTTTCATGTTGTGATAATGTGCGTCACTTGTCGTAACCTGCGAGTTTTCCCTTTTTTCGTACATTCATTTATTTAAAATGTTTTATTTCTTAAACCACGCGTTCAAATCTTGAACCGTTTTCACCGTTGGATTCCTCGCATCGAGATCTTCAAAACTAGAACCCATATCGATAGATTTTGATGAATATTTTGATGAAAAAATCGAACCAAAAAACCGAACCATGAGCACTTTTTTTTCCTTTTCGAAAGCTGTTTTCGGGAGGCAGGCCGTGCCTCTCGCCGAAGCAAATCCGTGCCTCTCGTGGAAGCAAAACCGTGCCTCTCGCAAAAGAAAAATAAAATAGAAAATGTGTTTCTTTTTTCGGTTTACGAAAGGCACGGCCGTGAATATCGTGAAAGCAAAACCGTGCCCTCATGATAGGAAAAAGGCGGGTTTTTTTCCGAGAGGCATGATCGTGCCTCTCGCGGAAGGAAAACCGTGCCTCTCATGAAAGGAAAAAAACGAAAACACATATTTTTTTCTGCTTCCGAGAGGCATGACCATGCCTCTCGCGGAAGGAAAACCGTGCCTCTCGTGGAAGCTTAACCGTGCCTCTTACGGAAGAAAAAATAGAAACACATTTTTTCGCGCCAAAATAATTCAACTTTCTTTTGTCGAAAAGCTAAGTAAGACGAGTGGAAAATCGGAAAGCCAAAAAACCATCTAAGCCAGAAACACATGCGGAAAAATAATAAAATATAACCCGGAGGGTGCGCCGTGAGCGCAACATGTGGCGGTGACTGAGAGGCGTCAAGTGGCACGCTCTCAGCCCACCTCATAATGATTGTGGGGAGGCTCCCGAAGGAGCGCTCCTCAATCAGTTATAGTTGCTCCTGAAACTAGGGACATTGAGCGAAGTCTCATACCTCCTCCTTGACCGCAAGAGGTATGTCTCACATGAAGCGAGACGAAAGAAAGTTCTCGTTGAAGCCTTCGCAGTAACGGCTCGACCCATTTAGCGCATATCTAGTAATAAAACAGATAAAATAGGGACGAAACAGAGCTCCCCAGGTAGTGAAGCCGAGTGGATACGGTGGTGGCTGGTGCTTCTAGCCACCACGCCGAGGATGGGTTCACATGAGGGTAACACACGCAAACAACTTGAGGGAAAACACCGGCTTTTTCAGTTTTCTCCTCTTTTTTTTTTCTTTTTGGTGTGTTTTGTTTGGTTTATTATTTCATCTTTGGTTTTCTTTTCTTCGTTGTTATACTTTCGTTTCTTCCTTGTTTTTTCTTTTGGTTTCTATTTGTCTTTTCATGGTTTTTATCCAGGTTTTTTCTTCCTTCTTTTTCTTTGGTTTTTTGTCTTCTTTGTTGGTTTTCAATGTTTTTTATTCTTTGTTTCTTTACTGGTGTCATAGTTTTTCAATTATTTTTACATTTGTTCTTTGGTTTTCTTTTTCGTAATTTTCTCCTTGGTTTATTTTTTTATTATCATTTCTTTTTCATTTTTCCTTCTTTCTATTGATGTTCACTCTACATTTTTCATATATGTCATGAACATTTTTCTTTTACACATTTAACTTTTTATAAGTATCAAATCAATTTTTTTTGAATACATGGTTAATATTTTTCTATACACAATTAGCATTTTGTTTTTGAAGTTCTAGATTAAAAAATTTCAAATACAAGTTTAATGATTTTTTTAATACAGGGTCAACTTTTTTTCTATACACATTTACAATTTTTCAAATGTTTGATCACATTTCTAAAATACTTTTTCAACATTTTTTAAATATTTGATTAACACTTTTATATACATGATAAAAAAATCATCACTTTTTAACACATGGTGAATGTTTTTTTTCTATATGCATTTAACATTTTTAAAATCAACATTTTTCAAATAGTTATTCAAAAAAATCATATACCTGATTAACATTTTTATATACATGGTAAACTAATTTCATCAGTTTTTAGTACATGGTCAATATTTTTCTATGCACATTTAAAATTTCCAAATACTTGATTAACATTCTTGAAATATTTATTCAGCATTTTTTGAAATGCTTAATTAACATTTCATATATACATGATTAAAAAATTCATCATTTTTTAATACATGGTCAACGTTCTTTCTATACACAATCACCATATATTAGAAAGTTTTCATCGTACATTGAATAAAAGGTTCCCTCAGTCACTTAGTTTTCTCCCCACCCCCTTTGTTGAACCTCCCAAATACGGCTCACCATTTCACTAATTTTTTCTGGCATTTGCTACCCCTGCAATCTACTACTTAAACCGGTTTATACAACATCGTTCTATTTAAATCAATTTTTATTTGCCAAATCAGGCCAATCTTTGATATATTTGTAACGTCTTGGTGTAATAAATGGGAATGAATTAATCACGGTCAATCACTACAAATAGTCGGTAAGATCACATATTACGGAGAGGATATCAGTAACAAATATAACTGCCCATCAAATATTACAGAAATTGGTAACACCACATAGTATTTAGAATCACCACATATCAGGCTTACGTATTATATATGTGCATGTATGATGGTAGATGTCTGCCATGTAGAATTAATGACCCTTTAATTATTGACAAATATCTATATTTTCCCGAGGTAACGCACACGCATTCGCCTAGTATTTTAAAAGTTCATGGTATATTAAAATAATTCATTGTACGATACAAAATGTTCGGTGCCCACTAAGAAAATGTTCGCCATCTAATTAAGAAAAGAAAATTAGAGATAGCAAGAAAGGTCCGCTTATTTTACCCGCAAAAAAAGACCGTCTTTTAAGAAAATAAAAATAAAGAAAACAAGAAAGGAAAACGAAAAAGAGAAAAGAACCCAAACCCCAAAAGATAGAAAAAAACGAACAAAGAACATGCAGCAGATTAGCTTTCTTTATGGGCTATGCAGCAGCTTAACGAACGCACAATAAGAAATTCAAACTGGGTCGGCCCAATTCCTCCCACCTGCGGGCGTCAGCCCATCTGTTTGTCACTCGGAGGCGGCAAATAGGACCATAACATATCTTGCAACAAGATCACTAATTAAAGGGCATCCCTTGCAAACACTCCACATTTTCTGGTGACAAGTCACATACTGCGTGTGTGTCACTAGTCGTAACCTATGAATTTCTGCTTTTTCGGAGATTCATTTTTTAAACGGTTTATCTGTTGAACCGTGCATCCAAACCACATACTGATTACACCGTTGCATTTCTCGCGTTGGGATCTTCAAAACTAGCTCTCATGTAAGGTTTCGACGAAATTGTTTTCCCAATAAAAACTGATGAAAAAACAGGAATAAAAGAAGGAAACTAAAAAACTCACAGCTAGAAAAGAAATTGAAATAAAATAAGTCCGAAATAGGAAAAAAACAAACCTGAAGCATTGTTTTTGTTTTTTCACTTTTTTGGAAGCATAACGGTGTTTCTCCATGTTCAGGAAGCACAATTGTGCTTTTTCTATTCTCAGAAAACACAGTTGTGCCTCTCGTGGAAGCACAAGTTGTGATTTTTTTTCCAGGGAATCATAGATGTGTTTCTTTTGGAAATATAAGTGTGTGTTTCCCTTTTCGAAAAGCACACGTGTGTTCCTCATGGAAGAACATGTTGTGCTTTTCCCCCTTTGAGGAAGCACGTGTTGTGCTTCTCGTGAATACCCTGCTTCCTGAAGAAGAAAAATCCTGCTAAAATCTAAAGAAAACCAAACAATAAACAAAAAGCCAAATTAAAGAAAAAACCATTTAAAACCTAAAAACATGTAAAAAACAAAATCCTGAGGGTATGTGAAACACGTGACACGTAGCGGCGGCTGAGCCCACCACTAGGCAAAACAAGTGACCTTTACGGGAGCCCTGGAAGTCGTATCCATTAACTAGGTGCTCCCATCTTACAATCGATCGCTAGCATACTAAGGTGAACCAGCTCATATAAGGCATTCAGGGCGGTACGATCCGAACACTTGAGTAAAGATCTATCGGAACCTTACATAGTTTTTCTTTTTTCCTTTTTCCTTCTAGTTTCCCAGTTTCTTATTGTTCTTTGTTTCAACTAGTTTTTCTGATTTTTCATGTCCTTTTTAGAATTTTACCTTTTTTTCTTTTAATGATCATTTTTTAAAATCATAATATTTTCAAATTCATGAACAATTTTAAATCCAATTACAGTTTTTGAATTAGTGAATATTTTCAAATTTGCCAATATATTATTTATATTCGCTACTAATTTTAAAATTCATGAATATTTTCAAATCCACAGATGTTTTTCAAACTAGTGAACACTTTTTAAATTCTTCAATATTATTCGAACTCGTAGCATTTCTCAAATTCGCAAAAAAAATCAAAGTCAAGAATATATTTCCAATTCATGAGAAAATTCAATTTGCGCTCATTTTTCAAATTCTTAGCTTTTTTTAATTTGTGAACGTTTGTTGAACTTGTGAATAGTTTTAAAATTTACAAACTTTACTCCCAAACTTTTTGCGAATCTGTCAATTTTTTCAAATTCAGACTTTATTTAGAGTCTTGAATTTTTGCTTTCAACTTCATGAACACTCTTAATTTTGGCAATATCTTTTTATTTCGTAAAGAGTTACTTTTGCGTAGTACCTATCCAAGGTCATATAAATCATGTAGTCGTGAAAATCGTCGTTGGCCGCGTGGAAGAAAGAAGAAGAACAAGAGAGAGTTCTATGCGGGGTCTAGTTCGTTTGAGGAGTGAAGTTTAAAAGTTAGGTTAGCTTCATGTTTCTTTGAACTCCTTAGGTTTGAGAAGTTAGGATTTGAAGAAAAGTTTCAGGAGTTAAAATTTACGGATTCAATCACAGATGCCAAGAGCCCTAGAGACAAGTTTCGGCTTGGAATGTGCTAAGAGAAAAGCTCCAACATGGAACAGAGTTTTTTCATTGGTATATCTCTACTTCTAATGGAGCAGTTGGTGAATAGTCCGCGCGGTTTTTTTCGCTGGTTTTTTTCGTCATACTCCCACCGCCGATTTTTTTTTCGTCGTCGCCGATTTTTTTTTTGTCGTCGTACGACCTATGCACTACCCTCGAACGAAAAAAACCGCTGCATGAAAAACCGATGGTTTCGCTCCCTCGTTCACGCAGCTGATCGATCTCCATCCCCGCTCGACACAGCAGACCGATCTCCGACGGCGCCCGATCGCACGCCCGATCCAACCCTACGCCCACTCTGCGGCAGATCCATCCCTGGACCACGCCGCGGCAGATCCGTCCTGTGCCGCGCCGCGGGAGATCCATCCCTGTGCCGCGCCGATCCATCCCTCTAACCAGGCCTAACGAAACCTTCGCCGTCGCAGTTGCAGGGGGCGGCGGTCTGCTGTTGGATCCGGCGAGGAATCGGGGCCGCGATCCCGCGTGTCGTGTTCGCCGGCGATCACGACCCCGATCCGACGGCGCCACCCTGTGACCACCCACAGGGTCTCAACGTAATGCAAGTTCATACACATTATTTTGTACTTAATATTACATACTGAAGGCCATACAAAGAAACGTCTCAGGCGGCGGTGAACTGCTGTGGGATCGCTTCAGGAGACGCGAAGCGATCTGCTGTGTGATCTCTTCAGTAGACGGGCCGCGATCCCGTCAACGTGACGCCATGATCCCCTCCTGGACGCGCCCAAGTTCCAACTTGTGTTGTACGTATTGCAAGTTTATACTCAATAATCGCTCATTACTGGAGCATGTTAGGCCAAACAGCAGTAAATAAATTGCATATTTGATTTGGTTGCAAGTGCTTACTTGGAATGCTCACTGTCGGCAATCTTATATTAGATGTACATCAAGCACACGACCTCCTTTACGCATGATGCTGATCATGTTTAGTTGTTGTACATGTTTGCATAAATGAGTGTGCAGCTTTTACTTACTTTGATTGCTTGGTTGTGTGGCTTGTTAGCATGTGTTTTTATTAAATGCCCAAATAGCAACAACCACGTGTATTTATATTCAAGGATTAGCTTGTGATAAGATGATCAAATAAATCAATACTAGCATGTGAAGGTTGACAAGAAACCAGCAGCCAGGATGCCAACTAAGTTGACACTGGGCACATAACAACCATTGTGTTCTGACTATTTGATATACTAATACTAGGAATGAATAACATGTACCTGAGAAGGTGAAGTTGCTGTCGGACTCTTCGTACTCAAAACCGCAGTAGTGGAAACAGCAGCAACACCCTGGCAACCAAACAACAAGCGATGTTGAAAAATATATAATTACCCATATAACTAAAAGATGAAGAGCTGCACGACATAAAAACATGGTAGAGAAATGGTCTGCACCAGCATAGCAGAGTAGCAGTATTTGTGGGGAAAAAACATAAGAAAGTTTGCCAGTCGATTCTATTAACAGCTCACAGCTCACCTTGATAAGAATGGAAGGAGCAAGTGAAACCATGTCTTCGAGTGCTTCAACCTTCTCCATAGGGAATGTGCTATAGAGATCCTCAACATCACTAAATTCATCAAAATCTTCCTGAACTCGGATTAAGAAATCTATAGTCAGAACAAGCACCAGATCCACAATGTTTTTAGTATTTCACAATTCCGACTTGACTATCCCACCTGTTTAATATGATGGTAGATAACTTCAGTTCACAGCCAAATGTTAGTATGATGAAATCTTTGCTTGTAGGTATGTATGGGGAATCCACAAAGCAAATCTGCGGAACATACAACATCGTCAGGTGTCCCTAGAGGTAAATCTTTGCCTAAATTTTTTTAAATGATTTAATACTATTTATTTATCGAATTTATCTCGCTTACTTGTATGAATGACACTCAGATGGCCTGACACTTGAACCGTCTGGACAACCGGTTCTTCCGGATAATGAACTTGTGGGTACTGAAGGTGTAGGATATTAGACGGCTGGGACAAACGTTGTTGATAATCACCCTATTAGTCCAGGTATGAGGCTGTGCGGATAGAGTACTCGTCATTTTATCCTCTTATGTTTGTGACTTCAATCTCAGTAACTTGCATGAACCATGCTCCAGGCCACTCCATACCTGAACAGACCGCGGACCCTGTCGTTCCCCAACCCAGTGATGGTGATATCACATGTGATCAGCCGCCTCCCGATTTGATCTCACGTGAGCAAAAAACATATTGAAAATGAGACCCGGCAAAAAGAACAGCATAAGAAAAATATCATGCTTATAGAGATTGTGTTGCATATAGGGTTGGAATTCGAGCCGAGTCGAGCCAGCTCGGCTCGGCTCGCTAGAGCTCGTTTCGTTAACGAGCTAGCTCGACTCGACTCGTTACTATAACGAGCTCAAACCCAGGATTGGCTCGACTCGTATAACTCGCGAGCTGGCTCGTTTAGCTTGTTAAGCTCGTTTAAGATATAAACATAAATCCCTCAAATATGATAAAAATGATTATGTATATATTAAGCATATATATCACTATACAATTGTAATTTTCTTGTAATGCGTGAGTCTCCTAGGAGGCTAGGCCTTCAACTGCTCGGCCTTGGGTTGTGCGCGTGGGACGTAGACTGTTTAGTGGCTGATCTTTCTTTGTATTGAGAGTGGCTGATCTATTGTATCGAGCCTAACGAGTTACACGAGTACTCGTGAGATTGACTCGTTTAACTTGGTCTATAAACGATCCTAAACTAAAGCTCGGCTCGACTCGTTATTCTTCGAGTTCGAGTCGATTCGAGCCGAGTCATGAGCTACTTGTTTAGCTCGCGAGCTTCGAGCTTTTTTTCCAGCCCTAGTTGCATATGTTCAAGAGCAGCATAAGAAAAATATCATTTTGCTTTTGTTTTGTTTCAGATGTTCTTGATGTGTCTCCTATTGATGGAGGAATACACCTGTACACTATGTCAAAGCCTCAAGTTTTATCCCAAACCGTTTCAACATCCAAGCACATGACTACAGGATCTTTCGACAAAGTCACCAAACAACCTAAAAAAGGTATCTTATCTGATGAAAAAAGGGAGCAGATAAACGCCAAGAGGCGAGCTACTTATCGTCGGAAAAAAGAGGAGGAAGCAAAGAAACTTGAGCATGAAAGTCAAGCTTACCTTTCAATATCTGGTATGATTGTTTGATTTATAATGAAAACAATGTGCATTCCTGCTTTGACTACTCTCACAACTTGCTGAATCTATTACAAGATCGTCGATTTACTTTTATGAACCAATTTCAGATCATTCCATCACTGAACATACCGCAGTTGTTGTTGTACCTCAACCCACTGATGGTGATATCACACATGTACCGCGGCCTTCCGAACTGAACTCAGGTTAGTATAAAACATAATTAGTACTCTCTACTCTTCGGATAGCACTAAACTTACCCGTTATGACCACTATCGGTTATTTTTACATTAAGCAGGCAACCCGGCAACCTCATCAACGTTTGTGTCTCTCAGTTGTCTCACTGACGAGTGTGCCGCAGCCTTATCACAAAGTTTAAACGGTACTACAAGATTCGTCTACCGTTGTGAACCGTATCTATCTTTTAGAGGTTGTGTTGCAGATGTTCATTATAAATACTATGAACATTATCATTTTGCTTTGGTTTTGTTCCAAAGACTCTAGATGTGACTCATATTTATGGAGGAAATCATTTAAACATCAATGCAACTCCTCAAGTTTTAAATCAAACCGGTTCAACATCCAAGCACATGACTACAGGATCTGTCGTGAGTGTCTCCAAACCATCTAAGAAAGTTATCTTGTCTGATGAAAAAAGGGAGCATATAAACGCCCAGAGGCGAGCTGCTTATCGGAGGAAAAAATAAGAGGAAGCAGAAAAAGTACAGCATGGAAGTCAACCCGACCTTTCAATATCTGGTATGATTGTTTGATGTTAAATCAAGACACTGTACATTCCTGCATTCACTTATCTCACACCTTCATGCATCTATTACTAGATGACAAGAGGGACCTAATTAATGCGCGGAGGCGGGCAACGTATCTTAAGAACAAGGAAAATGCTAACATTAACAAGGAACAGCAGCAAGCTCCAGGGGTAGATGGTTATCGAAAAAAATATGATCACGCCGCCGGCAAGCATCTCCATCAAAATATGCCTGCCGTTGACATGTCGGGTACGACTATTTCTATATTACAGGCCAGACGTCTATTGAATTTTCTCCCTTTGTTCATAACATCATGATTATTATCTGAGATTCCGTGAGTATGACACCTGCAACCATATTTCAGGTATGCAAAATGTTCCATGGAGCGCTCTCGGTGATATCACTAATGGGGTACAAGCTCACTCTATGCTCCCGAAAAAGGCTCAAGGGCGAGCTACCGTGAAGCACAAAGATGATAACCTTCCTGCCCTTATAAGTTCAGGTTAGAATGCTTTTTGATTCAGCTCCCTTTTGATAGTATATATATTCCTAATGTTTTTTAATACATATTTTTAATAAGTAAGCATGCAACACAAGCTTTACAAACTCAGTGTTTCTTCTATCGCTCATATGACTTTTGATTATACAATAAGACCTTAAGAAAATGGACGGAAGGAGTCAGCCGATATGACCTACATAAACTGCTGGTACCTTTTGTATGAATGACCAATTAATGCAGTACTAATTAGCGTTTTATACTGTTTTATAACCAGCCGACCCAACTATGTCCACCTATACGTCATTGTCACAAGATGAGGCGGTATTGCCTCATACCACTACAATCATAACAGATGTCATTCATGATAACCAACTACCTAGGAAGCAGCGTGGTAATCAGCGCAGAACTAACTTAACTCCTGATCAAATGGAGCAATCAAACCTGCGGAGGCGAGCAACATATCGGAAACATCTAGAGCACGGAACGATCGATCTTGTAGAAAAAAATAACATGCTGCGAGAATGGTGGGCATGCAGCAAAGAGAAGGGGGAGTTAAGTGCTAAAAGAAAGGCAACTTATGCTTCAAAAAAGAACACCCCGTGCAAAGAATCCCTTGCACTCCCACGTCCAGACCTAGCAAACTTATCCCAGACAAAACCCCTCTCTCGGGCCGCTGAAGATGATTCATCTGATGGTGATCATCCGACGATCATGCCGAATTTCCCCTGCGGTCTGAATGGTATGATAATTCTATTGTCACATTGTTGTGCTCATTCCCTTCAACCCTCATCTAACATGACGTTGTCTATTGTCATAATCGTCTGGGAGATAATGCAGACGACATCGATGGGTTCCGAGACTGCATCTTGGGCGATCAGACGACACCATTCGACTTTATGGATGACGAGTACTACATGTTTCGCGGGGAAGATATTGTCAGCTATAAACTAACAGTTCGTGGATCTTTATCATAATTATAGTTATTAGTTAATAATGTTACGAACATCATGTTTCAACAAATGCACGTAGGATCCAATAATGACACCTTGGAGGATGACGAGGAAGCGATCATGTCGTCTGCTATACCTAGCAAGGTTGATCCATTAGACTTTGTCTACACAAACATCCCCGACACCACACACATCATGAAGCTCGACGCAAACTGCAAACACTGCCAGGCCAAAAAGTTTGTGTCTGAGACTGACGGTTTCTGCTGTCGCAATGGTCAGATCGAACTTAAACAACCGAAGCCAATCCCGGAGTTGATGAGGCTATGGTCAAGCATGGATGCAGACTCTAGACATTTTCGGGAGAACATACGCTTCTTCAACGGGCATTTCGCCTTCACAACCCTTGGCGTCAGCCTTGATGAGAACTACACAAACATGAAGTCTGGGGTGTACACATTCCGGGCACACGGCACCATCTACCACAATGTGTAAGTTACCGTAACTCTTCATTCTAGGTTCCATTAGTATCAACATGTTGAAACAATATTTTTTTCTTTTACTTAGTCCATGCTGCTAGAGTCAACACGAGGTCAGAAGTTTTGTGAGAAGGAAACTATCCAGACGTTGGCAACATTATTTGATAGCTGGCCTGGGATGGAGACCGACATCTCATCTTGCAATAAGGTAAATAAAATATTTTAACCATTGTTATCATGGTTTGTTTTTGTTTCTAATAGCTCCACTTGTAGATTTATCTTCCCTATGCATCCATCGGCCGATACATCCTGTACATCATCGACAAAGAGGCACGTCGTCTATATATTATGGATCCTATTCAATCATCACAATCGTCAGAGGATAAAAACTTGAGGCATTCACTGAAATTAAAAAAAAGTCAAGGGATTTCAAAGAAACACTCGAAATAAAGCTGCCTGGGTGGAATTCTGATATATCTAAATGGCATCGTTTATTTCCGGCCGGTGTTCCAACGAGTATAGATGGGTAATGAATTCATAACAAGAATATTTACTTTTGTTATCATAATATTATTTATAATATTAATTGAAAGTTTTTCAGGAATGTGTCTGGCTATTTTGTTTTTCATTTTATGCTCTAGTGGAACGGTAAAGAATTGGTCAAGCCAGTTTGCGCGTTGAGTATTGTGGGTTACATGTTCTAATTCCTTCTCCGTGAATTTTTCATACTAACTACATTTATTTTTTCTGCAGGATGGGTATGAATTGAGGAAGCATTTTTTATCATACTTGCTAAAACATCGCGGGAATGAAGCTAGAGGAAACTTTCCTGATATTGTCAAAGAATTTCTTAAGCGCATCATCTAGATATTAATATTTTTGTAATAGATGTTAAGTTGTAACATCACTCAACTTGTGACATTGTAATAATGGACTTCAGTTTGTGTTATATTGTTTGTATGTGTGGATTTTAACATGTAACTCTGGTAAAATATTTCAAGAGCCCGTGGCAACGCACGGGCACTCTACTAGTTAAAGATTAGAGGGCCTCTCTTTTCAATTCTTGTCACGGTGCGAATAGAGGAATGGAGCTCATGCAGAGTTACTACACACCCCTTCCCTCTCATACACAAGGGCACCCAAGCTCTAGGGTTTTTGCGCTTCCCGCCCGCGCCTGCGCCGGTCTATCTCATCTCCTATGGTCTTAGGACCATAGAGGGGCGATGGATCCCAACCTTTGCCAGCGGGAGGGCTCTTTTTAGATGTTTTTTTTAGTTTTATTAGGGTTTATATCCTGCTCAGAGAGGTGAGATGGCGGCAAATCTATCGAGATGGAAAAAGGTTCTCCCGCCTAGCCCCCGTTCCGGTAGTGCTTCTAGTGTTGTCGGTGTGCGTTGTGGAGGTTTGTCTCTGGATTCAGTCGGTGTTTGTCTTCGGTGAACCCGCGTGGATCCGATCTTCGTTTGCATGTGTCCGTGTGTCTACAGGTTGGATCCTTCCTATATACATTTCTCTTCATCGGCGGCGGTTGCTTTTCTGGTGTACTGGTACTATGGGGTTTGTCCGGTTTCGCTGAGGGAGGGACGATGACCATGACGCGCCTTCGGCTCGATCTAGTGCTTATAGTCGTCACTGGATGATCACGGACTTTTTTTCCAACAGGTTTCACACCCCATTTCAATTAATTGCTTAACAAAAAAATTGTTCACTAGTCTGATAATCGAGGGCCGGAATGAAGAGAGCGAGTTCGGGCATTAACAGGAACCAGCTGGGGTGCTTCAAAAGAAGCATCCACTACGGGTTGAAAACATGTTAACAACAACAACCAAGATACTAAAGTCTACTACACACAAGCAAAAATAACCCCAGCGCAACAAAAGCTACACACCATCGGGCATCAAACCCCAGTGAGCAAGAGGAGACCATAACTATTAACATCACGATCATAAGCAGCTCGACATCAGAAACAAATAGACAGCAGCTCAACAACAGCGGAAAGGTGGTCACGGACCTGAATGTACATTTTACTTCTCATGTCCTTTGCACTATCTTGACCGTTAATGAATAGATTGCAAGTTTTCCTGAAAATGAAAATAAATGAGGAATTCCCGTCGTTCATTTTGGCCACTGCTCGTGTGTGCCAGCTTTGTCTGCCACGGAACAACAGCTCAATCGTTTTTTTTTTTTGAGTAACCCAGCTAGTAAATGGGATGAGAGGAACTTTTTTGGCATCGCTAAAGGGTTGGCGCCATCGGTCCAGCCAGGAAAAGGAGCGATTCTTTCAGCACGGCTTCAACGCAAAGTCGGCCCACATATATATGTGGGCACGGCCGAGAGAGATGGTGTGTAAATATATGGGCCCTACTGAAAATGGAAGTACGTAGAAACGTCCACTCCACTCCAACATTAGCTTTGCCTAAAAAAAATACTGCTTTAGCTGAACGCGACAGCTCTGAACGGCCGTGTGTTGAGCCTTGAGCGAGCACTCGAGCTTCAGACCGTGGCCTGCCTAGCGCACTGCACGAACCGTTAGCTGAGCCATCGCTGAGAGCCTTGGGAGAAAGCTGGTTAAGTAGCTGCCGGCGCTAATCAAGTAGCACAAGATTGCGTCGCTCCGTGTATCGCCGCCATGATTATTACTATGTGGTTCGAGGCGTCCAGTCTAAGACCTTTGTCCCAAAGA
The DNA here is from genome assembly GCF_002162155.2 of Triticum dicoccoides. Classification (NCBI taxonomy): domain Eukaryota; kingdom Viridiplantae; phylum Streptophyta; class Magnoliopsida; order Poales; family Poaceae; genus Triticum; species Triticum dicoccoides. The sequence goes on from NC_041385.1 coordinate 174,333,754, forward strand.
CAAGTACTATGTGGTTCGAGGAGTACGTCGAAAGCTATTTAGCTAAAGATGCAAAATGCGCGACCCCAGCATGGACATAACCAAATGGTATTCGCTTCATTCCACAGCTGCAGCGCGACCAATTGATGGTAGATCGGCCCCCATCATTGTCAGACAGTTACGAGGTACGTAGTTGCCTGACGGACGCAACGCCGACGGAAAATGATGTGAAGGGAATGAGACGAGATCAGGCCGCAGAAGCAAACCCCAAACCGAGATCAGGCCGCCGGAGTCGAGTCATACGCAGCAATGTTTCTTTGTGAGAATCACTCGATCGCTTTGCACTCGGGAATTCTTCCGCGGGTCTGCATGAGATTTCACCCCGTTTGTGATGAAGGGGAAGGGAAAAGAAAAGTGCTCTGCCGCCACTGTGACCTTTCCGTTCTTCGTTTCCCCTGTTTTCTAAAGCACCGTAACCCCCTGAAGCTTCTAACAGCACTAGAAGGGTCCGCGCGCTTTGCTGTGCCGTTGTTCTCTTCGACGTTTAGATTTTTAGTTTTTCTATATAAATTTTTTAAGTGGACATGGGATAGCTAGTGATAAGAATGCTTGCTAGATCCAAAGTAACACAAGAAAACCAATACATCATCAATAAGTATGGCCCTTGAAATACAGGTCATAACTTGTAAGCTGAGAATGTCCAGATGACATCAAAACCAAAATAACTGGCACGGTTAATAAACCATAATCCTTTTTCAGCTAGACACATACTTGGCAAACTAAAACATAAAACAAGGTTGTTTTCATTCTTGTCTATTTCTTCAATACGTCTTTGGTGGGGTTGACCAGTTGCGCTCCATCAACGGTATGTTTTTTTTAGACAACCTCGCGAGACTTTTATTTAACTCGTCACAAAGTTTACATGAACGAACGGAATACCGACGGGCTGGCCAAACCAGACATGGCGGCCAGACCCCAAAGTTAGAGCATGTCTCGCTAAGTTGTGAGCCTCAACATTTGAGCTCCTAAATTCATGAACTAAATTACATGAAATAAAAGTAGATTGTTGTTGCTTGATCTCCTTGATGATTGCCCCATAAATAGCTCCACTTCCTCTCTGAGTTTCTTCAACTACTCCCTTACAGTTTGATGCGAGCTGTATTTGCTGAATATGCAAGTTTGTAGCCAGATCCAACCCCTCACGAAGGGCCATCGCCTCCAAAGTAGTCGGATCTCAATTGTAAAAACAATAGCAGATGCTCCAAGGAATACCCCGCTTCTGTCACGACAAATAGCCCCCACAACTCCAACATGCCCTTGCGATGTATTGTAGCATCTACGTTGAGCTTTGAGAAGTTCTCCAGCGGTGCTATCAACCTGAAGGACGCACATTTGTGATGCTTCTGCTACCTCTGACTGGCACCGTAGATTTTATTTCATCCAGATAGGAGTTGATGAAGCTGTGGATTTGTATGGAAACGTACCATGCAATTTCAAAAAAATTCCTACGATCACGCAAGATCTATCTAGGAGATGCATAGCAACGAGAAGGGGAGAGTGTGTCCACGTACCCTCGTAGACCGAAAGCGGAAGCGTTTAGTTAACGTGGTTGATGTACTCGAATGTCTTCACGATCCAACCGATCCAAGTACCGAACGTACGACACTTCCGTGTTCAGCACATGTTCAGCTCGATGACGTCCATCGAACTCTTGATCCAATAGAGGGTCGAGGGAGAGTTTCGTCAGCACGACAGCGTGGCGACGGTGTTGATGATGTGATCCACGCAGGGCTTCGGCTAAGCACTACGACGCTATGACCGAGGTGGTAAACTATGAAGGGGGGCACCACACACGGCAAATAACAATTGATGTGTCTTTGGGGTGCCCCCTGCCCATGTATATAAAGGAGGGAGGAGGCGGCCGACCTAGGATTCCCATTCCTTTCCGGAGTAGGAGAAGGGGGAAGGGAGAGAGAGGGACAAGGAAAGGGGGGGGGGGTGTTGCGCCCCCTCCCCTAGTCCAATTCGGTTTGGCTAGAGGGGGGAGGGGGCGCACGCCACCTCCTGGCCGCCGGCCTCCTCTTTCCATTGAGGCCCATGAAGGCCCAATACTCTCCCGGGGGGTTCCGGTAACCTCCCGGTTCTCCGGAAAATGTCCGAACCTATCCGAAACCTTTCGGGTGTCCAAACATAACCTTCCAATATATCAATCTTTATGTCTCGACCATTTCGAGACTCCTCGTCATGCCCGTGATCTCATCCGGGACTCCAAACAAACTTCGGTCATCAAAAACACATAACTCATAAACAAATCGCCATCAAACGTTAAGCGTGTGAACCCTACGGGTTCGAGAATTATGTCGACATGATCGAGACACATCTCTGATCAATAACCAATAGCGGAACCTGGATGCTCATATTGGCTCCCACATATTCTATGAAGATCTTTATAGGTCAAACCGCACAACAACATACGTTGTTCCCTTTGTCATCGGTATGTTACTTGCCCGAGATTCGATCGTCGGTATCATCATACCTAGTTCAATCTTCTTACCGGCAAGTCTCTTTACTCATTCTGTAATGCTTCATCCCGCAACTAACTCATTAATCACATTGCTTGCAAGGCGTATAGTGATGAGCATTACCGAGAAGGCCCAGAGGTACCTCTCCGATACTCGGAGTGACAAATCCTAATCTCGACCGATGCCAACCCAAAAAACACCTTCGGAGACACCTGTAGAGCATCTTTATAATCACCCGGTTACATTGATGTTTGATAGCACACAAGGTATTCCTCCGGTATCCGGGAGTTGCATAATGTCATAGTCAGAGGAACATGTATAAGTCATGAAGAAAGCAATAGCAATAAAACTTATCGATCATTATGCTAAGCTAACGAATGGGTCTTGTCCATCACATCATTATCTAATGATTTGATCCCGTTCATCAAATGACAACACATGTCTATGGTCAGGAAACATAACCATCTTTGATTAACGAGCTAGTCAAGTAGAGGCATACTAGGGACACTTTGTTTTGTCTATGTATTCACACATGTACTAAGTTTCCGGCTAATACAATTCTAGCATGAATAATAAACATTTATCATGATATAAGGAAATATAAATAACAACTTTATTATTTGCCTCTAGGGCATATTTCCTTTAGTCTCCCACTTGCACTAGAGTCAATAATCTAGTTCACATCGCCATGTGATTTAAAACAAATAGTTCACATCTGTATGTGATTAACACCCATAGTTCACATCGCCATGTGGACAATAACCAAAGGGTTTACTAGAGTCAATAATCTATTTCACATCGCTATGTGATTAACACCCAAAGAGTACTAAGGTGTGATCATGTTTTGCTTGTGAGAGAAATTTAGTCAACGGGTCTACTAAATTCAGAGCCGTATGTATTTTGCATTTTTCTATGTCTACAATGCTCTGCATGAAACTACTCTAGGTAATTGCTCCCACATTCAATATGTATCCAGATTGATACTCAGACTCATCTGGATTGGTGTAAGCTTACATCGACGTAATTCTTTATGACGAACTCTTTATCACCTCCATATCCGAGAAATACTTCCGCAGTCCTCTTAGGTAACTAAGAATAACTTTGACCGCTATACAGTGATCCACTCCTGGATCACTATCGTACCCCCATGCCAAACTGATAGCAAGGCACACAACTGGTCTATTACATAGCATGTCATACTTTATAGAACCTATGACCAAGGCATAGAGAATGACTTTCATTCTCTTTCTATCTTCTATCGTGGTCGGGCTTTGAGTCTTACTCAACTTTACACCTTGTAATATAGACAAGAACTCCTTCTTTGACTGATCCATTTTTGAACTCTTTCAAAATCTTGTCAAGGTATGTACTCATTGAAAAAAATATCAAGCGTCTTGATCTATCTCTATGGATCTTGATGCCCAATATCTAGGCAGCTTCACTGAGGTCTTTCTTTGAAAATCTCCTTTTGAACTCTCCTTTATGCTTTCCAGAAAATTCTACATTATTTCTGATCAACTATATGTCATTCACATATACTTATTAGAAAGGTTGTAGTGCTCCCACTCACTTTCTTGTAAATACAGCCTTTACCGCAAGTCTGTATAAAACTATATGCTTTGATCAACTCATCAAAGTGTATATTCCAACTCTGAGCTGCTTGCACCAGTCTATAGATGGATCACTGGAGCTTGCACACCTTGTTAGTACCTTTAGGATCGACAAAACCTTCTGGTTGCATCATATACAACTCTTCTTTAAGAAATATCCATTTAAGGAATGCAGTTTTGACATCCATTTGCCACACTTCATAAAATATGGCAATTGCTAACATGATTCGGACGGATTTAAGCATCGCTACAGTTGAGAAAATCTCATTGTAGTCAACACCTTAACTTGTAGAAAACCTTTTGCGACAAGTCAAGCTTTGTAGATAGTAAAACTACTATCAGCGTCCGTCTTCCTATTGAAGATCCAGTTATTTTCTATGGCTTGCCGATCATCGGGCAAGTCCACCAAAGTCCATACTTTGTTCTCATACATGGATCTCATGTCAGATTTCATGGCCTCAAGCCATTTCACGGAATCTGGGCTCATCATTGCTTCCTCATAGTTCGTAGGTTCATCATGGTCTAGTAACATGACTTCCAGAATAGGATTACCGTACCACTCTGGTGCGGACCGTACTCTAGTTGACCTACAAGGTTCGGTAGTAACTTGATCTGAAGTTTCATGATCATCACCATTAGCTTCTTCATTAATTGGTGCATGAATCACTGGAACTGATTTCTGTGATGAACTACTTTCCAATTCGGGAGAAGGTACAATTACCTCATCAAGTTCTACTTTCCTCCCACTCACTTCTTTCGAGAGAAACTCCTTCTCTAGAAAGGATCCATTCTTAGCAACGAATATCTTGCCTTCGGATCTGTGATAGAAGGTGTACCCAATAGTTTCTTTTGGGTATGCTATGACGACACATTTCTCCGATTTGGGCTCGAGCTTATCAGTTGAAGCTTTTTCTCATAAGCAACGCAGCCCCAAACTTTAAGAAATGACAGCTTAGGTTTGTTGCCAAACCACAATTCATACGGTGTCGTCTCAATGGATCTTGACGGTGCCCTGTTTAACGTGAATGCAGCTGTCTCTATGAATAATCCCAAAACAATAGTGGTAAATCAGTAAGAGACATCATAGATCGCACCATATCTAATAAAGTGCGGTTACAACGTTCGGACACACCATTACGCTATGGTGTTCCACGTGGCGTGAGCTGTGAAACTATTCCACATTGTTTTAAATGAAGGCCAACCTCGTAACTCAAATATTCACCTCAACGATCAGATCGTAGAAACTTTATTTTCTTGTTACAATGATTCTCCACTTCACTCTAAAATTCTTTGAACTTTTCAAATGTTTCAGACTTGTGTTTCATTAAGTAGATATACTCATATCTGCTCAAATCATCTGCGAAGGTCAGAAAATAATGACACCTACCACGAGCCTCAACACTCATCGGACCGCATACATCGGTATGTATTATTTCCTATAAGTCATTAGATCGCTCCATTGTTCTGAAGAATGGAGTTTTAGTCATCTTTCCCATAAGGCACGGTTCGCAAGTATCAAGTGATTCCAAAAGCCCATCAACGTGGAGTTTCTTCATGCGCTTTACACCAATATGACCTAAACGGCAATGCCACAAGTATGTTGCACTGTCATTATCAACTTTGCATCTTTTCGCATCAATATTATGAATATGTGTATCACTACGATTGAGATTCAATAAACCATCAACATTGGGTGTATGACCATAGAAGGTTTTATTCATGTAAATAGAATAACAATTATTCTCTGTCTTAAATGAATAATCGTATTGCAATAAACATGATTTAATCATATTCATGGTTTAACGCAAACACCAAATAACATTTATTTAGGTTCAACTCTAATCCCGAAAGTATAGGGGTTGTGCGATGATGATCATATCAATCTTGGAACCACTTCCAACATACATCATCACTTCACCCTCAACTAGTCTCTATTTATTCTGCAACTCCTGTTTCGAGTTACTAATCTTAGCAGCTGAACAAGTATCAAATACCCAGGGGTTACTTCGAGCACTAGTAAGGTACACATCAATAACATGTATATCAGATATACCTTTGTTCACTTTGCCATCCTTCTTATCCATCAAATATTTGGGGTAACTCCGCTTCCATTGACCATTTCCTTTGCAGTAGAAGCACTTAGTTTCAGGCTTAGGTCCAGATTTGGGCTTCTTCACAGGAGTGAAAACTTGATTGCCATTCTTCTTGAAGTTCCCTTTCTTTCCCTTTGCCTTTTTCTTGAAACTAGTGATCTTGTTTAATCATCAACACTTGATGCTTTTTCTTGATTTCTACCTTCATTTATTTCAGCATCACGAAGAGCTCGGGAATCGCTTTTGTCATCCCTTGCATATTATAGTTCATCACGAAGTTCTAGTAACTTGGTGATGGTGACTAGAGAACTCTGTCAATCACTATCTTATCTGGAAGATTAACTCCCACTTGATTCAAGCAATTGTAGTACCTAGACATTCTGAGCACATGCTCACTATCTGAGCTATTCTCCTCCATCCTTTTAGGCGAAGTACTTGTCAGAGGTCTCATACCTCTCGACACAGGCATGAGTCTGAAATACCAATTTCAGCTCTAGGAACATCTCATATGCTCCATGGCATTTCAAAACGTTTTTGAAGTCCTGGTTCTAAGCCGTAAAGCATGGTGCACTAAACTATCAAGTACTCATCATATTGAGCTAGCCAAATGTTCATAACGTCTGATCTGCTCCTGCAATAGGTTTGTCACCTAGCGGTGCATCAAGGACATAATTATTTTGTGCAGCAATGAGGATAAACCTCAGATCATGGACCCAATCCGCATCATTGCTACTATCATCTTTCAACTTAGTTTTCTCTAGAAACATATCAAAAACATAGGGAAGCTACAACGCGAGCTATTGATCTACAACATAATTTGCATATACTATATGGACTAAGTTCATGATAAATTAAAGTTCAATTAATCATATTACTAAAGAACTCCCACTTAGATAGACACCCCTCTAGTCATCTGATCCATATCAACTAAACCATGTCCGATCATCACGTGAGATGGAGTAGTTTTCAATGGTGAACATCTCTATGTTGATCATATCTACTATATGATTCACATTTGACCTTTCGGTCTCAATGTTCCGAAGCCATATCTGCATATGCTAGACTCGTCAAGTTTAACTTGAGTATTCTGCACATGCAAAAACTGGCTTGCACCCGTTGTATGTGAACGTAGAGCTTATCACACCCGATCATCACGTGGTGTCGGCACGACGAACTGTAGCAACGGTGCATACTCAGGGAGAACACTCATACCTTGAAATTTAGTGAGGGATCATCTTAGAATGCTACCGACGTACTAAGCAAAATAAGATGCATAAAAAGATAAACATCACATGCAATCAAAATATGTGACATGATATGGCCATCATCATCTTGTGTCTTTGATCACCATCTCCAAAGCATCATCATGATCTCCATTGTCATCGGCTTGACACCTTGATCTCCATCTTAGCAGTGTTGTCGTCTTGCCAACTATTGCTTCTACGACTATCGCTACCGCTTAGTGATAAAGTAAAGCAATTACATGGCGATTGCATTTCATACAATAAAGCGACAACCATATGGCTCCTGCAAGTTGCCGATAACTTTGTTACAAAACGCGATCATCTCATACAACAATTTATATCACATCATGTCTTGACCATATCACATCACAACAAGCCCTGCAAAAACAAGTTAGACGTCCTCTACTTTGTTGTTGCCAGTTTTACGTGGCTGCTACAAGCTTCTAGCAAGAACCGTTCTTACCTACGCATCAAAACCACAACGATTTTTCGTCAAGTGTGCCGTTTTAACCTTCAACAAGGACCGGTTGTCGTCAAACTCGATTCAACTAAAGTTGGAGAAACAGACACCCGCGAGCCACCTGTGGGCAAAGCACGTCGGTAGAACCAGTCTCATGAACGCGTTCATGTAATGTCGGTCCAGGCCGCTTCATCCAACAATATCGCCGAAGCAAAGTAAGACGTTGGTGGTAAGCAGTATGACTATTATCGCCCACAACTCTTTGTGTTCTACTCGTGCATAACATCTGCGCATAGACCTAGCTCGGATGCCACTGTACGGGAACATAGCATGCAATTTCAAAAAAATTCCTACAATCATGCAAGAACTATCTAGGAGATGCATAGCAACGAGAAGGGGAGAGTGTGTCCATGTACCCTCATAGACCGAAAGCGAAAGCGTTTAGTTAACGCGGTTGATGTAGTCGAACGTCTTCATGATCCAACCGATCCAAGTACCGAACGTACGACACTTTCGTGTTTGCACACGTTCAGCTCGATGACGTCCCTGGAACTCTTGATCCAGTAGAGGGTCGAGGGAGATTTCCGTCAGCACGACAGCATGGCAACGGTGTTGATGATGTGATCCGCGCAGGGCTTCACCTAAGCATAATGGCGCTATGACCGAGGTGGTAAACTGTGGAGGGAGGCACCACACACGGCGAAGAACAATTGATGTGTCTTTGGGGTTCCCCCTGCCCATGTATATAAAGGAGGGAGGGAGGAGGCAGCCGCCCTAGAGGAGGGCGCGCCAAGGGGGAGTCCTACTAGGACTCCCTAGTCCTAGTAGGATTCCCTTTCCTTTCCGGAGTAGGAGAAGGGGGAAGGGATAGAGAGAGGGAGAAGGAAAGGGGGGCCGCGCCCCCTCCCCTAGTCCAATTCAGTTTGGCTAGGGGGGCGCGCGCCACCTCCTGTCCGCCGGCCTCCTCTTTCCACTAAGGCCCATGAAGGCCCAATACTCTCCCGAGGGGTTTCGATAACCTCCCGGTACTCTGGAAAATGTCTGAACCTATCAGAAACCTTTCTGATGTCCAAACATAACCTTCGAATATATCAATCTTTATGTCTCGACCATTTCGAGACTCCTCGTCATGTCCGTGATCTCATCTAACTCATAATACAAATCGTCATTGAACGTTAAGCGTGCGGACCCTACGGGGTCGAGAACCATGTAGACATGATCGAGACACATCTATGATCAATAACCAATAGCAGAACCTGGATGCTCATATTGGCTCCCACATATTCTATGAAGTGCTAAATATTAGTTGGGCTAATGGCACACCTAACAATTTCAGGAAAATCCCTAAGGGCCCATGTTGTCAAGGGAGTGGTGGGAAATTTAGTCCCACATGGCTAGTGATACGTCTCCAACATATCTATAATTTATGAAGCATTCATGCTATTTTATTATCTGTTTTGAATGTTTATGGGCTTTATTATACACTTCTATATTATTTTTGGGACTAACCTATTAACCGGAGGCCCAGCCCATAGTGCTGTTTTCTTGCCTATTTCAGTGTTTCGAAGAAAAGGAATATCAAACGGAGTCCAAACGGAATGAAACCTTCGGGAAAGTTATTTTTGGAACGGAAGCAATCCAGGGGACTTGGAGTGCAAGTCAGGGAAGCTTCGAGGAAGCCACGAGATAGGAGGGCGTGCCCACCCCCCTGGGCGCGCCCTCCACTCTCGTGGGCCCCTCGTGGCTCCCCCGACTGACTTCTTTCGCCTATATATTCCCATGTACCCTAAAAACATCGAAGCGAATAATAGATCGGGAGTTCCGCCGCTGCAAGCCTCTGTAGCCACCAAAAACCTCTCGGGAGCCCATTCCGGCACCCTGTCGGAGGGGGAATCCATCACCGGTGGCCATCTTCATCATCCCGGTGCTCTCCATGACGAGGAGGGAGTAGTTCACCCTCGGGGCTGAGGGTATGTACCAGTAGCTATGTGTTTTATCTCTCTCTCTCTCTCTCTCTCTCTCTCGTGTTCTCTCTATGGCATGATCTTGATGTATCACAAGCTTTGCTATTATAGTTGGATCTTATGATGTTTCTTCCCCTCTACTCTCTTGTAATGGATTGAGTTTTCCCTTTGAATTTATCTTATCGGATTGAGTCTTTAAGGATTTGAGAACACTTGATGTATGTCTTGTCGTGCTTATCTGTGGTGACAATGGGATATCACGTGATCCACTTGATGTATGTTTTGGAGGGTTCCGCCCATGAACCTATGCATAGGGGTTGGCACACGTTTTCGTCTTGACTCTCCAATAGAAACTTTGGGGCACTCTTTGAAGTACTTTGTGTTGGTAGAATAGATGAATCTGAGATTGTGTGATGCATATCGTATAATCATGCCCACGGATACTTGAGGTGACAATGGAGTATCTAGGTGACATTAGGGTTTTGGTTGATTTGTGTCTTAAGGTGTTATTCTAGTATGAACTCTATGATAGATTGAACGGAAAGAATAGCTTCGTGTTATTTTACTATAGACTCTTGAATAGATTGAGCAGAAAGGATACCTTGAGGTGGTTTCGTACCCTACGATAATCTCTTTGTTTGGTCTTTGCTATTAGTGGCTTTGGAGTGACTCTTTGTTGCATGTTGAGGGATAATTATATGATCCAATTATGTTATTATTGTTGAGAGAACTTGCACTAGTGAAAGTATGAACCCTATGCCTTGTTTCCTAACATTGCAATACCGTTTACGCTCACTTTTATCATTAGTTACCTTGCTGTTTTTATAATTTCAGATTACAAAACCTATATCTACCATCCATATTGCACTTGTATCACCATCTCTTCGCCGAACTAGTGCACCTATACATTTCAGCATTGTATTGGGTGTGTTGGGGACACAAGAGACTCTTTGTTATTTGGTTGCAGGGTTGCTTGAGAGAGACCATCTTCATCCTACGCCTCCCACGGATTGATAAACCTTAGGTCATCCGCTTGAGGGAAATTTGCTACTGTCCTACCAACCTCTGCACTTGGAGACGCAACAACGTCTATAAGAAGATGGTTGTGTAGTAGACATCAGCTAGTTGAGAGAGATGTATACCAACTTATAAGGTGAGCTCTTCTCCCACTAGTATGAGTTGTTGTGAAAGAAGGAGAGGTGTTCCACACGTGCGCTCCTCCTCCGCCGCCCGCCTCGCCACGCCACGCCACATCACGACGCGCGCGCGCGCCACGGGTTGCGGGAATGAGCCGAGCCGATGCAATGTTTTGCCGGTCAAAATTGGAGAGTCCATTACAGACACAAAATGAATATGAGACATCATATTCATTGCAGAAATGGAAACGTCCATAATAAATAAGTTTAATTGTGGAAATGGAAACGTCTGTAATTAAACGTGTTTTTATGAAGATGAAACGTTCTATAATTAAACTATTTTATTGCTGGACCGTTCTCCTACCCGACTGGCTATATATATGAGGCATCGTAGCTCAGCCAAAAACACAATGCTTCACACCTCCACTACTCCCTGGTCGTTCCTTTCACTGCTGCTGCCCTCGGTGATCCCATCCCGTCTACCGTGTACACGTCTGACGGGAGAGCAGGCCTCCGAAACCCCGCTTCTCCTGATCCTGTATGGGAGAGAGGTGATTAGGTTTTTGGGGAGCGTGTCCTACGTGATTTCTCGCCTCTGTTCAACTACTTCAGCTACGTCGACTACTTCCGCGTCACCTTCGTCTTCACCATGAGCACTGACGCTGATCGCGCGGCTGCCGAGAAGGCCGCTGCTGACAAGAGGATCGCCGACGAGGCCGACACCTCCGCTGCTACTACGGCCGACTGGCCTACTGGAGGGTATAACACATTTACCCCGCTCATGTTTACTTTCATGTGTGCAGTACTAGTGGTTTGCGTAGATGTTTCTACCATCTGCCTAGTACGTGCGTACATTATCAAAATTCAGCATGTCATTAGCACTGCCAATGTCATGTTCGTGATTTATTATTGGATTAAATTAATCAAACAATTGCTTAATTTCTCATCAATCCAAAAACCTAATATGTGTAGGAAATTTTTGATCCATGGTTTTGCTGCTGCACTGAAACCAGCCCCATTTATGGGGACGTACTTTAAGCATTGGCAGACTAAAACCGTCTTATGGCTCACGGTGATGAACGTGTTCTGGGTCGCCGGTGTTACTCCCACGGGAACGATCGCTCCTGAACAGGAGAAGGTGTTTAGGGAGACCACCGTCGTCTTTGTTGGATGCATTCTGAGCGTGATCGGAGATAAGCTGGTTGATGCATGCTTACATAAGTGGGTTGCCAAGGGCTTGTGGGAGGTGCTCGAATCTAAATTCGGTGCAACGGATGCTGGAAGCGAGATGTATATTATGGAGCAGTTCCATGATTACAAAATGGTCGAAAACCGTTCTGTATTGGAACAGGCTCATGAGATACAGTGCATTGCTAAGGAGCTTGAGCTTCTCAAGTGTGTGCTGCCGGGCAAATTTGTCGCGGGTTGCATTATCGCTAAGTTACCAAATTCCTTGAGGAACTTTGCCACTACTCTAAAACATCAGAGGCATAAATTCTCAGTTGAGGATGTCATTGGCCATCTAAGTGTCGAGCAGAATTCGAGGGCAAAGGACTCGCACGGAAAAGGGACCGAAGGGACCTCTGTTGCCAATGTGGTGCAGAAGAACTTCAACCCTCACAAGCCCAAGGGGAAGACTGGTGTCCAATAGAATACCGAGTTTAAAAAGAAGGGGAAGAAGACCTTCAAGAAAGATAAGAAGAAGGGTGGCTGTTTCACTTGTGGTTCAGATGAACATTGGGCTGCCAAGTGCCCAAACAAGTTTAAGAAGCCAGTACATGATTCCAAGACTGTCAACATGATTGTGAGCAACGATGAGAGTGGGCCATCTGGGTACGGTAATTTGTTTACTGTATTTTCAGTTTGTCAGTCTATCGATTGGTGGATTGACACAGGTGCAAATATTCATGTGTGTGCTGACATTTCATTGTTTTCTTCTTATCAGGCCACAGGGAACGGGTCCATACTGATGGGGAACGGCGCGAGTGCTTCTGTTCATGGTGTTGGCACGGTCGATCTGAAGTTTACTTCGGGAAGGATTGTGCAACTGAAGAACGTGCAGCATGTCCCCGCCATCAAGAAGAATCTCGTTAGTGGTTCCCTTCTATGTAGAGAAGGGTTTAAATTGGTATTCGAGTCTAATAAAGTAGTTGTTACAAAATATGGACTGTTTGTTGGAAAAGGTTATGAATGCGGAGGTCTGTTCCGCTTTTCCCTCGCTGATTTTTGTAATAAAGTCGTGAACAATATTCATTCGAGTGTTAATGAAAAAGAAGTTTGGCATTCATGTCTTTGTCACATTGGTTTTGGTAGTTTGGCGCGGTTGGCAAAATTGAAATTAATCCCAAGTTTCACTTTAGCCAAAGGTTCTAAGTGCCATCCGTGTGTGCAAGCGAAGCAACCTCGCAAGCCCCATAAGGCTGCGGAGGAGAGACATTTGGCGCCGTTAGAATTCATACATTCTGATCTTTGTGAGATGAATGGTGTATTGACTAAAGGTGGAAATAGATACTTCATGACACTGATAGATGATTCTACTAGATATTGCTATGTATATCTTTTAAACACTAAAGATGAGGCTCTACACTACTTTAAAATCTATAAGGCAGAAGTTGAGAATCAACTTGAAAAGAAAATAAAACGAGTTCGGTCAGATCATGGTGGAGAGTATTTCTCGAATGAGTTTGATTCTTTCTATGCGGAACACGGAATTATTCATGAGAGGACGCCTCCCTATTCACCTTAGTCAAATGGGGTTGCCAAACGGAAAAACCGTACTCTAACAGATTTTGTTAATGCCATGTTAGATACATCGGGTTTATCCAAGGCATGGTGGGGGGAGGCTATATTGACATCATGTCATGTCCTAAATAAAGTTCTGACAAAAGACAATGAGATCATTCCCTATGAACAATGGGAAAAGAGAAGAACGACACTCTCATACTTACGTACTTGGGGCTACTTGGCGAAAGTCAATGTGCCAATCCCCAAAAAGCGTAAGCTTGGACCAAAGACCGTGGATTGCGTTAACTTGGGCTACGCTAAGAATAGCGTCGGCTATAGATTTCTGGTAGTGAAATATGAGATACCTGACGTGAAGGTCGGTATGATTATGGAGTCTAAAGATGCTACATTCTTTGAGGATATTTTTCCTATGAGAGATATGCAAAGCACTTCTAGGCTGGAAATCTGATGAGACTCCTGAACCTGCCATTCCGATGGGATATTATGAACAGACACATGATGGAAATACTGAGGAGGATGACAAGGAAACCCTTGGTAGGGGCAAGAGACAGAGGACTACAAAGTCTTTTCGTGATGATTTCCTTCTATACCTTGTGGATGATACTCCCACTTCTATTTCAGAAGCTTATGCGTCTCCGGATGCTTACTACTGGAAAGAAGCGGTCCGTAGCGAGATGGACTCCATCATGGCTAACGGGACATGGCAAATCACTGAACGCCCCTATGGCAGTAAACCATTGGGTTGTAAATGGGTGTTCAAAAAGAAGCTTAGGCCCGATGGTACGATTGAAAAGTACAAGGCTAGGCTTGTGGCCAAGGGCTATGATCAGAAAGAAGAGGACGATTTCTTTGATACTTATTCACCTGTGGCCAGACTGACCACCATTTGAGTATTACTCTCGTTGGCGGCCTCGTATGGTCTTCTCGTCCACCAGATGGATGTTAAGACGGCTTTTCTGAATGGAGAGCTAAACAAAGAAATCTACATGCAATAGTCAGATGGCTTTCTGATAGATGGTCAAGAAGGAAAAGTGTGCAGGTTGCTAAAATCTTTGTATGGCCTGAAACAAGCACCTAAGCAATGGCATGATAAGTTTAATACAACTCTGGCGTCTGTTGCTTTGTTGTTAATGAAGGTGACAAATGTGTATACTATCGCCATGGTGGAGGCGAAGGAGTTATACTATGCTTGTATGTTCATGACATACTGTTATTCGGAACGAACCTCAAAGTCATTGAGGAGGTCAAGTCGTTTCTATCTCAGAACTTTGAGATGAAAGACCTTGGTGTGGCTGATGTTATCTTGAACATCAAGCTATTGAGAGATAATGAGGGTGGGATTACACTTCTGCAATCCCATTATGTTGAGAAGGTGTTGAGTCGTTTTGGATATGCGGACTGCACGTCATCTCAAACACCATATGATCCTAGCGTCTTGATTCGAAATTCCAAAGGCACGGCTATAGATCAATTAAGATACTCTTAAATCATTGGTTTACTTATGTACCTAGCAAGCGCTACGAGGCCTGACATCACCTTTGCTGTGAGCAAACTAAGTCGGTTTGTTTCAAAACAGGGTGATGTGCATTGGCGTGCTATTGAAAGAGTTATGTGCTATCTGAAGGGTACTATGAACTATGGACTTCACTATACCGGATACCCGTCGGTACTTGAAGGGTATAGTGACGCGAATTGGATCTCTGATGCTGATGAGATGAAGGCCACAACTGGGTATATGTTACTCTTGGAGGTGGCGCTGTTTCCTGGAAGTCTTGCAAGCAAACGATCTTAACGAGATTGACAATGGAAGCAGAATTAACAGCATTAGACACATCTGGTGTCGAACCAGGATGGCTTCGAGATCTTTTGATGGACTTGCCATTGGTTGATAAACCGGCGCCGACTATCCTTATGAACTGTGAAAATCAGACCGTCATCACTAAGGTGAAGAGTTCAAAGGACAACATGAAGTCCAACAAACACATAAGAATGAGACTAAAAGCTGTCAGAAAACTAAGAAACTCCGGAGTGATAGCGTTGGAGTATGTCCAAATGGCTAAGAATCTGGCAGATCCCTTTACAAAAGGGCTATGGTTTGTTGTGATAGATAATGCATCGAGGGAGATGGGTATGAGACCCACATGACTTGCCATGGTGGTAACCCAACCTATGCGATCGGAGATCCCGTGAAGTAGGACCTGGAAAAACAAACTAGTGGTTAACTGAGGAGAGTATTTTGACTAACCCACTCCGTTGGAGATGCACAACTCTCGGTAACTGTATGGCAGGTTGACTTTTGTCTTAATGTGTTCCAAGGCTTATAAAAGCAAGATGCTATCCTACAGAGCGATGTTTGGAGGAAGACACCTATATGAGCCTGACTACTGGTCATAGTCTATGAGATTAGGGTGATCTCTAGTAAGTTCATGAAAAGGCCAGGAGTGACCAATATGCTCCACCCGAGGGGCCAGCCTTCGGCAGCCTAGTACTGGTAAGGCACTTGTGAAACTCCTTCACGCCAAATTGACAATTCAAGGCCTAGTCCATTGTTCAGTTGTGAAGGAGTGTAGCTTTTTGTTCTAGGTGGATGTTCAACCTTAACGGGTCTCCATTGAAAATACTGGTATATCAAAACAGAGTTTGGAACAGAGGACAACACCATGCGCCTTCAGGATCTGGTGGGTGATTGCTGAATATTAGTTGGGCTAATGGCCCACTTAACAATTTCAGGAAAATCCCCAAGGGCCCATGCTGTCAAGGGAGTGGTGGGAAATTTAGTCCCACATGGCTAGTTGAGAGAGATGTACACCAACTTATAAGGTGAGCTCTTCTCCCACTAGTATGAGTTGTTGTGAAGGAAGGAGAGGTGTTCCACACGCACGCTCCTCCTCCACCGCCCGCCTCGCCACGCGTCGTCAAGACGCACGCGCGCGCCGCATGTTGCGGGAATGAGCTGAGCCGATGCAATGTTTTGCCGGTCAAAATTGGAGAGTCCATTACAGACACAAAATGAATATGAGATGTCATATTCATTGCAGAATGAAACGTCCATAATAAATACGTTTAATTGTGGAAATGGAAACGTCTGTCTGACTGGCTATATATATGAGTCATCGTAGCTCAGCCAAAAAGACAATGCTCACACCTCCACTGCTCCCTGGTCGTTCCTTTCACTGTTGCTGCCCTCGGTGATCCCATCCTGTCTACCACGTACATGGCTGACGGGAGAGCAGGCCTCTGAAACCCCGCTTCTCCTGATCCTGTACGGGAGAGAGGCGATTAGGTTTTTGGGGAGCGTCTCCTATGCGACTGCTCGCCTCTGTTCAACTACTTCATCTACGTCGACTACTTCCACGTCACCTTCGTCTTCACCTTGAGCACTGACGCTGATCGCGCGGCTGCCGAGAAGGCCGCTGCTGACAAGAGGATTGCCGACGAGGCCTATGCCTCCACTGCTGCTACAGCCGACTGGCCTACTTGAGGGTATAACACATTTACTCCGCTCCTGTTTACTTTCATGTGTGCAGTACTAGTGGTTTGTGTAGATGTTTCTACTATCTACCTAGTACGTGTGTACATTATCAAAATTCAGCATGTCATTAGCACTGCCTATGTCATGTTCATGATTTATTATTGGATTAAATTAATCAAACAATTTCTTAATTTCTCATCAATCCAAAAACCTAATATGTGTAGGAAATTTTTGATCCATGGTTTTGCTGCTGCACTGAAACCAGCCCCATTTATGGGGACGTACTTTAAGCATTGGCAGACTAAAACCGTCTTATGGCTCACGGTGATGAACGTGTTCTGGGTCGCCGGTGTTACTCCCACGAGAACGATCGCTCCTGAACAGGAGAAGGTGTTCAGGGAGGCCACCATCGTCTTTGTTGGATGCATTCTGAGCGTGATCGGAGATTAGCTGGTTGATGCATGCTTACATATGCGGGTTGCCAAGGGCTTGTGGGAGGCGCTCGAATCTAAATTCGGCGCAACGGATGCTGGAAGCGAGATGTATATTATGGAGCAGTTCCATGATTACAAAATGGTCGAAAACCGTTCTGTATTGGAACAGGCTCATGAGATACAGTGCATTGCTAAGGAGCTTGAGCTTCTGAAGTGTGTGCTGCCGGGCAAATTTGTCGCGGGTTGCATTATCACTAAGTTACCCAATTCCTTGAGGAACTTTGCCACTACTCTAAAACATCAGAGGCTGAAATTCTCAGTTGAGGATGTCATTGGCCATCTGAGTGTCAAGCAGAATTCGAGGGCAAAGGACTCGCACGGAAAAGGGACCGAAGGGACCTTTGTTGCCAATGTGGTGCAGAAGAACTTCAACCCTCACAAGCCCAAGGGGAAGACTGGTGTCCAACAGAATACTGAGTTTAAAAAGAAGGGCAAGAAGACCTTCAAGAAAGATAAGAAGAAGGGTGGCTGTTTCACTTGTGGTTCAGATGAACATTGGGCTGCCAAGTGCCCAAACAAGTTTAAGAAGTCAGTACAGGACTCCAAGACTATCAACATGATTGTGAGCAACGATGAGAGTGGGCCATCTGGGTACGGTAATTTGTTTACTGTATTTTCAATTTGTCAGTCTATAGATTGGTGGATTGACACAGGTGCAAATATTCATGTGTGTGCTGACATTTCATTGTTTTCTTCTTATCAGGCCACAGGGAACGGGTCCGTACTGATGGGGAACGACGCGAGTGCTTCTGTTCATGGTGTTGGCATGGTCGATCTGAAGTTTACTTCGGGAAGGATCGTGCAACTGAAGAACGTGCAGCATGTCCCCGCCATCAAGAAGAATCTCGTTAGTGGTTCCCTTCTATGTAGAGAAGGGTTTAAATTGGTATTCGAGTCTAATAAAGTAGTTGTTACAAAATATGGACTGTTTGTTGGAAAAGGTTATGAATGCGGAGGTCTGTTCCGCTTTTCCCTCGCTGATTTTTGTAATAAAGTCGTGAACAATATTCATTCAAGTGTTAATGAAAAAGAAGTTTGGCATTCACGTCTTTGTCATATTGGTTTTGGTAGTATGACGCGGTTGGCAAACTTGAATTTAATCCCAAGTTTCACTTTAGCCAAAGGTTCTAAGTGCCATTCGTGTGTGCAAGCGAAGCAACCTTGCAAGCCCCATAAGGCTGCGGAGGAGAGACATTTGGCGCCGTTAGAACTCATACATTCTGATCTTTGTGAGATGAATGGTGTATTGACTAAAGGTGGAAAAAGATACTTCATGACACTGATAGATGATTTACTAGATATTGCTATGTATATTTTTTAAACACTAAAGATGAGGCTCTACACTACTAATCTATAAGGCAGAAGTTGAGAATCAACTTGAAAAGAAAATAACACGAGTTCGGTCAGATCGTGGTGGAGAGTATTTTTCTAATGAGTTTGATTCTTTCTATGCGGAACACGGAATTATTCATGAGAGGACGCCTCCCTATTCACCTTAGTCAAATGGGGTTGCCAAATGGAAAAACCGTACTCTAACAGATTTGGTTAATGCCATGTTAGATACATCGGGTTTATCCAAGACATGGTGGGGGGAGGCTATATTGACATCATGTCATGTCCTGAATAAAGTTCCGACAAAATACAATGAGATCATTCCCTATGAACAATGGGAAAAGAGAAGAACGACACTCTCATACTTACGTACTTGGGGCTGCTTGGCGAAAGTCAATGTGCCAATCCCCAAAAAAGCGTAAACTTGGACCAAAGACCGTGGACTGGTTAATTTGGGCTACGCTAAGAATAGCATCGGCTATAGATTTCTGGTAGTGAAATATGAGATACCTGACGTGAAGGTCGGTATGATTATGGAGTCTAAAGATGCTACATTCTTTGAGGATATTTTTCCTATGAGAGATATGCAAAGCACTTCTAGGCTGGAATCTGATGAAACTCATGAACCTGCCATTCCAATGGGATATTATGAACAGACACATGATGGAAATACTGAGGAGGATGACAAGGAAACCTTTGGTAGGGGCAAGAGACAGAGGACTACAAAGTCTTTTCATGATGATTTCCTTCTATACCTTGTGGATGATACTCCCACTTCTATTTCAGAATCTTATGCATCTCCGGATGCTGACTACTGGAAAGAAGCGGTCCGTAGCGAGATGGACTCCATCATGGCTAACGGAACATGGGAAATCACTGAACGCCCCTATGGTTGTAAACCATTGGGTTTTAAATGGGCGTTCAAAAAGAATCTTAGGCCCGATGGTACGACTGAAAAGTACAAGGCTAGGCTTGTGGCCAAGGGCTATGATCAGAAAGAAGAGGAAGATTTCTTTGATACTTATTCACTTGTGGCCAGACTGACCACCATTCGAGTATTACTCTTGTTGGCGGCCTCGCATGGTCTTCTCGTCCACCAGATGTATGTTAAGACGGTTTTTCTGAATGGAGAGCTAAACGAGGAAATCTACATGCAACAGTCAGATGGCTTTGTGATAGATGGTCAGGAAGGAAAAGTGTGTAGGTTGCTAAAATCTTTGTATGGCCTGAAACAAGCACCTAAGCAATGGCATGATAAGTTTAATACAACTCTGACATCTGTTGCTTTCGTTGTTAATGAAGCTAACAAATGTGTATACTATCGCCATGGTGGGGGCGAAGGAGTTATACTATACTTGTATGTTGATGACATACTCTTATTCGGAACCAACCTCAAAGTCATTGAGGAGGTCAAGTCATTTCTATCTCAGAACTTTGAGATGAAAGACCTTGGTGTGGCTGATGTTATCTTGAACATCAAGCTATTGAGAGATAATGAGGGTGGGATTACACTTCTGCAATCCCATTATGTTGAGAAGGTGTTGAGTCGTTTTGGATATGCGGATTGCACACCATCTCAAACACCATATGATCCTAGCGTCTTGATTCAAAAGTCCAAAGGCACGGCTATAGATCAATTAAGATACCCTCAAATCATTGGTTCACTTATGTACCTAGCAAGCGCTACGAGGCCTGACATCACCTTTGCTGTGAGCAAACTGAGTCGGTTTGTTTCAAAACAGGGTGATGTGCATTGGCGTGCTGTTGAAAGAGTTATGCGCTATCTGAAGGGTACTATGAACTATGGACTTCACTACACTGGATACCCATCGGTACTTGAAGGGTATAGTGTCGCGAATTGGATCTCTGATGCTGATGAGATGATGGCCACAACTGGGTATATGTTTACTCTTGGAGGTGGCGCTGTTTCCTGGAAGTCTTGCAAGCTAACGATCTTAACGAGATCGACAACGGAAGCAGAATTAACAGCATTAGACACATCTGGTGTCGAACCAGGATGGCTTCGAGATCTTTTGATGGACTTGCCATTGGTTGATAAACCGGTTCCGGCTATCCTTATGAACTGTGAAAATCAGACTGTCATCACTAAGGTGAAGAGTTCAAAGGACAACATGAAGTCCAACAAACACATAAGAATGAGACTAAAAGCTGTCAAAAAACTAAGAAACTCTGGAGTGATAGCGTTGGAGTGTGTCCAAACGGCTAAGAATCTGGCAGATCCCTTTACAAAAGGGCTATCGCGTGTTGTGATAGATAATGCATCGAGGGAGATGGATATGAGACCCACATGAGTTGCCATGGTGGTAACCCAACCTATGCGATCGGAGATCCCGTGAAGTAGGACCTGGGAAAACAAGCTAGTGGTTAACTGAGGAGAGTATTTTGACTAACCCACTCCATTGGAGATGCACAACTCTCGGTAACTGTATGGCAGGTTGACTTTTGTCTTAATGTGTTCCAAGGCTTATAAAAGCAAGATGCTATCCAACAGAGCGATCTTTGGAGGAACACACCTATATGAGCCTGACTACTGGTCATAGTCTATGAGATTAGGGTGATCTCTAGTAAGTTCATGAAAAGGCCAGGAGTGACCAATATGCTCCACCCGAGGGGTCAGCCTTCGGCAGCCTAGTACTAGTAAGACACTTGTGAAACTCCTTCACGCCAAATTGACAATTCAAGGCCTAGTCCATTGTTCAGTTGTGAAGGAGTGTAGCTTTTTGTTCTAGGTGGATGTTCATCCTTAACGGGTCTCCATTGAAAATACTGGTATATCAAAATAGAGTTTGGAACAGAGGACAACACCATGGGACTTCGGGATCTGGTGGGTGATTGCTGAATATTAGTTGGGCTAATGGCCCACTTAATAATTTCAGGAAAATCCCCAAGGGCCCATGCTGTCAAGGGAGTGGTGGGAAATTTAGTCCCACATGGCTAGTTGAGAGAGATGTACACCAACTTATAAGGTGAGCTCTTCTCCCACTAGTATGAGTTGTTGTGAAGGAAGGAGAGGTGTTCCATACGCGCGCTCCTCCTCCACCGCCCGCCTCGCCACGCCTCGTCAAGACGCGCGCGCGCGCCGCGGGTTGCGGGAATGAGTCGAGCCGATGCAATGTTTTGCCGGTCAAAATTGGAGAGTCCATTACAGACACAAAATGAATATGAGACATCATATTCATTGCAGAAATGGAAACATCCATAATAAATACATTTAATTGTGGAAATGGAAACGTCTGTCTGCTGGCTATATATATGAGGCATCGTAGCTCAGCCAAAAAGACAAAGCTTCACTCCTCCACTGCTCACTGGTCGTTCCTTTCACTGCTGCTGCCCTCGGTGATCCCATGCTGTCTACCACGTACATGGCTGACGGGAGAGCAGGCCTCTGAAACCCTGCTTCTCCTGATCCTGTACGGGAGAGAGGCGATTAGGTTTTTGGGGAGCGTTTCCTATGCGACTGCTCGCCTCTGCTCAACTACTTCATCTATGTCGACTACTTCCGCGTCACCTTCGTCTTCACCATGAGCACTAACGCCGATCGCACGGCTGCCGAGAAGGCCGCTGCTGACAAGAGGATCACCGATG
Organism: Triticum dicoccoides; assembly: GCF_002162155.2. Taxonomy (NCBI): domain Eukaryota; kingdom Viridiplantae; phylum Streptophyta; class Magnoliopsida; order Poales; family Poaceae; genus Triticum; species Triticum dicoccoides. The sequence continues at coordinate 174,356,411 of NC_041385.1, forward strand.
AGGCCGACGCCTCCGCTGCTGCTACGGCCGACTGGCCTACTCGAGGGTATAACACATTTACTTCGCTCCTGTTTACTTTCATGTGTGCAATACTAGTGGTTTGCATAGATGTTTCTACTATCTGCCTAGTACGTGCGTACATTATCAAAATTCTATATGTCATTAGCACTACCTATTTCATGTTCATGATTTATTATTGGATTAAATTAATCGAATAATTGCTTAATTTCTCATCATGAAGATCTTTATCGGTCAAAACGCACAACAACATACGTTGTTCCCTTTGTCATCGGTATGTTACTTCCCGAGATTCGATCGTCGGTTCTGGGGACCCCGACTCACAAGTCGTGATCACCGAATGCACGTGTACAGTGATCCCAGAGATCAATGCTCACTGAACACCCAAAAGCTAAATAACAAGAGTCTTACATCCATACATACCGTCTTACACAAATTATGACTATTATGGTCAAGTCTTACATAGATAAAGCCACAAGGGCTGAATACCAAATAAACTTAAGCAGCGGAAATTCTTCGTCGATAAGTAGAACCCATGCCATCTGCCTTAACCCTACAGGCATTCTGACTGGGAAACATCCTAGTTCGCATGATCATCTTCAAAGAACTCTTCTTCGAACTCCGGTTCTTTCATGCCTGGCCAATTAAATAACCAGTGGCAAGCCAATGAGTACTTTGAATGTACTCGCAAGCAACCCATGTTTTGGTTCAAGATACAACAATGCATGATATAGGTAAATTTTTGCAGAAAGTAGTTTTGAGTGCAATGACATGTTCAACAACTTGTAAGACATGCATCAGGAGAATTCAAGCAACCATGAGGACAGGTTACAGATATCAACATAAATAGAGAGGGCATCAACCCAACTCAATCATGTCAAGTCCTTTGACTTGACCCAAGTAGATCTTCCCACTTATCCAAACACACACACTGGTTTGTGAAGCTCTGAACGTAGTTTAAGCAGCACCGCCCAACTGTCCTTCACCGTGGACACGGCTATTCGAATAGTTCGACACTCTGTAGAGGTTGCACACTTTACCCACAAGATCCGGGAAACTTCCATGTCATCCACGACCCGCGATACCTCAAGTACCCAGAGTAAGCACCCGATCACCATCTTTCCCTAGACGACACTAACAAGGTGTCCACTCGTTGTTCCATATCCTCACGATGTACATCATACGAGTCTCACTCGAGATCGAAACATCCGAGAGGGGACGCAACGGTGTATCCGGTGCCCTGTAAAAACAGTCATGGCCGCCCTACCTGGCACGACCCCGTCCCGAGAGAGAGCACCAACTCTCCCCCGTCACTAGTAATGCGGGCTCCAAGGTAGTATCGGCCTAGGTAATCAATAATGCCCTTTCCCATACAAGGGTAGAGTGGTTGCGCATGTAAGGTTGGGACAGTCGACAAATCTTAAATCTAATCCGTTTGCGAAAACAACACACACTTGCCTTGGTACACCACTTCGTCATCAAGTGGTTACCCATCTCATCATCTCCCTCGGGCATAAGTGGCACCCGACGGGGTTTTCGAAAAGTCCTTTGAAAACACTTTGTCTCCTTTATCATGCATATACCCGTCCCTTTTTGCGTAGCATCTACTTTAGCATCCTATCTACTCCCACCGGCATAACCCTCATAAGAAGGTAGGGTCATGCACAATGCAAGTATCAACGAGGAAGTAACAGTGGCAACCCATCAAGGTGGTTACCACCTCATCATGATTCCATTCCAACAACAATATGGTGCTATATGACATGCATAAAAAGGGTTTCATAGACATGGTCAAAGGGCTGCTTGCCTTGGTCTTCAAGTTCTCCAAATCCTTCTCCTTCTTCTTCTTCAGCAACTTCGTCTAATACGGGATCTGCGCAAGAAAATAACGAGAAAATAAGGTAATAGTAAAATAGAAAAAACAAAGTGCTCAGAAAAATGTCAACATATTTTTGATAAATACTAGGGGGAAAGCTAAGAATGGGAAAATTACTAGTTATGGATTTGGAGTTGTGGAATAGGATAAATGGATTTTCAGAGGGGAATATAAATGCTCAAATTTGAATTTAAATTTGAACAGTGCAGAAAAGTTTGATGGATATTTATGAAAGTTACACCATTAAATAGGTGGGATTTTTAGAAGAATTTAGGAGTTGGAAACATTTAATTTGGATAAATATTTAAATCTGTGGAATTTTTGGAAACTTCATAGAAAAAGAAAAAGAAAAATGGCACTGTGCGACTGGGCCAGAAGGACCACAGTGCAGCAGGCCCAGATGGGTTTCAGCCCACGCAAAGCTGCCATGTCGAAGGCGTAAAAGAAAATTACGCCTTCAGCCGACACAGCAAACCGGTACGCGCGCGTGCGTTTTAAACCTGACGGGTTGGGCCCACCCGTCAGTATGTGAGGCTGACTGACGGGCCCCACGGCCGTCATCTTGAACCTCGGCCAGAGAGGGAGGCGAGCTCACCGGCGTCGCTGTGGTCGACGGCGAGGCGATCCGAGGGCACCGGCGTGCTCAGGGCGGAGTCGCCGTTCAGGTGGCGGTGGAGGCGGTGGCCAGAGTGTAGGGGTTCGCCGGCGACGAGGAAATTGGCGGAAGAGCTTCGGGAGGTGACAGTTCCAGCCGTTTCCGGCTGCAAAAGAAGCGGGAGAGAAAGGGGGAATGGTCAGCAAGCCACGGCGGTTCCAGATCGATGAAGAGGAGCGGCGGAGAGGGCTTGTACCCTGAGATCGACGGCGACCCGAAGCGGCGGAGCTCGGCTCGATCCCGAGCACAGAGAGGGGGAGGGGAGCTGGGGCTCTGCTGGTGATCGCTAGGAGGCGAGAAGCTCAAGGGATGGAGAGAACGGGGTCCGGGGTGGCCTTAAATAGGAGGGGCGCGGTGCACCGTGGCTCGTGCATCGGCGAGCTTCTAGCCATTGCTGGAGGCCACGGGGGCACGCGTGGGCGTGTCTGGGGCGTTTGTGGAGGTGGTCCACGACCAGGGGAAGGAAGAGAGGGAGCAGGAGGGGCCAGAGGCGCCGCGCGTGTGAGTGTGCTCATTGGAGCTCTCGGGCGGCCATGGCGCGCGTGTGAGGGAGGTCGTAGGAGGGAGAATGAAGAGGGGGACCAGGGCTTAACATGCTGCGAACGCCGAGGCGCATCGTCGGGTGCGCTGGGGAGGCCCGAGGTGGCCGGAGGTGGTTGGCAGGGGGCGTTTACAGTGCGGGAGCGCACTGTAGCGCGCTCCAGAGCGTGCAAATGGCCGGCATGCCATTTTTTTGGCAAAAGTGGGCCCAGCCAGGCATGTCTGGTAGCTCTAGGGGAAGTAAAGAAGAGGGGAGGATCATTGGATGCCCTGCGGATCCAGTAGGAGAGGAGTGGAGTTGAGAGAGGGAGGGAAAGGGGCTGTCCAGAGGGGTAAATGAGGTGGTTTCACCCCTCAATTATTGATCTGAGATGCGGCCATTGCTTCTGGAGGTAGAAGAGGTCTAGGAGGGGCTGTGGTAAAAAGTTGAGGCCATGGAGAAGAGTGTAAGTGGTCAAAACAGGGGTTTTGGTAAAATGGCAGAAGGTGTTTGTTGCTGGTTTGGGCAAGAAGATGAACTCCTCTTGTCATGAGGCTTGACAGGGTCCAATGGCATGAGATACTAAGAGGTTCCACCAAGGTTGAGTCCATTTGGGCAAAGTTGCCAATGCAACTTTTATAAACCCTAGAAATCAACAGAAATGGACTTTCCAAGATTTAGTCATGCAAATATGTTCTCCTTGATGCACCACTTGGTTTAGAGTCATCATTTGAGGTTATAAACATGTCCACAAAAGCTGAGATCAAAAGGAGAAAGTTGCCAATGTAGAGTTGTTCAAATTTGGTTATGGACAGGAAGGGTTTTGGGGCACTTTGATCAATATAACATTTTCTCCAACTTGTGCCATTTGGTCTAGATAAATGATTAGACCATTTGAGCATGTTCACAAGGTTTGAGAACATTTGGACATGTTTGGCAATGTAAAGTTGCTCAAACTTCCAAATTAACAGAAATGGTTTTGAGGGGATTTCATGGGGTTATACTAATCTCCATGACATGATACTTGTCAAGATCATCAAGCATGTCATATGTGACATGATAGAATTTTCTTGGAATTTTTGGAGAATATTTCCTTTGTAAATATTTCAAAAGCTTGAAATATCCAGAAAGGGTTTTTGAGGGGTTTAACCAAATTTTGAACATGACCATGTGTTGAAACTCTTATATATGGACAATATATGTTCACTGAGTTTCCCTAGGTTTTTGTCAAATATTTTTGAAACAATAAAATAATTTTTCCCTATTAAAGACCATTTCTGGCCTGAAGAAAAAGCTTTTAAATAAAATAGGAAAATGACTTTTAAAATTATATTTTTGTGGTTTATGGGAGTCCTACATCTAATAGGATTCAAATATACCTTTTGATATATTTTTCATACCCCAAATCAAGTACTTGTAGTGCAAACCTCAATTCAGGGGGTTTTGGAAAACTAATTTTTGAAAATACTATTTGGCCAAATTATTTTTGTAAGAAAATACTATATTGCACTATGCACATGGCATGATCATTGGGCAGAAGTTTTGGATCAAGGAAATGAAGTATAGAAGGTGAAGCTATGTTGACCTTTAAGAGCACTTGAAAACACAGAGAGAAAACCAACTCAAATAAAAAGTCAAATAATGCAAAAGTTTTTGTCAAACCACACTTTATCATGTTTTATCATCTTAAGTGTTGTGCCATGAAAATCAGGGTGTGACAGACCTACCCCCCTTACAAGAATCTCGTCCCCGAGATTCCCAAACTAGGCGCGGAAAGGAGTATGGAAACTTGGATTCGGGGTAGTCTTCACGTCCTCATACTGCTTTTGTTTCCGAGTGGTGCTCCATTGAACCTTGAGGTACTTGATGGTGTGGCTCCGTGTATGACATTCGGCTTGATCCAGGTTGCTAAGGGGTTTCTCACGTAGGTCCGGTTGGGCTAGGGGTCGATGGCTCGATGATCGATGTCCTTATAGAGATCGGGCAAGTTAGGAAGTTGGAAACACTTCCGGGGTTGTGATGCATGGAAAGCGTTGTGCACATCAGGTAACTTAGGTGGTGACTCTAGCTGGTATTTGTCTGCCCTTCGTCTTGGAATGATCTCGGAGGGGGCTGTTAAATCTTGGTGTGAGCTTCCCTTTGACATGGAAATGCTTGGTTCCTTTGAGAGAAGTGGCTTACAGATACACCTGGTCTTTGACACGGATGTTTACTTCTTGACGATGGTGGTTGGTGTAGTTCTTCTTTCTAGACATGGCGGTTTTAAAAATGTCTTCTAATCAGCTGAACGACTCTTCTTCCGTTTTCAGGTAGATAAGTATGTCGCCAAATAAAGATGACAACTAGCTTGTCCAAGTACTCCATGAAGTCTATGGGGTACGTAAAGTGGGCTAGGGAATTAGTGGTGGTCTTTTTTGAGTGTGGGCCAAGGTGTTCTAGATCTAGTGTCAATGCCCTAAGGTCCTGACCGACCATGTTGTAGCTTGGTAGGGCTTAAGGGTTTCAAGGATTCTAGTGTGCGGGCGAACATTTATCATCTTATCTTTAAGGACGGTTTCTGAGATGCCAATTGTTCTATCTAGTCCTCTAAACAAATCACCTTATACCACTGAAAGCATCATTTCGTATAGGTCAGCTCCAATCATCACTCATGTTATTCATATCCTCATGACTCTCGAGAGGAGGTCTAACAAAACCACATATGTCTACGATCCCCGAACTCATATGTATGGCTACCCCTAAAAATCCATGGGTAGAGCATACAAGCTGCTAAGCTTGGATTTAATCACCACTATCCAAGTGCTCAGTCTATTGATCCAAGGTCCATGTTAGTGCACCTCTATCCTAAGGAAACACGTGGTATGCCACTCCAAGATCTTGTTTCCTTCCTATGAATCAACTCCAATAGCCCATTAACTTCCATTAATCACTACATAATCCATTAATTCTACAAATCTAATGTCTATGGTGCTCCACGCGATCTCCTAAACTCATACAATCCCCAAATGCTTGAAAGGGCTACCCCTACTATAGTCAGTCCACCAATTCCCATCATCGGGGTCAAGTAACTTCCAACCTCAAGCTTATATAGACCCCTAAATCAACTCCGACAATTAATCCAATCTCCTAGTTTATCGTCCACCGAGAAACATGGTATCATAATTGAGATCATCGGTATAAATCCAATTTAATCCGAACCATGTAGACTTTCTCAGCATCTAGACTCCATTAGGATCACCTATTTAATCCAAATATCATGGTCAACTATCTTCTATCAATATTTCCTGGCTAAGTCAAATCCTTAAACCTTCAAGAATTTCATCGTGTGATCATAATTGTCCTACAAAATCCAATTTACTCTGTGGGTAATGAATGCTATGCTACTCTATTAACATGATCCCACCAAGTTCATCAACTAACATGAAAACCTCATAATCACCAAAAAGTCTCGGATAATTCCTCAGGGTCTCTGATATAAACTCATCAAGTCATTTGTCATATATCAATATCCTCAAATAGGTCTACCCTATGGCATCATCAGTTCCGGTACTACCTTAGGATGATAATGTGCTCGTTCACTATGTCCACTAGTTCCATAATGAACCAGTGCAAGGTTACGGAGGCTTAGCTGGTTCTCTTGCAGTTTTGTGGGTTAAGCACTTGGTTAGGGATTTGAGCTGGGTTATCTCATGAAGTCTTAAAGGGTCTAGGGATGGTTTTCTAATCTTGAGAGGTAAACATAACTCTACTGGGCTGCTCTTGGTCGAGGAGGCTGCAGCAAAAGTCTCTAGTGCTAGTTGGTCGCTGAAGTAGAATCCTTGCTGTACCTTGTCTTGTCAGTCTTCAGTTGCGGAGAGAGGGACGAGAGGGAAAAGTAGCATATATGGGTGGGAATGCCTAAAGGGGGTTCTATAGTGCAGGTGCAAACAAACAGGTGCCAAAAAGGCTACACACAATTTCATTAAGATAAGATAAGTGATATAGTCGCATACATGATGCCTAAGGCAAAAGTGCAACTTATATCAAAACACAACCAGATAAGAACAAGCAACACTCAACATGGTTTCATTTGAACCATCATATGGACTCGACTGCGCATAGGGGGTACACGACTCATCCTACCCTAGGGGTTCTCGGATTCAGTAGTCGTGCTTGCTTCATCACTTTGAGAGAAAGGCGTTCGGTCTTCATCTTCTAGGTTCTCCTGGGTGCCAATGGACATGCGACAGTTGGCTGCTTGTTGGGACACATCCTATTAATATGCCCGAGTTCACCACACCCGTGACATGTGACGGAAGCAAAAGGGTTGCTATTCAGTCTTGGGTATTGTCATCGGGGGCCTGGCGATGATCCTCTATGAGGTGGATATGGAAATCCATTCCTATGCCTTTTGTGTGGGGTTTGGTTGCGAGCTTTCTGAAGTCCCTTGATTTGCTGCTCCTGATTAAAAATGTGGGCTTCTAGGGCAGTGATTTGCTGTTCTTGCTCGACCACCTTCTTCTTCTCGAGGTAGTGGAGGTGCAGAAGTGAAGGGAGATCTTGGCGAGCCTTGAGAAATGCTTCGGTAAGGTGGCGTAGAAGGTAGTCTCCTACGTTGACGAAACGGATCTGGTACTTGAGGGTTGGATCCTCATCTTCTGGGGAAATCATCACTTGAGTCGGAGCTCCAAATCCGCTCTTGCCAGGCAGGTAGCGGGTGGCATGTTCTTCTTTCATTTCTGGAAGGAGGTCTCGAAGACGGAGGAGTGCTTCGTATGCCACTTGCTGAATGGCTAGGTCTCTTGTTGGCATAGTTGGTCCAACAAAGAACCACCCCTGAGGTGAGGTCTTGGCAGACACAAAAACCTTGGCGTAGAACTCCTTCTCGAACACATCATTTTCCAGTTCGTGCAGGGTGTATATGGGCAGCAAGGGATAGTGGCATTGTTGGAGGCAATCTCTTAGGAGTGATGGAAATCCTATCGTAAGGAGTCTCAAGGGAGCGACGACCATCTACAAAGGTTGAATGGGAGAGGTCAATAAGGCAAATATATTTTGGGTTGGGTAAGCTTTAGAAAAGAAGTGAAGTTTAGATGGTATCAAGCTAACTAACGTCCATGCTAACTAAGGCTTCCTACAGTCAGGATGGCTTTGATACCAGCTCTATGGGGACCCCGACTCACAAGTCGTGATCACCGAATGCACGTGTACAGTGACCCCAAAGATCAATGCTCACTGAACACCTAGAAGCTGAATAACAAGAGTCTTACATCCATACATACCGTCTTACACAAATTATGACCATTATGGTCAAGTCTTACATAGATAAAGCCACAAGGGCTGAATACCAAATAAACTTAAGCAGCGGAAACTCTTCGTCGATAAGTAGAACCCATGCCATCTGCCTTAACCCTACAGGCATTCTGACTGGGAAACATCCTAGTTTGCATGATCGTCTTCAAAGAACTCTTCTGCGAACTCCGATTCTTCCATGCCTGGCCAATTAAATAACCAGTGGCAAGCCAATGAGTACTTTGAATGTACTCGCAAGCAACCCATGTTTTGGTTCAAGATACAACAATGCATGATATAGGTAAATTTTTGCAGAAAGCTGGTTTTGAGTGCAATGACATGTTCAACAACTTGTAAGACATGCATCAGGAGAATTCAAGCAACCATGAGGACAGGTTATAGATATCAACATAAATAGAGAGGGCATCAACCCAACTCAATCATGTCAAGTCCTTTGACTTGACCCAAGTAGATCTTCCCACTTATCCGAACACACACACACTGGTTTGTGAAGCTCTGGACGTAGTTTAAGCAGCACCGCCCAACTGTCTTTGACCATGGACACGGCTATTCGAATAGTTTGACACTCTGCAGAGGTTGCACACTTTACCTACAAGATCCGGGGAACTTCCGTGTCATCCACGACCTGCGATACCTCAAGTACCCGGGGTAAGCACCCGATCACCATCTTTCCCTAGACGACGCTAACAAGGAGTCCACTCGTTTTTCCGTATCCTCACGATGTACATCATACGAGACTCACTCGAGATCGTAACATCCGAGAGGGGACGCAACGGTGTATCCGGTGCCCTGTAAAAACAGTCATGGCCGCCCTACCTGGCATGACCCCGTCCCGAGAGAGAGCACCAACTCTCCCCCGTCACTAGTAATGCAGGCTCCAAGCTAGTATCCGCCTAGGTAATCAATAATGCCCTTTCCCGTACAAGGGTAGAGTGGTTGCGCATGTAAGGTTGGGACAGTCGACAAATCTTAAATCTAATCCGTTTTCGAAAACAACACACACTTGCCTCAGTACACCACTTCATCATCAAGTGGATACCCATCTCATCATCTCCCTCGGGCATAAGTGGCACCCGACGGGGTTTTCGAAAAGTCCTTTGAAAACACTTTGTCTCCTTTATCATGCATATACCGTCCCTTTTTGCATAGCATCTAATTTAGCAGCCTATCTACTCCCATCGGCATAACCCTCATAAGAAGGTAGGGTCATGCACAATGCAAGTATCAACGAGGAAGTAACGGTGGCAACCCATCAAGGTGGTTACCACCTCATCATGATTCCGTTGCAACAACAATATGGTGCTATATGACATGCATAAAAAGGGTTTCATAGACATGGTCAAAGGGCTGCTTGCGTTGGTCTTCAAGTTCTCCAAATCCTTCTCCTTCTTCTTCTTCAGCAACTTCGTCTAATACGGGATCTAATCGTCGCAAGAAAATCACGAGAAAATAAGGTAATAGTAAAACATAAAAACCAAAGTGCTCAGAAAAATGTCAACTTATTTTTGATAAATACTAGGGGGAAAGCTAAGAAGGGGAAAATTACTAGTTATGGATTTGGAGTTGTGGAATAGGATAAATGGATTTTCAGAGGGGAATATAAATGCTCAAATTTGAATTTAAATTTGAACAGTGCAGAAAAGTTTGATGGATATTTATGAAAGTTACACCATTAAATAGGTGGGATTTTTAGAAGAATTTAGGAGTTGGAAACCTGTAATTTGGATAAATATTTAAATCTGTGGAATTTTTGGAAACTTCATAGAAAAAGAAAAAGAAAAATGGCACTGTGCCACTGGGCCAGAAGGACCACAGTGCAGCAGGCCCAGATGGGTTTCTGCCCACGCGAAGCTGCCACGTCGAAGGCGTAAAGGAAAATTACGACTTCAGCCGATGCAGCGAACCGGTACGCGCGCGTGCGTTTTAAACCTGACGGGTGGGGCCCACCCGTCAGTATGTGAGGCTGACTGATGGGCCCCACGGCCGTCGTCTTCAACCTCGGCCAGAGAGGGAGGCGAGCTCACCAGCGTCGCTGTGGTCGACGGCGAGGCGATCCGAGGGTACCAGCGAGCTCAGGGCGGAGTCGCCGTTCGGGTGGAGGTGGAGGCGGTCGTCGGAGTGTAGGGGTTCGCCGGCGACGAGGAAATCGGCGGAAGAGCTTCGGGAGGCGGCGGTTCCGGCCATTTCTAGCTGCAAAAGAAGAGGGAGAGAAAGGGGGAATGGTCGGCGAGCCGCGATGGTTCCAGATCAAGGAAGAGGAGCGGCGGAGAGGGCCTGTACCCTAAGATAGACGGCGGCTCGAGGCAGCGGAGCTCGGCTCGATCCCGAGCACAGAGAGGGGGAGGGGAGCTGGGGCTCTGCTGGTGATCGCTAGGAGGCGAGAGAGCTCAAGGGATGGATAGAACGGGGTCCGGGGTGGCCTTAAATAGGAGGGGCGCGGTGCACCGTGGCTCATGCGCCGGCGAGCTTCTAGCCGTTGCTGGAGGCCACGGGGGCGCGCGTGGGCGTGTCTGGGGCGTTTGTGGAGGTGGTCCACGACCAGGGGAAGGAAGAGAGGGAGCAGGAGGGGCCAGAGGCGCCGCGCGTGTGAGTGTGCTCATTGGAGCTCTCGGGCGGCCATGGCGTGCGTGTGAGGGAGGCCGTAGGAGGGAGAAGGAAGAGGGGGACCAGGGCTTAGCATGTTGCGAACGCCGAGGCGCATCATCGGGCACACTGGGGAGGCCCGAGGTGGCCGGATGTGGTTGGCAGGGGGCGTCTACAGTGCGGGAGCGCACTATAGCACGCTCCAGAGCGTGCAAATGGCTGGCATGCCATTGTTTTGGCAAAGTGGGCACGGCCAGGCATGTCTGGTAGCTCTAGGGGGAAGTAAAAAAGAGGGGAGGAGCATTGGATGCCCTGGGGATCCAGTAGGAGAGGAGTGGGGTTGAGAGAGAGAGGAAAAGGGGCTGTCCAGAGGGGTAAATGAGGTGGTTTCACCCCTCAATTATTGATCTGAGATGCAGCCATTGCTTCTGGAGGTAGAAGAGGTCTAGGAGGGGCTATGGTAAAAAGTTGAGGCCATGGAGAAGAGTGGAAGTGGTTAAAAAAGGGGTTTTGGTAAACTGGCAGAAGGTGTTTGTTGCTGGTTTGGGCAAGAAGATGAACTCCTCTTGCCATGAGGCTTGACAGGGTCAAATGGCATGAGATAATAATAGGTTCCACCAAGGTTGAGTCCATTTGGGCAAAGTTGCCAATGCAACTTTTGTAAACCCTAGAAATCAGCAGAAATGGACTTTCCAAGATTTAAGTCATGCAAATATGTTCTCCTTGATACACCACTTGGTGTAGTGTCATCATTTGAGGTTATGAATATGTCCACAAAAGTTGAGATCAAAAGGAGAAAGTTGCCAATGTAGAGTTGTTCAAATTTGGTTCTGGACAGGAAGGGTTTTGGTTCACTTTGATCAATATAAGATTTTCTCCAACTTGTGCCATTTGGTCTAGATGAATGATTAGAGCATATGAGCACGTTCACAAGGTTTGAGAACATTTGGACATGTTTGGCAATGTAAAGTTGCTCAAACTTCAAAATGGACAGAAATGGTTTTGAGAGGATTTCATGGGGTTATACTATTCTCCATGACATGATACTTGTCAAGATCATTAAACATGTCATATGTGACATGATAGAATTTTCTTGGAATTTTTTGAGAATATTTCCTTTGTAAATATTTCAAAAGCTTGAAATATCCAGAAAGGGTTTTTGAGGGGTTTGACCAAATTTTGAACATGACCATGTGTTGAAACTCTTATATATGGACAATATATGTCCACTGAGTTTCCCTAGGTTTTTGTCAAATATTTTTGAAACAATAAAATATTTTTTCCCTATTAAAGACCATTTCTGGCCTTAAGAAAAAGCTTTTAAATAAAATAGGAAAATGACTTTTAAAATTATATTTTTGTGGTTTATGGGAGTCCTACATCTAATAGGATTCAAATATACCTTTTGAAATATTTTTCATACCCCAAATCAAGTACTTGTAGTGCAAACCTCAATTCAGGGTTTTTTGGAAAACTAATTTTTGAAAATACTATTTGGCCAAATTATTTTTGTAAGAAAATACTATATTGCACTATACACATGGCATGATCATTGGGAAGAAGTTTTGGATCAAGGAAATGAAGTATAGAAGGTGAAGCTATGTTTACCTTTAAGAGCACTTGAAAACACAGAGAGAAAACCAACTCAAATAAAAAGTCAAATAATGCAAAAGTTTTTGTCAAACCACACTTTATCATGATTTATCATCTTAAGTGTTGTGCCATGAAAATCAGGGTGTGACATCGGTATCATCATACCTAGTTCAATCTCGTTACCGGCAAGTCTCTTTACTCGTTCTGTAATGCTTCATCCCGCAACTAACTCATTAGTCACATTGCTTGCAAGGCTTATAGTGATGAGCATTACTGAGAGGGCCCAGAGATACCTCTACGATACACGGAGTGACTAATCCTAATCTCGATCTATGACAACCCAACAAACACCTTCAGAGACACCTGTAGAGCATCTTTATAATCACCCAGTTACGTTGTGACGTTTGATTGCCACAAGGTGTTCCTCCGGTATTCGGGAGTTGCATAATCTCATAGTCAGAGGAACATGTATAAGTCATGAATAAAGCAATAGAAATAAAACTTATCGATCATTATGCCAAGCTAACGGATGGGTCTTGTCCATCACAACTTTCTCTAATGATGTGATCCCGTTCATCAAATGACAACACATGTCTATGGTCAGGAAACATAACCATCTTTGATTAACGAGCTAGTCAAGTAGAGGCATACTAGGGACACTTTGTTTTGTCTATGTATTTACACATGTACTCCCTCTGTAAACTAATATAAGAGCATTTAGATCACTACTTTAGTATTCTAAACACTCTTATATTGGTTTACGGAGGGAGTACTAAGTTTCCGGTTAATACATTTCTAGCATGAATAATAAACATTTATCATGATATAAGGAAATATAAATAACAACTTTATTATTGCCTCTAGGGCATATTTCCTTCAGAATTGCATAAGGGCTCTTATGAATATCTTCATAGATAGCTTTCCGACGGGCTCCCCAAATGGCCCAAAGTGAAACCACCAATCTGATAAATTCCTCTCCAGATAGTGCTTTTTGTGCTTTAAAGATCCACTTCCTTGCACATTCAAACTTTTCAAACTAAGATGATCCAAGATCAAATCCGATGACAGAGCCTAGGTGCTCCTAAACATGGGGCAGTCAAAAAGTGCATGTTGCCAAGAATCGTTAACTCCACACAGGTTACACGAGGCCGAGGTAGCCATGTTATGCTGGTGCAGGAGCTCCCCCGCTGGCATGGAGTGCCGGGCTAAACGCCATATGAAAACCTTGACTTTGGACGGGACTGCCTGGAGCTTCCACAAGGACCTGCAATCTTTCCCTTCTACTTCTGTACTTGAAGACCCCTATTGCCCTTCGATCCAACCCTCTCTATTGAACTTGGTATGAACCAACATGCAATACACCGAGCCGACAGTAAAGTTTCCCCTAGGCTCCTCACCCCATGCCCAAAAATTGTCAACTCGCTTTGTGCACACTGGAATTTTGAGAATTGCTTGAGCATCAAAACAAGTAAAAATGGAATGTATCATTTGTACCCTCCACGAAGCAGTAGATGTCTCAATGAGCTCATAAACCATCTGGGGCGGCGTGTGCACCAGAAAAGTGATCGGTAGTTTTGTAGCTCTCTCTAGGTATCCAGTTATGTTGCCAAATATTGGTGGTCTCACCATGGCCAATCCTACGGATGATCCCCTATGCCACATCATCTCTACCATCTAACAGAACTCTCCAGATCTGAGACGGGTGTGATCCCAGTTCAGCTTCTAGCAAGGAGCAATTTGGGTAATATATGGCCTTCAAGATTCTTGCACTCAAAGATTCTGATTCAGTCACTACTCTCCAAGCTTGCTTGGCTAGGAGTGCCAAGTTGAAAAGTTCCAGATCACGGAAACCCATTCCTCCCATATACTTTGGTCTTATCATGACATCCGATGCTACCCAAGCAGGCTTTCGCTTCCCTCTCTTAGAGCCCCACCAGAATTGTCTAATAATTGATGACACACTTTCACACAGGCCCCTTGGGAGTCAGAAACAAGTCATGGAGTAGACCGAGATTGCTTGAGCAACTGATTTTATGAGCACCTCTTTTCTGGCAGTTGACAAAAGCTTTTCCATCCACCCTTTCACCTTCTCCCACACCCTATCACGGAGGTATTTAAAGGTGCCATTCTTAGAGTGTCCCACATCAGTTGGTAAACCCAGATATTGGTCAGTAAGAGATTCATTATGCACATGCAGACAATTTTTCACACCATATCTTAGTATGTGCTCCAATGACCCATGCATAGGCACTTGATGGCCGCTTCTGAATATGTAATTTTCCCACACGGTTGCCCAAATTAAACTCCTATTTGTACACCAATAAAATGTTATTCTGGTTGTTAAGGCGAATGACACTATATAAAACATAAGAACTCTTTAGTACACTGGAGCTAACTAATTTGCACGGTTTTGAAACATCAATCGATCTTGTTTTACCAACCATAGAGTAGATACACTTTGTTCTCATGGCACAAGGTGATTAATATTTGGATTGAGCAATTCCCACATCAGGGAGTAATGGAGACCATTTGATTTTTTTAGTAAAGAATGCATATGTGCTAACAGTTGCACAACTCAAAGCAAGAAACTAATTTCTCCTCATGAGCTATAAAACATAGTGTTTTAGGCTATATTTTCATCTTCGAAAATATCAACCCAGGGCATGCAATGGACAACTTTATTCGCAGTACCTTAAGATGCAAAGTCATCTAGTTACTTACAAATTGTATGTATATCTAGAATCCTCCTATTTACATCCTTCCATATTTCTTGCTCTGATTCACAAACTCACCATGTTGGGGTTATAGTTACTGAGAGTAAACCGCCCAGGAGGGGCCGGTTCACGCTCACCTATATTGAAGCCCATGAAGATGAAGGCTATGGCGCTTTAACTATGGAGGCTTATAGGCCCAGAGCCCAATGGCGGATTAGGGTCCATAGTAGTAAACCGGCATATATGTATAACTTGTATTGTAAGTTGGGGAAAGGAAGAGACCGAGCCGGACACTTGTATGAGCCGGCCTCGGGATTCTGTAAACCGGTCAGGCGTCAACCTGTGTATATAAAGGGATGACCCGGCGGCGGTTCAAGGAAAAGAAACAACAGCTCGAGAGATAGGTAAAGCGGATTCGCTCCCTGCTCATCGAGATCAATCAATTCCACAACAACTGGAGTAGGCTTTTACTCCTTCCGCTAGGACATCTGACGTGTTAATTCCACGACAGTTGGCACCCACCGTGGGGCTATCACACGATGGTTTCGAGTTTTTAAAGGGCAACTTTGAAGGACTCAAAGGGTACGTGGTTGGCCGGATGACCAAGAGTCATCGTGGCAAGCTCTACATCAACGATGCAGGCTGGGGCCCCGAGGCCGGCTCAATCGAGTACGGGTACCGGGTCCCCTTTGGCGGAATTCACGTTTTCATCAGCAAGATCGGCGAACCGGGCCCTGAGCCAGACATCTCCACCGACCTCGTCGAAACAGCCTCAGCGTGCAAGTCCTGCCCGGGTTCAGCCTGCCATGAAGCGTGCGTTCGTAGGGTTCATCCATGGTGCTGAATCTGAACCAGTGTCTGACAGTGAAACGACCATCTTCTCGGATGGTGAATCATCCACTAGCAAAACCGAGTCGTTGAACCAATTCCAAGACGGCCGGATTGGGGGCTATTCCGATGGTGGCAGTATTCCGAGCCCCTTTGAACCGCCAAACCGGGTTGCAATCTTCATGGCTGGTACATAGTCCACCGTGCAATCTTCATCTGCAGCAGGAATGATTTCCGGATCGGCAGCCGGGGCAGGAGGCCCTGTGCGCTGGCCAGCTCAAGTTCTTGCCGGTTTGCTGGACGCTTTGACGACATTGTTGACCACGGCAGTCACCCCGGAGACTCAAGATTGGCATAATACGGATGCTACAAAACTAAAGGATCAGATAACTCAGGCCAAGGCGGACTTGGCGGCTGAGGAGGTCAGGATGACTGAAGACCGAGCCGCTTTAGATGCCCAATCACAGCAGATCCAGGCGCATAATTACCGGCTTATGTTGGATCAGAATGCGTCAAACGAAGTAATGAGGAGGAAGTACCGATCTCGTTTGCCGTCGGTTTACGAAGGAATGAATCTCTTCAATACGCCAGGAGCCGGGCCTAGTAATCCGGCAGCGGTAAACCGGACCGAGGCACCTGGGGCGGCGCCGGATCAGCCAAGGGTGGTGGACCCGCCTCGACGGACGGACAACCCGCCGCAATACGTAACAACGCCGCTGAGTCACTTCTCTAGCCCTTTGGATAACATGATTGCGGCAGCGTCGCGTTTGGCGGCTATTCTGATGGAGGGTGACTCACTGGCGGCGGTTGAGACACGACGGGCCAGGGATCTTCTTCAAACCGCTATTGTGCAGCAGCAGGTTTGTTCATACAGCCGAGACAGAATACATTCAGCCCCTCGTCCGAGCAAGAATTATAGTAGGCACATGGACGAACCGGCTGTGTCAAGTAGTGCGCGGCGCCATGACGCCCCTCGTGGGCCTAATCCGGCGCATAGTGGTATGAATGCACAGGATGTGGTGAACAACGGCAGAGCACGACGAGAGGCAGAGTTAGCATCACAATTGGCAGCACAGTATGCAAATCAACCTGCTCCAGTTCAGCCAGCGGTGTCAGTTGAACATGGATTGGCCTTTAGCTCTTGGGGAGTACCGTGCCTCACCCCGGCTCTGCGTAATGTGCGGCTGCCCAAGGATTTCAAGGGTTCGCATAAAGTGCCTAATTATACCGCCGATCAACCCCCTTAGGCGTGGGTTGAAAGTTATGAGATGGCAATGGAGATGCTGGATGTGGATGAAGCGGCGTGTGCAAAATAATTCACCATGATGTTAGAAGGAATGGCTCGTACCTGGCTGAAGAGCCTGCCTGTTAACTCGATCAGTTCATGGGACGAGTTGAAGGCCCGGTTTATAGCAAACTTCAAGGATACATGCAAGCAACCCACGTCCATTGTGGATCTGGCTGCTTGTGTCCAAGGAGAGAACGAATCAACAACTCATTGGGTGCGCCGGGTTTCAGAAATCCTGCATTCGTCAGGACGCATTAATCCTGATACGGCGATCGTGACCTTGGAGGGTAACTGCCGGTTTAAGTCACTAAAGATGAAGTTGGGACGGCTCAAGCGTCACTGCAATGATATGGGAACGCTCATGGCAGCTCTGGTTAAGTATGCTGATTCTGATGAAGAAAAACAGGAGAAGGGAAAGAAGAATGCCGGTACAAAAAGACAGCATAACCAGGCGAGCCACGGGAACAATGGTAAGCGTAAAGCGGACAATTCAGATTTTATGGCTAACACCAATATGCAGGGCAATATGCAGCGCCGTAAGGGTAAACTGCCCCAGCGCGGTGGAGGCATGAATCTGGAACGCTTGTTAAACCAGCCCTGCCCAAAGCACGGAACAAAGGAGGTTCTGGCCATGCACCTCTGGAAGGATTGTTTCATCATGAGGGAATTCAAAAACTCTGATCTCTTCCGGTATGATCAGGGTCCATCTGGCGGTTCCGGTCCAGGGTTTTACGGGCCGGGTTACAGTGGTGGCGGTTCAAACTCAGGATTTCAGAATAATCAGGGCAACAAGAACAACCAAAGTGGTCAAAATCAGCAGAATAATCAGGGGAATCAGCAGTAGTCGGGTTATCAGAGCAACCAAAAGAGTTAAATGGTGGATAGTATCATGTCTTCACTACTAGTCTGTGCAAGCGCGATCAGAAGCTCCATAAAAGGACAGTAAACTCTGTTGAGCCGGAAGTGCCCCGTTATATGCGCTGGTCTGAACAACCTATTGTTTGGAGTCGGGAGGATCATCCACCCCGGGTGGACAATCCTGGCCACCTAGCTTTGGTGGTTGCACCACAGGTTGGACGTTATAAGTTCACCAAGGTGCTCATTGACGGAGGGAGCAGTATCAATATCTTGTATTATGAAACCTTCCAGCGTATGGGGTTAACAGATAAGAATCTTAAACCGTCCAACACCGTTTTTCACGGTGTTGTGCCTGGTAAATCGGCTTACCGAGTTGGTAAGATACCTCTAGAGGTGGTTTTTGGTGATGATCATGATTCAAGATCAGAGACGGTGACCTTTGAAGTGGTTAAAAACAGAAGTCCGTACCATGCCCTGTTTGGACGGCCGGTTTATGCTAAATTCATGGCCAGGCCGTGTTATGTTTATCTGCAGCTCAAGATGCCGGGTCATAAGGGGACCATCACGGTTCACGGTAGCCGCAAGATTGCTCTGGAGTGTGAGGAAGGTGATGCGGCTTATGCTGAGTCGGTTTGTGCAACAGAGGAGTTGAAATTTTATAAGGACAATGTTGATCCGGGAGATATGACTTCTCTAAAGAAGCCCACTACAGAGCATGATCCGGGTTTGAAGTTTAAATCAGCTGATGAGACTATAAGTTGGTTGATTTTGTTCCTAGCGATTCATCCAAGCAGTTCAGCATCAGCGTCAACTTGGATCCCAAATAGGAAAGCACGCTCATCGAGTTCATCCATGAGAACCGGGACATCTTTGCATGGAAACCTTCTGACATGCCAGGTGTACCGAGGGAACTCGCTGAGCACACTCTTAATATTGATCCGAAGTTCAAACCGGTCAAACAGTTTCTTCGCCATTTTAATGAAGAGAGGTGAAAGGCCATTGGTGAAGAGGTAGCCCGGCTGTTGGTAGCAGGGTTTATTGTGGAGGTGTTTCACCCAGAGTGGTTGGCTAATCCGGTGCTGGTACTTAAGAAAAACGGCACTTGGCGTATGTGTGTGGATTACACAGATTTGAACAAAGCTTGCCCAGTGGATCCCTTTGCCCTCCCTCGTATTGATCAAATCATTGATGCTACGGCGGGTTGTGAGCGTTTGAGTTTCTTGGATGCTTATTTTGGTTATCATCAGATCAAGATGGCACTTAAGGACCAGGAGAAGACAACTTTCATCACTCCCTTTGGAGCCTTCTGTTATGTGTCTATACCCTTTGGGCTCAAGAGTGCCCAGGCAACTTATCAACGTTGTGTGCAGAATTGTCTTCATACTCAGATTGGGCACAATGTTCATGCTTATGTGGATGATATTGTGGTAAAATCCAGGAAAAAGGAGACATTGATAGATGACCTCAAGGAAACCTTTGACAATCTTCGGGTTTATAAGATGATGCTCAATCCGTACAAGTGCGTCTTAGGTGTCCCGGCAGGCAAACTCTTAGGTTTTCTGGTATCTAACATGGGTATTGAGGCTAATCCGAAAAAGATTAAAGCTATTACGTCTCTCGCTAAACCGGCGTGTATCAATGATGTTCAATGTCTGGCGGGTCGTATTGCGGCTTTGAGCCGGTTTATCAGCAGGTTGGGAGAGAAGGCGATCCCTCTGTATCAGATGTTGAAGAAGACAGACAATTTTGTCTGGAATGATGCTGCTGATGTGGCGTTTGAGGACTTAAAGAAGCAGTTGGCTGAACCTCCGGTTCTTGCTGCTCTAGTTGATAAGGAGCCACTGTTGTTATACGTGGCTGCTAATGCCCGGGTTGTCAGTGTAGCTACCGTGGTGGAGCACAAGGAGGCTGGGAATGAGTACCCAGTTCAAAGGCCGGTTTATTATATCAGTGAAGTGCTCATTGAGTCAAAGCAAAGATATCCGCATTGGCAGAAGCTGGTGTATGGGGTTTTCATGGCAAGTCGGAAGCTTAAACAATATTTTCAAGGCCATCCCATCACAGTGGTCAGTTCTGTTCCTTTGGGGGATATAATCGAGAACATGGAGGCAACTGGCCGGGTTGCTAAGTGGGCTATTGAGCTTGGACCGCACGGTTTAAAGTATATGCCTTGAACAGCCATCAAGTCCCAGGCCCTTGTGGATTTCATCAATGATTGGACAGAGTTGCAAGCACCGGAGGACAGACCGGACAACACATACTGGACTATCCACTTCGATGGGTCCAGGCAATTGGAGGGCTCGGGGGCTGGAGTTGTCCTTACTTCCCCTTGAGGTGATAAAATTCGTTATGTTCTTTGCTTAATGTTTCCTTGTACTAACAATGCAGCTGAGTACGAGGCTTTACTCCATGGTCTTTGAGTAGCCAAGGAAATGAACTTAAGCCAAGTACGATGCTTTGGAGACTCCCATCTGGTGGCCCAGCAAGTTTCAGGTACTTGGGATTCCAAGGATCCACTCATGGCGGCTTATCGACGAGAGGTGGATATTGTCACTGGTCACTTTAAGGGTTATCAAGTGGAGCACATTGATCGGCGCAAAAATGAGGCAGCTAATGCTTTAAGCCGGCCGGGATCTCAGCGTAAACCGATGCCGCCCAATACCTTTCTGGATGTCTTGCATAACCCATCAGTTCAGTTGCCTACAGAGGAGGACCTCGCTATTCCTGATCCGGAGGCATAGTTGGTGGTTGCTTTACACATTATTCCGGATTGGACGGTTCCATACTTGGCGTATATGAACCGGGGCGAGTTACCAGAAGATGCAGTTTTGGCCAGACAGATAGTCCGGCGATCCAAGTCCATGGTTATTCACAACGGTGAGTTACACCATTGTAGTGTCTCTGGTGTGTTCCAGCGCTGAGTTTCTCCTGAAGAAGGCCGTGAGATTCTACGAGAGATCCACGAAGGAGGCTGTGGTCATCACGCCGGTTCAAAATCCTTGGTTGCTAAAGCTTTTCGTCATGGTTTCTATTGGCTGACGGCTCATGTTGATGCTGAGGACTTGGTGAGGCGGTGTGACGGTTGTCAGAAATTCTCACGATGAGCTCATGTTCCGGCTCAGGAGCTACAAATGATTCCCATCACTTGGCCATTTGCTACTTGGGGGCTTGATATGGTAGGGCCTTTCAAGCGATCCAAAGATAAGAAGACCCACCTATTGGTGGCGGTTGAAAAGTTTACTAAATGGGTTGAAGCAGAGCCAGTAAGCAAGTGTGACGCGGCCACGGCGGTTCAATTCATCAAAAAGGTGATCTTCCGTTTTGGTTTTGCACACAACATCATCACAGATAATGGCACGAACCTCTCCAAAGGTGAGATGGAGGACTTTTGTCAACGAGAACACATCCGACTTGATGTGTCGTCCATGGCTCACCCCCAATCTAATGGTCAAGCTGAGAGGGCTAATCAGGAAATTTTGAAGGGTATCAAGCCTCGGCTTATGGTCCCTTTGAAGAGGACGCCGGGTTGTTGGGTGGAAGAATTACCATCTGTGCTATGGAGCATAAACACCACCCCAAATCGATCTATAGGTTATACACCTTTCTTCATGGTTTACGGAGTAGAGGCGGTACTCCCAAGTGATATTCGTCATGACTCGCCCCGAGTTGCCAATTATGTTGAAGCGGACAACGAACAAGCACGTCAGGAAGCACTGGACCTGTTAGATGAAAAACGGGGCATGGCGTTGGCTCGTTTGGCGGTTTATCAGCAAGACCTGCGGCATTATCACAGCCGCCGGGTTAAAACAAGAACCTTTCAAGAAGGCGACTTAGTGCTCCGGCTCATCCAGGATCAGACCGATATGCACAAGTTATCCCCACCTTGGGAAGGGCCCTTTGTGGTCAGCAAGAATCTGCACAACAGATCATACTACCTCATCGACGTACGCGAGCACAAGGACTCAAGAAAATCGGAAGAGGAGACCTGTCGGCCGTGGAATATCGCTCATCTATGGCCTTACTACACCTGAGCCATAAGCTCTCATTATGTACATATATTGACAATGTATATATTATGATCAATATAATAAACCGGCATCCTTGCTACAAGCAGGGCCTCTGCCGTTCTTCCAATATTTCTTGGTTACAAGGGGGCTTCTGCTTATAAAGCGGTGTCCTATTTGTCCATTAAACCGGCTATCATGCCACAATAAAGCTTGGGAGCTTCACACCCAAGGGGCTAAAGAGAGTATTCTTGCTAAAAGCACAACTCAAACATAGGCACCCATTGAGCACAGCTCACAAAGTTACTTGGGGGCTCTTTGTGCAAAGCAACAAAGAGTTTGAAAGGACCCTTTGTAATTGGCTATCAAGCCACAGCTTGGAAGCCTGGTGTATTCACCTAAAACCCCAGGTTAACCTGCCTTCATCAAGTAGTCCATTCCTATCCAGTTAATCCTGGCATGACCCGCCGAACGTTTGACAAGTCAATCTTATACAGACCCTGAACTTGTCAAAGTTAAAACGATGATTGGTTAATTGGAGGCCCATCTTAAAAGGCTTTGTCAAATGGTTTAACTCAGCGGCCTGGCAGCCCATAAAAAGCCTCGAATTTGGGCCTGGCAGCCCTTGAAAATCCTAGACTACAAGTTTTTATTTGATTTTGTTTTTGCAAAGTTTTATCGCTTTTCATAAAGTTCTAAGTTAAACCGGCGTCTACTAACCCGGCCCGACTATATGTCATCAACCCGGTGTTTCTCAACCCGGCGTTTCTCAACCCGGCGTGGCTTACAGTTATCAGCTGTTAGCACATAATCAATTATGAACCGGCATCTCTTAAACCGGTCTGGCATTGACTATAAGTCGCCAGGATGATCATCCGGTGTTTGTCATAACCCGGCATGGCTTATTATGCACCAACACAGCATGGTGGGAGTTTTTAAAACACTCGAATTTGGGTTATCACCCTTACTGTACAAGTTGGTAAACCAACAAAGGTGATTTAATATCACAAGTATGATATATTTCATATTTCATTACTTTATAACCTTGGTTATGAGAATTTTGGTTCTGTATTGGGTATCATAACCCGTCCGGCGGTAAACGCCAGGACATGTTTAAGTTTTTCAAATGCAGAAGGCAGGATTTTCTAAGAAATACTAAGGCAAATAAAGCAAGCATAGCAACAATCCTGCCGGATTACAATATCAGGTAGCAGTGCATGATGGCAGAAGATCAAAGTATTTCAACTATCCTATTACAAGGCGCTTTGATGCCGAAAAGAATAATTGTTTGTTGCCCACAACGCTATATGCGAAAATCAAACCGGCTGCCGGATTATGATTTGTCACCAGGTTGACGTGAAGTTGAAGGATCATCTCGTGTCGGTTCAACCTCCTCCTCCTCACCCAGTGGCTGGAAGTCAAGGGTGGCCCAATCAATCCTGGTTAAGGCTTGGAGGACAGCTTCATTGCTTATAAGATTGGATGGTTCAACTTCAGGGGCATAGGTGCGCTTACGGATTGGAGGGATAAGATTCTGTGCTTCTTTCACAACTTCATCAACTCGTTTGTTGTCTGCGTCATAGCTGGACCAATGGACAGACAAGTCAACCTCTTTGGCTAATTGGCTTGCCAGCGGGCGCATCTCCTTTGTCAAGGCTTTGAGGGCTTCATTATCAAAGTCTGACCCGTCTTCTTGTTGTCCAGGATAGCCCTTTGCGATATCTGCCGGATCAAGATCAGCAATCCAAGCTTTGGCCCGAGTCAGTGCTATTAAAGCGCCAGCCCTTGCAGCAGATTGCTTTACCTCTTCTATCTGGGCAGGGGTCATAGATAATTTGGCCAACTTATCCTTGATCAAAGTTGGTGCCGGTTTGTTGTAGGAGGCCGCACAGATGACTCGTTGAGCACTAGTATACAATTGTTCTATCAACGTATAGGCTGCTTTCAACTTCATCTGCATATCCGAGCCCAGATGAGCAACACGACTACCTGCAACGGTTTAAGAATTTGTTGTTAAACCGGCAACTTCAAAGATGTTTAAGAAAGGTTCTTACAAAGAGTACTTACCAAATATTGTTGAAGTCATAGCATTGACTTGATGCTTTAGCCCAGTTAGCTCTTCTGCCACCGGTTTAAGAGCTGCTTCGGCGTCTTCAGCCCGCTTTAATAGAGCAGCCTTCTCGGTTTCCATATCCGCCCGCTCGCTTTTGAAACCATCCTTTAATTGCTCCATGGCAGTTAAAGCGCCCTTCAGTTCATCTTTGGCCTTGGAGGTTTCGGCTTGCTGGGACTTGATGTTTTCTTGAAGATCGGCAATCTGGGAATCTTTGTTGTTCAAGTCAGCCTGCAAAAGACAGATGATGAAGATGTTAAGATTTTTCTCAAAGTCCCAAGCACATAACAAGTTATACACTTGGCACTTGGGGGCTAATGTGGATTGCTTCTTTTTTGACTATTATTCAAAGTCCCAAGGCTCAATACAAGTATTAATCTTGGCACTTGGGGGCTAATGCATAATTGATCAGAAAAATCAAAGGTGAAGGAATTCAACAAGGGCAAGTTTTGAACAGAAAGTCCCGGTTCATCTTGAAGAGGTAAACCGGCCCTTGGGGGCTACACAGTTGAAGTCTTTTTTATCTAAAGTCCCGGTTCATCTTGAAGAGATAAACCGGCCCTTGGGGGCTACAATGGAGTTGATATACAGTACAAAGAAAATTTATGAAGTGTTTGGAATGGAAGTTACCTCATAGCGCTCCTTCATCAAGTTGACTAAACCGGCCTCATGGTCACGGCTTGTATATAGGCGGTTTAGGTATCCAGAGTGAAGCTCTTGAGCGTTGAGATGAGCACAGCTTGACAGATCAGTCTTCCATTTGCCTTTCTCCTCAGCAGCAGATTCCACTTTGGCACTGTGCTTTGACAAAGCGACAGGGTTGCCAGGAGAAGTGTGGCCAAACCCGGTAATCACAACATCATCAGTTGCTTTATTTGGGCTCGCCGGTTTATCCGAGGCTTTGACTGGGCTCAGGGGATCAGCAGCTGGACTTGGAGGATTGGCAGTTGGGCTTGGTGGATCGACATGAGGACTAGCCGGGTTAACCTCTGGCGGATCAACATAAGTGTCCTGACCTTGTGGCACAGGATCATCCATAGCCATATCAGCATCTCCACCAACACCTTCTGAGGTCCTCTCCGGTTCAAACTCCTCAGTGGGAGCACTCGTTTTTGCTTTTTTGCTGAGTCGGGCTTTGGCACTGCAAAGTAAAAAACAGAGGTTCATATGGTAAACCGGTGCAAGAAAGCAAAAACTAAAATTATTATACTTACCCAGGGATGGTCTTGAGGGGAGGCATCTGTGTGGTTGATGAATCGTCAGAGGATGAATTGGAAGTTACCTGATAATTTGAGTCAGACGGATTAAGAGGGTATCGGAAGTAACCCGCCAAGGGATAAGATTTGTTAGAATTACAAGAGACCTCTGCACGGCGCTTTCGGATTGGGGTGTCTGGTAAACCAGAGGAAGTGACTGGCTAGCCACTGTGCCGGGTTGTGCGACGAGCTTCAGGATGCTGTGTATTCAAAGAAAATTGTGGATCCAAATGAGGGAGAGGATGTGAATGTTTCACTTTCCAGACTGCGCGACGGAGTTTTTGTACTGGCACAAGATCGGAATTGGAGGAAAGGGAGATTACCTCTACGTGGTCAGCACGGCTGGCTTCCGCATCATCCTGGTAATGGTCGTTGTCAATAAGATGTATGAAAAATGAACCAAGGGAGTCAAGTTCTACCTCTTGTTCCGAATCATCAACATCTTCGGGCGGATCAGAGGACTCGGCGGTTTTCTTCTTTGCTGGCCGCTTTGGGGCCTTGCTCTTTCCACGAGGATCTCTCACCGGTTTGTCTTGAGTATTCCTCTTCCAGAAAGGATCTTTGGCCTGTAAGAATAAACAAAAGGCTATCAGAAAAATGTTAAAGCGGAGACGGGTTAAAAAGCAGAAAGATAAATTCTTACAACTGGCGGTTTGTTGGAGGCATAAAAGGGACGCAGCCCAGTCTTGCTGCACTCAGAAATCGGTTCATCTAGCATCTTTTTGACAGACTCAGTGACTTCATCATTATTCATCTGTATTTCAGTGTGCCATTGAGGGTCTTTGACATCCCCGGTATACTCATGCATTAACCTGGTCTGGCGGTTTAAGGGCAGGATACCCCATGAAACCCAGCAACGGACGAGGTCAATGCCGGTTAAGCCGTTTGCCAGAAGATCCCAGAGCTTAGCAAGTTGTGGTGCATATGTTTCTCGTTCTTTGGCAGTAAGCCGCTGAGGCAGTGGATGTCCATTGCTAAGTCGGTAATCACGGTAACTCGGCAGAGGATTTTCATCAACAGGAGTGGTGTTCTGACAGTAGAATCAGGGGCGGAGCCAGCAAATTTAGCCATTGTGTTCATTTATTGACTTGTGAAGATTGCTACAAATTAATCTAGTGTAAAGTCTAATTTCACACAATCTCACAACAAAAGATTATAGCACTCAAAAGCAAGATACAAATGAAAAATATGACATCACTTATCATATATTGTGTTACATAAAAAATTGAAGAGTGCACGACAGACATACCGGTTAGATATTATAGCTAGTCCAGGACCAAAAAACTTCATAGATTCAAGTATAGCTTTCTCATCTTGCTGAAACGTTGAAGAAATTGAAAAGTTAGTTTGACCCATCTAAAATAACTACCATTATACTTGCTAATGCATCACTCTTAACTTGTCCCTTATTGTTATCCCTAAAAAGAAAGCAGCATGAACATAAGGTCTTATGCATATTGTCGCTATACTCAAGTGAACCATCATTCTGGATCAAATCTTGGTGAAGCATCTTCAATGACCCTAAGTGGGTAATCAAAGTTAGGTGGTTGCCCATAAGATCCAATGATTAAATATATTCACCTAATCACATCTTGCTTCTTAGAAATTTTTATGTACTACCAAAGTTTCTTTCGATCAGGCGGATTACTTGCAGCATTGAAATTTGATGCATTTTTCCTGGGCATAATAGTTGGCCTTGAAATGTCTGCATCATATCTGGATCTGGCGATTTATTTTTTTAGTTAAGAAATATCATTCAATAGTACTGGGGATAATCCCAATGTCCATATAATCAAAGTACAGGGGATAAGGAACTAGAAAACTCGCGCAAAAATCGATACTTGGATCGTAGTAGACTAGATAGGACCTGCAGATGAGAGAGGAGATGCGCAGATTGTGATTCATTACCTTGAATCTGTATTAGTGGTTCGGTTGTCCCTTAGCAGCTGGCCTTTGGCGACCAATCGACGGTGAAACACCCAACTGGAGAGATGAGATTGTTTGAGTTTTCTTGTAGGAAGCGATTCAACGAACCGAGAGGCGGCGGCCAAGTACTCGTACAGAGAAGACGCACAAATAGACCTAGGCACTTCACATGATGTGGGCTTTTGGGCTTTTGACTGGCTACTACGTGGGATCTTTTTTCTTTTTTTCTCTGTACGTGGGATCCTGATTTGATGGGTTCAGCCACGGTTTTTTGTTGGGTTCATGCCAGAAAAATACATGCATGCACGTGGAGCGACGAAAAAATCGTTGGGTTCAGCTGAACCCATCGACTCAACACTGGCTCCGCCACTGAGTAGAACCATGTTTGATTCCAATCCTTGGGGTGGCTGTGATGTTTGGCATGAGGAAAATCGACTTCTTTCCTTTTTTGAATCGATACTCTGCCAAGTTCAGTATTGGGGCCATCTGAAAATTCAGTACGGCGGTTCAAGTGGAAGAAGTCTCTGAAGAGTTCAACAGTCGGTTCTTCTTGTAGATAAACTTCACAGAACACTTGGAAATTGTAGATGTTGGACACAGAGTTCAGACCAATGTCTTGAGGATGGAGTTGGAAGTTGGCAAGTACATCATGGGAATTTTTTGATCCAGGAGGGCTAAACCCTCGGTCCAGATGCTGCATAAACACAACCACTTCTCCATCTTGAGGTTCAGGAGGGTTTTCGGCACCAGGGACTCTCCAATGAATGACTTCCTTTTTGCTAAAGCGCCAGTTATAACATATCCAGTGAGTTGTTCTTCTGTGATCCGGGAGGGTACCCAGTTGCAAGATGAAAATTGCTTGGACATTTTTTATGACAAACTGTAAAGGAAGTGCAAATGCCGGTTCACGGTTCAAGGTTGATATGCACAAACCGGTATTAAACAGGAGAATTTAATCAAAGCGTGTGTGTACATTAAACCGGATATGGATGTTCAAGAAAAGACGGTGGTTTACGTGAGGGCTAATGGTACCAGCCGGATTGTCGTTTTCTATAGGTTAAACCGCCTACATTGGTATGAAGGACAACAGATCTGAAAATTGCTAAGTGCTACACAAACAGGTTTCAGAAGCTAAGGATTATTATTATGGATCTAGCACAGTTCAGGAAAAGGAAAAATATCAAAGCCCTAAAATGGCGATAGCAGAACAGAAAGGATCTAGATGGGGTCAGTTCATAGTCAAAAGGATACTATGGTGAGGTAAAATACATTATAGCTTCGGCCGCAAAAGAAAAAGGTCAAGATTATCTAGATTCGATGAGACAGTAAAGGTGAAATGATGAACGCGGACGAACACTAATGAACACAGATGAACACTGAAACCCTAATGCAGATCTAGGGTTGAGGGAAGGAGGCTTACCGGATTCACAAGAGTGGCGGAGAAGAGTCGCGGATCTCGGGTACATTCAAGTTGATGTAGCGGCCAGGGATGATGCGGCGCTTGAAGGTCGACGGTGGCGGCAGAGCTGTCGGGCTTGAGCATCGAGAGGAAGAAGAAGAAGCGCGGAAGGGGAAAAGGGAAAGACCCCTGGGCCTATTTATAAGGCGAATGGATAAGTAGGCAAGAGCGAGAATCGAGGAGCCCGAAGCGGTAAAATGGGGCACAACTGTCGCCTGGATCTTCGGAGTCAGTTAATGGAAGGGAATCTTTATGAGTTTTTTATGCAGATGACGTCATGGCGGTTTACGGTGATTTCCGAAGATGATGTCATGGCGGTTTAAGGTTAATATGAAGATGTTTCAGATCAGAATTTTCCTAAGTTGAATATTGACATGAACAGGTTCAAATCAATCTGGGGCCTAATGTTGGGGATATAGTCCTGAGTGTAAACCGCCCAAGAGGGGCTGATTCACGCTCATCTATATTGAAGCCCATGAAGATGAAGGCTATGGCGCTTTAACTATGGAGGCTTCTAGGCCCAGAGCCCAATGGCGGATTAGGGCCCATAGTAGTAAACCGGCATAGATGTATAACTTGTATTGTAAGTTAGGGAAAGGAAGAGACCGAGCCGGACACTTGTATGAGCCGGCCTCGGGATTCTGTAAACCGGATGGGCGTCAACCTGTGTATATAAAGGGATGACCCGGCAGCGGTTCAAGGACAAGAAACAATAGCTCGAGAGATAGGTAAAGCGGATTCGCTCCCTGCTCATCGAGATCAATCAATTCCCCAACAACTAGAGTAGGCTTTTACCTTCACCGCAAGGGGCCGAACCAGTATAAACTTCCCGTGTCCTTTGTTCTGGTTTAACCCCTTTAAGCTAATCTCGTTGCGATGGCTCCACGACTAAGTCCTTCCACTAGGACATCTGACATGTTAATTCCACGACACACCACATCCAAGCAATCAACCATATGTGGAACTTAGCTGCAATAAAGCAATCGCCATTGCTCATTATTTTGCATAATTACCATGAAAATAATACCTTGGATCTAGAGAACCCAAAAAACACTCCTTGCATGATGTCCTGCAAATTTCATAAAATGAATTCATGAGAAGGCTAAGTTGGTATGATAGATAAATAGTAGTATGTCACTTGTACGCGTCGGTGCTATACAAACGGTTTTAAAGCCCTTTCCGCTACGGCATTTGGAACCATCACCAAGTGAGTGTGGGTGATAGGGGGGTCCTTCCCACACGACCCAGGAGAAACACACGTGAAGTAAGCATGCGAACAAGTAGGCTAATCCAGGGGAGAAGATGAAACCGTTGCAGAAACCCAGAAATTAGGCCCAAAATGAAAGAGCGTAACCCACCACGGCACTATGGCAGCCCCTCCACAGTGTCAACATTGTTAAACCGCCACAAGAAGCGCGATATGCTAGGAGTATCTACCTCCAGCATATTTGTCCATGCTTGTGTGGCATGCATATGTGGTTCAGATTACCAGTATTGAAGGTATGACAAATTTAAGCGATACTATTGGAGATCCTTTTATTTGACAATGTAAAATAATGATTGCGAGATGGGTAGACGGCCCAGAATTTAAATTAGTGATCAACACAAGCTATCGATGGAACAAAAATGTCCGTAACATGTTAGTAACCCAGAAAATTGTTGGAAAAAGTTAATTTATCATTTCTCAAATATATCCATAATCCATGATAAATTATATTGTGTATCTTCAGACTAAGCAGTTCTAAAGTTCACATGAAAAAAAATATGAAAGTTTCCTAGCACAAAATGCTTCCATGTTGAAAGACGATTGGGAAATGTATGGAATTTTACCAAAGTAAATTGATGTTTTCCTTAAGCCTACGTGCTTAATTTTCCAAGGGAACAAGAGTTGGAGTAGGATTCAATCTAACTGAAATGTCTCCACTTCACAATATAGAACAAAGTAATATGTTGCCCAGCCCACAACGGATGCCAGACATCACGAAATAGTCACAGCAAGCAGGTTTTGAATACTCACCTGATATTTGTGAAAACTGAAAGAAATGTAGATGAAAGAAAAAGCAGCAAACATGTTTTGCAAGGTGCAGGCACGGCCAGAGGAGTTCAGGATCTTAACTTAGAATGCAGAGAAATTGAGCCCGAGCTTAGTTTGAGTCGGAGCCAAATCAACAAGAGCAATGTCATGCAAGCAACACACATAACTCATACTGATGGATCCACTCATGTCTATTTCTATACAGAAATTTCTTTACCACTAACCTGAGTAGCTCTGTAGGGGTGATCTCGACGACTTCCTTGCTCACCACACGGGCGCCCATGTCCAAGTTTCCCCACTGGCCGCACCCAACCTGCGCTTCACCGTCCCTGTCCCTGTCGCCACCTCGAGCACACCCGGGCCGGACTTGAGCACCACCGCCCATGTGGTTCGCGTCCGCACAGGTCAGCTCAGCAGACCGACATTGGGCACACGAACTGCATCATGCCCGTCCCAACCAACCGGCCAGCCACGCCACGCCACACTTGTGGCCACGGGCGACCAGAGGCGGGGCGAAGGCCCCAAAGACGTCCGCCAGCACCGCAAGTAGAGTATGACCGTAGCCGCACATGACCACCTGGACACGCGCGCGCACCACACTAGAAAGAAATGAAAAGAGTGACCCAACCCAACCCGAGCCATCCTGCTCCAGAATCTAGAACCCGCCGTTCCACTGCGCATTCCCGAGCAGCCAAGCCACACGCACGTGTGTGCCGCAGAGGGAGCGAGGAGGCGGAAACCCTAGCTCACGTAGTGCACCCACCATAGCGCGTGCTCAACAGGCCTACGGTCAGTCGCGGGGGTCTGCACGCTGGTCGTCCGATGGTGTCGATGAGCACAACGCCCAAGCCACTCGAGGCCACGATGGCTGCTGTGGGAGGAGGCAGCGGGGACGACGGAGGGGGAAGGGGAAGGAGCAGCAGGTGGTGGTGGTCGCGGGGCCGCCGATTGTCAGCAGCCCTGCAGGCGACGCCACTGAAGATACATCGGGGGGCACTATAGCTGATCTAGTGGTTATCGACAACACTAAACCAGAAGCAGGGCCGGAGCTTCGGCCCAAGTCGTCCCGGCCCAAGACTCTTCCCTAGTGGCTTGCAGGCCCGAACTGGACCCGTTGATCGGGTGTAACAATAAATATTCGTCTCTTCCCCTCGCTGGCTTTTGGCTAGGATTTGGATGGCCGAGGCCGGTTGGCTTGTAACGGATAGAGGTGTGGGTGGTTGGGTGGTATCCCTCTACCGAATTCAAATTCATAGCTCGATCTACCTCAATTCCATGGAGTGAGCGAGTGAATCTAGCAAGTAGCTCACATATGGTATCAGAGACTCTGCCCTGGAGCTTCCAATCCACCCCCACCACAGGCGCTACAGTGACCGGCGGCGATGGCAAGCGATGCAAGAACTTAGTCCTGAGAGTTGCCCGTCTACGAGCTGCTTTGCCACGAATTCAACGACGACCTGGACCGGAAGCTCAAGACGCAAGGTGAGACGCTCCTCCAATCCATGGCCAAAATCATCGATGCAAACAACACCACCCTCGACAAGCTCATGTCCGCGCGGGCGGATCACATCCGAGACGAAATCACCCTCGACCTGGAGCAATTGAATGCGGATTTGTACAAGCACAAGGGAGCTGAACAAGATCCGAAAGTCGACAGCAGGCAGAGTTCGCGCGGCGCTGGGCGTGGTAATGGTGGCATGACCAACTCCCTTGGCTTTGAAAACGAAAACTAGGGGAAGTCACATAATGTTTATGTTCCTCCTCCGGTCAGAGGTGCGCGCGACTCACTACCGTCTCCCCGAATTTTTTCTCCCCACGATTTCCAGTATGTGTATGTATCTGACCATTCATCGTTCTCTTCTCAACTAGAAATGCCAAAATTTGATGGCTCCAATCCCCGTCTCTGGCAAAATCGGTGTGAGGACCGGTTTCGTCTATGGAATACACCACAACATCGATGGATTTCTCTAGTAACAGCGCATTTTGAGGGCACGACAGCCAAATGGTTAGAATCTGTTCAGCGGCGCAAGCACAATTCATCCTTGAGTAAATTTTGTAGTGCTTTGCATAGCAGGTTTGGTCGGAATCAGCATCAGACAATCCTCAGGAAGTTGTTTCGCATAGCATAGGACAGTACTGTGGAGGATTATGTAGAGCGTTTTGTGGAGCTTTATGATTAGTTGACAGCCTATGAACATGCTCCAAACTCTCTCCATTATACTACCAGATTCCTAGATGGATTGAAACGTGGAGTTCGGATAGCTGTTGCATTGCAGAAGCCCAAGGACCTTGATGCAGCTTATGAGCTGACCTTACTGCATGTGGAATTAGGGGAAGGTGTCACTACTTCATCATGTTCTGTGCCTAGGAGGAATATTGTTGTTTCTTCTTATCGTAACAGCAAGGTCAAGTCGCCAGAGGAAAAGAGAGACACTACCAGAAGTGCTCCAACTGATGATAAATGGTTGGCGTTGAGGAATTACAAGAAGTCTAAGGGTTTATGTTTTGTGTGTGGGGAGGAATGGGCAAAGGACCATGTCTGTAAGTCTGCAGTTCAGTTGCATTTTGTGCAAGGGATGATTGAGCAGTTGCAGTCCAGTTACAGTGAAGATTTTGAATCTGATACTGAACAACATTCATTTTCTTCTATCCACACAATCAAGTTATCTGCAGCAGCTTTGGGCAAGAAACCATAAGAACCTGTGTTACAGCTAGAGATTATACTGCAAGGACAAGAACTCAGTTCCTGGTAGACTCTGGAAGTACGCATTCCTTCTTGGATGTCAAGTACGCTTCTCTTCAAGGTGTTACTAAAGTAAATATGCCCTAAAGGAAATAATAAAGTTATTATTTATTTCCTTATTTCATGATAAATGTTTATTATTCATGCTAGAATTATATTAACCGGAAACTTAGTACATGTGTGAATACATAGACAAAACATAGTGTCCCTAGTATGCCTCTACTTGACTAGCTGGTTATCAAAGATGGTTATGTTTCCCAACCATAGACATGTGTTGTCATTTGATGAACGGGATCACATCATTAGGAGAATTATGTGATGGACATGACCCATTGTCTTAGCATTATGATCGTTACAGTTTCATTACTACTTCTTTCTTCATGACTTATACATGTTCCTCAGACTATGAGATTATGCAACTCCCGAATATCGGAGGAACACCTTGTGTGCTATCAAACGTCACAACATAACTGGGTGATTATAAAGATGCTCTACAGGTGTCTCCGAAGGTGTTTGTTGGGTTGGCATAGATCGAGATTAGGATTTGTCACTTCGTGTTTCGAAGAGGTATCTCTGGGCCCTCTCGATTATGCTCATCACTATAAGCCTAGCAAGCACTATGAATAATGAGTTGGTTGCGACATTAAGTATTACGGAACGAGTAAAGAGACTTGCCGGTAACAAGACTGAACTAGGATGATGATACCAACAATCGAATCTCGGGCAAGTAACATACCGATGCCAAAGGGAACAACGTATGTTGTTATGCGGTTTGACCGATAAAGATCTTCGAAGAATATGTAGGAACCAATATGAGCATCCAGGTTCCGCAATTGGCTATTGATCGGAGATGTGTCTCGATCATGTCTACATAGTTCTTGAACCCGTAGGGTCTGCACGCTTAATGTTCGATGACGATTTGTATTATGAGTTATGCGTTTTGATGACCGAAGTTTGTTCGGAGTCCCGAATGAGATCACGGACGTGACGAGGAGTCTCAAAATGGTCGAGACATAAATATTGATATATTGGAAGGCTATATTCATACATCGGAAAGGTTCCGAGTTATTCGGGTATTTTTCGGAGTACCGGGGAGTTACGGGAATTCACCAGGAGAAGTAATGGGCCTTATTGGGCCATGCGAGAAAGGAGGAGGCAGGACAAATGGGAGGTGGCGCCCCCCCTTGCCCTTTCCTACTCCCTCTCTCTTTCCCTGTTTCCTTCTCTCCTACTCCAAAAGGGAAAGGGATTCCTACTAGGACTTGGAAGTCCTAGTAGGACTCCATACTCTAGGCGCACCCCTAGGGGGGCAGCCTCTCTCCCTCCCTTCTTTATATACGTGGGCAGGGGGCACCCCAAATACACACAAGTTTCTCTTAACCGTGTGCGGTGCACCCCTCCACAGTTACACACCTCGATCATACCATCGTAGTGCTTAGGCGAAGCCCTGCGCTGGTAGCTGTTGGAAATATGCCCTAGAGGCAATAATAAAAGTGTTATTATTATATTTCCTTGTTCATGGTAATTGTCTTTTATTCATGCTATAACTGTATTATCCGGAAATCGTAATACACGTGTGAATACATAGACCACAATATGTCCCTAGTGAGCCTCTAGTTGACTAGCTCGTTGTGATCAACAGATAGTCATGGTTTCCTGGCTATGGACATTGGATGTCGTTGATAACGGGATCACATCATTAGGAGAATGATGTGATGGACAAGACCCAATCCTGAGCATAGCACAAAGATCGTGTAGTTCGTTTGCTAGAGCTTTGCCAATGTCAAGTATCTCTTCCTTTGACCATGAGAGCGTGTAACTCCTGGATACCGTAGGAGTGCTTTGGGTGTATCAAACCTCACAACGTAACTGGGTGACTATAAAGGTGCACTATAGGTATCTCCGAAAGTATCTATTGTTTTATGCGGATCGAGACTGGGATTTGTCACTCCGTGTAAACGGAGAGGTATCTCTGGGCCCACTCGGTAGGACATCATCATATGCGCAATGTGACCAAGGAGTTGATCACGGGATGATGTGTTATGGAACGAGTAAAGTGACTTGCCGGTAACGAGATTGAACAAGGTATTGGATACCGACGATCGAGTCTCGGGCAAGTAACATACCGATAGACAAAGGGAATTGAATACGGGATTGATTAAGTCCTTGACATCGTGGTTCATCCGATGAGATCATCGTGGAGCATGTGGGAGCCATCATGGGTATCCAGATCCCGCTGTTGGTTATTGACCAGAGAACGTCTCGGTCATGTCTACATGTCTCCCGAACCCGTAGGGTCTACACACTTAAGGTTCGATGACGCTAGGGTTATAAAGGAAGTTTGTATGTGGTTACCGAATGTTGTTCGGAGTCCCGGATGAGATCCCGGACGTCACGAGGAGTTCCGGAATGGTCCGGAGGTAAAGATTTATATATGGGAAGTCCTATTTTGGCCACCGAAAAATGTTCGGGATTTTTCGGTATTGTACCGGGAAGGTTCTAGAAGGTTCCGGAGTGGGGCCCACCTGCATGGGGGGGCCCACATGGACGTGGGTAGTGGGGGCAAGGCCCCACACCCCTGGTCAAGGCGCACCAAGATCCCCCCTTAGAAGGAATAAGATCATATCCCGAAGGGATAAGATCAAGATCCCTAAAAAGGGGGGATAGCAATCGGTGGGGAAGGAAATGATGGGATTTCTTTCCTCCCACCTTTGCCAACGCCCCAATGGACTTGGAGGGCAAGAAACCAGCCCCCTCCACCCCTATATATAGTGGGGAGGCGCATGGGAGCTTCACCCTTGCCCCTGGCGCAGCCCTCCCTCTCCCAAGTGCTCCTCCTCTCTCGCGGTGCTTGGCGAAGCCCTGCAGGATTGCCACGCTCCTCCACCACCACCACGCCGTTGTGCTGCTGTTGGATGGAGTCTTCCTCAACCTCTCCCTCTCTCCTTGCTGGATCAAGGCGTGGGAGACGTCACCGGGCTGTACGTGTGTTGAACGCGGAGGTGTCGTCCGTTCGGCACTAGGATCATCGGTGATTTGAATCACGACGAGTACGACTCCATCAACCCCGTTCACTTGAACGCTTCCGCTTAGCGATCTACAAGGGTATGTAGATGCACTCTCTTTCTACTCGTTGCTGGTCTCTCCATAGATAGATCTTGGTGACACGTAGGAAAATTTTGAATTTCTGCTACGTTCCCCAACAGTTGCATCATGAGCTAGGTCTATTGCGTAGATTCTTTGCACGAGTAAAACACAAAGTAGTTGTGGGCGTTGATGTTGTTCAATATGCTTACCGTTACTAGTCCAATCTTGTTTCGACGGTATTGTGGGATGAAGCGGCCCGGACCGACCTTACACGTACTCTTACGTGAGACAGGTTCCACCGATTAACATGCACTTGGTGCATAAGGTGGCTAGCGGGTGCCAGTCTCTCCCACTTTAGTCGGAACGGATTCGATGAAAAGGGTCCTTATGAAGGGTAAATAGCAATTGACATATCACGTTGTGGTTTTGCGTAGGTAAGAAACGTTCTTGCTAGAAACCCATAGCAGCCACGTAAAACATGCAAACAACAATTAGAGGACGTCTAACTTGTTTTTGCAGGGTATGCTTTGTGATGTGATATGGCCAAGAAGAATGTGATGAATGATATGTGATGTATGAGATTGATCATGTTATTGTAATAGGAATCACGACTTGCATGTCGATGAGTATGACAACCGGCAGGAGCCATAGGAGTTGTCTTTATTTATTGTATGACCTGCGTGTCATTGAAGAACGCCATGTAAACTACTTTACTTTATTGCTAAACGTGTTAGTCATAGAAGTAGAAGTAGTCGTTGGCGTGACAATTTCATGAAGACACGATGATGGAGATCATGATGATGGAGATCATGGTGTCATGCCGGTGACAAGATGATCATGGAGCCCCGAAGATGAAGATCAAAGGAGCTATATGATATTGGCCATATCATGTCACTACTCTATTTGATTGCATGTGATGTTTATCATGTTTATGCATCTTGTTTACTTAGGACGACGGTAGTAAATAAGATGATCCCTTACAAAATTTCAAGAAGTGTTCTCCCCTAACTATGCACCGTTGCTACAGTTCATCGCTTCTAAGCACCACGTGATGATCGGGTGTGATGGATTCTTACGTTCACATACAACGGGTGTAAGACAGTTTTACACAGCAAAAACACTTAGGGTTAACTTGACGAGCCTAGCATGTGCAGACATGGCCTCGGAACACGGAGACCGAAAGGTCGAGCATGAGTCGTATAGTAGATACGATCAACATGAAGATGTTCACCGATGATGACTAGTCCGTCTCACGTGATGATCGGACACGGCCTAGTTGACTCGGATCATGTAATCACTTAGATGACTAGAGGGATATTTATCTGAGTGGGAGTTCATAAGATGAACTTAATTATCCTGAACATAGTCAAAAGACCTTTTGCAAATTATGTCGTAGCTCGCGCTTTAGTTCTACTGTTTTAGATATGTTCCTAGAGAAAATATAGTTGAAAGTTGATAGTAGCGATTATGCGAACAGTAGAAAGCTTATGTCCTTAATGCACTGCTCAGTGTGCTGAACCCCAAACGTCGTTTGTGGATGTTTCGAACATCGAACATACACATTTTGATAACTACGTGATAGTTCAGTTAAACGGTTTAGAGTTGAGGCACTAAAGACGTTTTCGAAACATCGCGGAACATATGAGATGTTTCAAGGGCTGAAATTGGGATTTCAGGCTCGTGCCCACGTCAAGAGGTATGAGACCTCCGACGATTTTCTTAGCCTGCAAACTAAGGGAGAAAAGCTCAATCGTTGAGCTTGTGCTCAGAATGTCTGAGTGCAACAATCACTTGAATCGAGTGGGAGTTGATCTTCCAGATGAGATAGTGATGTTTCCCCAAAGTCATTGCCACCAAGCTGCTAGAGCTTCGTGATGAACTATAACATATCAGGGATAGATATGATGATCCTTGAGGTATTCGCGATGTTTGACACCGCGAAAGTAGAAATCAAGAAGGAGCATCAATTGTTGATGGTTGGTGAAACCACTAGTTTCAAGAAGGGCAAGGGCAAGAAGGGATACTTCATGAAACGGCAAATCAGCTGCTGCACCAGTGAAGAAACCCGAGGTTGAACCCAAACCCGAGACTAAGTGCTTCTGTGATAAGGGGAATAGCCGCTGGAGCAGAATTACCCTAGATACTTGGTAGATAAGAAGGCTGGCAAGGTCGATAGAAGTATATTGGATATACATTATGTTAATGTGTACTTTACTAGTACTCCTAGTAGCACCAGGGTATTAGATACCGGTTCGGTTGCTAAGTGTTAGTAACTCGAAAAAAAAAGCTACGGAATAAAACGGAGACTAGCTAAAGGTGAGCTGACGATATGTGTTGGAAGTGTTTCCAAGTTTGATGTGATCTAACATCGCACGCTCCCTCTACCATCAAGATTAGTATTAAACCTGAATAAGTGCTCTTGCACCTAAAGGAATGGTTTATTGAATCTTGATCGTAGGGATACACATTTTCATGCCAAAAGATATAAGATAGTAATGATAGTACCACTTACTTGTGGCACTGCCATGTAAGTCATAATGGTATAAAACGCATGAAGAAGCTCCATGTTGATGGATCTTTGGACTCACTCATTTTTGAAAAGTTTGAGACATGCGAACCATGTCTATTGGTATATATGCATGAAGAAGCTCCATGCAAATGGATCGTTTGGACTCACTTGATTTTGAATCACTTGAGATATGCAAATCATACCACATGGGCAAGATGACTGAAAAGCCTCGTTTTCAGTAAGATGGAACAAGATAGCAACTTGTTGGAAGTAGCACATTTTGATGTGTCCAGTCCAATGAGTGCTGAGGTATGTAGTGAATATCGTTATGTTCTTACTTCACAGATGATTCGAGTAGATGTTGAGAATATTTACTTGATGAAACACAAGTCTGAATTATTGAATGGTTCAAGTAATTTCAGAGTGAAGTAGAAGATCATTGTGACAAGAGGATAAAATGTCTATGATATGATCATAGAGATGAATATCTGAGTTACGAGTTTTGGCACACAATTAAGACATTGTGGAAATTGTTTCACGATTAATACCGCCTGGAACACCATAGTGTGATGGTGTGTCCGAACATCATAGTTGCACCCTATTGGATATGATGCGTACCATGATTTCTCTTATCGAATTACCACTATCGTTCATGGGTTAGGCATTAGAGACAACCACATTCACTTTAAATAGGGCACCACGTAATTCCGTTGAGACGACACCGTTTGGAGAAACCTAAGTTGTTGTTTCTTAAAGGTTTGGGACTGCGACGCTTATGTGAAAAAGTTTCAGGATTGATAAGCTCGAACCCAAAGCGGATAAAATGCATCTTCATAGGACACCCAAAACAGTTGGGTATACCTCCTAATTCAGATCCGAAAGCAATATGAATTGTTTCTTGAATCGGGTCCTTTCTCGAGGAAAGGTTTCTCTCGAAAGAGTTGAGTGGGAGGATGGTGGAGACTTGATGAGGTTATTGAACCATCACTTCAACCAGTGTGTAGCAGGGCACAGGAAGTTGTTCCTATGGCACCTACACCAATTGAAGTAGAAGCTTATGATAGTGATCATGAAACTTCGGATCAAGTCACTCCCGTACCTCGTAGGGTGACAAGGATACGTACTACTTCAGAGTGGTACGGTAATCCTGTCTTGGAAGTCATGTTGCTAGACAACAATGAACCTACGAGCTATGGAGAAGCGATGGTGGGCCCGGATTCCGATAAATGGCTTGAGGCCATAAAATCCGAGAGAGGATCCATGTATGAAAACAAAGTGTAGACTTTGGTAGAACGGCTCGATGGTCGTAAGGCTAATGAGTACAGATGGATTTCAAAAGGAAGACGGACAATGATGGTAAATGTCACCATTAAGAAAGCTCGACTTGTTGTTAAGATGTTTTCCGACAAGTTCAAGGAGTTGACTACGATGAGATTTTCTCACTCGTAGCGATGCTAAGAGTCTGTTGGAATTATATTAGCGATTACTGCATTATTTATGAAATCTTGCATATATGATGTCAGAACATTGTTTCCTCGACGATTTTCTTGAGGAAAGGTTGTATGTGATACAACCGGAAGGTTTTGTCAATCCCGTAGGATGCTAAAAGGTATGCTAGCTCCAGCAATCCTTCTAAGGACTGGAGTGAGCATCTCGGA
This sequence comes from Triticum dicoccoides, assembly GCF_002162155.2. Taxonomy (NCBI): domain Eukaryota; kingdom Viridiplantae; phylum Streptophyta; class Magnoliopsida; order Poales; family Poaceae; genus Triticum; species Triticum dicoccoides. The sequence continues at coordinate 174,397,426 of NC_041385.1, forward strand.
GTTGGAATGTATGCTTTGATGATGATCAAAGATTTTGGGTTTGTACAAAGTTTATGAGAAACTTGTATTTCCAAAGAAGTGAGTGGGATCACTATAGAATTTCTGATGAGTATATGTTGTTGACATATTGTTGATCAGAAATGATGTAGAATTTCTATAAAGCATATAGGGTTATTTGAAAGGTGTTTTTCAATAGAAAGCCTGGATTAAGCTACTTGAACATTGAGCATCAAGATCTATAAGGATAGATCAAAATGCTTAATAATACTTTCAAATGAGCACATACCTTGACATGATCTTGAAGGTGTTCAAGATGGACCAGTCAAAGAAGGAGTTCTTGCCTGAGTTGTAAGGTACGAAGTTAAGACTTAAAGCTCGACCACGGCAGAATAGAGAAAAAGGACGAAGGTCGTCCCTTATGCTTAAGACGTAGGCTCTTCAGTATGCTATGCTGTGTACCGCACCTAAAGTGTGCCTTGCCATGAGTTAGTCAAGGGGTACAAGAGTGATCCAAGAATGGCTCACAGGACAGCGGTCAAAGTTATCCTTAGTAACTAGTGCACTAAGGAATTTTCTCGATTATGGAGGTGGTAAAAGAGTTCGTCATAAAGGGTTATGTCGATGCAAGCTTGACACCTATCCAGATAGCTCTGAGTAGAGAGACCGGATACATATAATGGAGCAATAATTTAGAATAGCTCCAAGTAGAACAGTTATTTGGAATAGCTCCAAATAGAGCGTGGTAGCTGCATCTAGGAGATGACATAGAGATTTGTAAAGCACACACGGATCTGAAAGGTTCAGACCCGTTGACTAAAACCTCTCTCACAAGCAACATGATCAAACATAAAACTCATTGAGTGTTAATCACATAGTGATGTGAACTAGACTACTGACTCTAGTAAACTCTTGGGTATTAGTCACATGGTGATGTGACCTGTGAGTGTTAATCACATGGCGATGTGAACTAGATTATTGACTCTAGTGCAAGTGGGAGACTGTTGGAAATATGCCCTAGAGGCAATAATAAAAGTGTTATTATTATATTTCCTTGTTCATGATAATTGTCTTTTATTCATGCTATAACTGTATTATCCGGAAATCGTAATACACGTGTGAATACATAGACCACAATATGTCCCTAGTGAGCCTCTAGTTGACTAGCTCATTGTGATCAACAGATAGTCATGGTTTCCTGGCTATGGACATTGGATGTCGTTGATAACGGGATCACATCATTAGGAGAATGATGTGATGGACAAGACCCAATCCTGAGCATAGCACAAAGATCGTGTAGTTCGTTTGCTAGAGCTTTGCCAATGTCAAGTATCTCTTCCTTTGACCATGAGAGCGTGTAACTCCTGGATACCGTAGGAGTGCTTTGGGTGTATAAAACCTCACAACGTAACTGGGTGACTATAAAGGTGTACTACAGGTATCTCCGAAAGTATCTATTGTTTTATGCGGATCGAGACTGGGATTTGTCACTCCGTGTAAACGGAGAGGTATCTCTGGGCCCACTCGGTAGGACATCATCATATGCACAATGTGACCAAGGAGTTGATCACGGGATGATGTGTTACGGAACGAGTAAAGTGACTTGCCGGTAACGAGATTGAACAAGGTATTGGATACCGACGATCGAGTCTCGGGCAAGTAACATACCGATAGACAAAGGGAATTGAATACGGGATTGATTAAGTCCTTGACATCGTGGTTCATCCGATGAGATCATCGTGGAGCATGTGGGAGCCATCATGGGTATCCAGATCCCGCTGTTGGTTATTGACCAGAGAACGTCTCGGTCATGTCTACATGTCTCCCGAACCCGTAGGGTCTACACACTTAAGGTTCGATGACGCTAGGGTTATAAAGGAAGTTTGTATGTGGTTACCGAATGTTGTTCGGAGTCCCGGATGAGATCCCGGACGTCACGAGGAGTTCCGGAATGGTCCGGAGGTAAAGATTTATATATGGGAAGTCCTATTTTGGCCACCGGAAAATGTTCGGGATTTTTCGGTATTGTACCGGGAAGGTTCTAGAAGGTTCCAGAGTGGGGCCCACCTACATGGGGGGGCCCACATGGACGTGGGTAGTGGGGGCAAGGCCCCACACCCCTGGTCAAGGCGCACCAAGATCCCCCCTTAGAAGGAATAAGATCATATCCCGAAGGGATAAGATCAAGATCCCTAAAAAGGGGGGATAGCAATCGGTGGGGAAGGAAATGATGGGATTTCTTTCCTCCCACCTTTGCCAACGCCCCAATGGACTTGGAGGGCAAGAAACCAGCCCCCTCCACCCCTATATATAGTGGGGAGGCGCATGGGAGCTTCACCCTTGCCCCTGGCGCAGCCCTCCCTCTCCCAAGTGCTCCTCCTCTCTCGCGGTGCTTGGCGAAGCCCTGCAGGATTGCCACGCTCCTCCACCACCACCACGCCGTTGTGATGCTGTTGGATGGAGTCTTCCTCAACCTCTCCCTCTCTCCTTGCTGGATCAAGGCGTGGGAGACGTCACCGGGCTATACGTGTGTTGAACGCGGAGGTGTCGTCCGTTCGGCACTAGGATCATCGGTGATTTGAATCACGACGAGTACGACTCCATCAACCCCGTTCACTTGAACGCTTCCGCTTAGCGATCTACAAGGGTATGTAGATGCACTCTCTTTCTACTCGTTGCTGGTCTCTCCATAGATAGATCTTGGTGACACGTAGGAAAATTTTGAATTTCTGCTACGTTCCCCAACAGTAGCATCATCATCACCGTCGCCACGCCGTCGTGCTGACGGAACTCACCCTCGTCCTCAACTGGATCAAGAGCACGCGGGATGTCATCGAGCTGAACGTGTGCTAAACGCGGAGGTGTCGTGCATTCGGTACTTGATCGGTTGGATCCCGAAGAAGTTAGACTATATAAACTGCGTTATTGAAATGCTTCCGCTTTCGGTCTACGAGGGTACATGGACACACTCTCCCCTCTCGTTGCTATGCATCACCTAGATAGATCTTGCGTGATCATAGGGATTTTTTTGAAATTACCGTGGTCCCCAACAGTTACTGCTATCAAACCTGTCACAGTTACTGTTGTAGGTGGCACAACAATTTAGTGTCTGCATAAGATAGCAGACTGTAGCTAGGAGTGCAATGGACATGAGTTTTATTCTGATTTCATACTGTTGCAACTGCAAACTTATGATGGGATTTTAGGGTTTGATTGGCTTGCACAACATAGTCTAATGTATGTTGATTGGGTGGAGAAGTGGATGTCATTTACTAAAGAGGTCCAAACTGTTACTTTGCAAGGACTTACTTCTAAGGAACATAACTATACTTGTGTTGCTCATTCTACTACTCAGATGGGAGAACCAGATAAAATACCTCCAGAGATGCAACTTCATGTTGAAGAATTTGCTGATGTATTTGCTAATCCAACTGAGCTTCCTCCCAGGATACATTGTGATCATAAGATTCCTCTCATTCCAGGAGCAAGGCCTATTTCCATGAGACCTTACAGAATTGTGCCAGAACTCAAGGATGAGCTAGAAAAACAAATTAAAGAAATGTTGCAGGCTGGCATAATCAGGGTTAGTAACAATCCCTTCTCTTCTCCAATACTGCTAGTTAAGAAGAAGGGTGGAGAGTGGAGATTGGTAATTGATTATAGAATGTTGAATGTCATCACTATCAAAGGCAACTTTCCATTGCCAGTTATTGACGAGTTGCTGGATGAGTTGTCTGGAGTAGCTTGGTTCACCAAACTTGATCTAAGGGCAGGCTATCACCATATTCGACTGGCTCCGGGAGAGGAATACAAAACTGCTTTTCAAACACATGATGGTCAATATGAGTTCACTGTACTGGCCATGGGGCTCTGTGGAGGACCTGAAACTCTCCAGGGAGCTATGAACAGTACACTTACTCCTACTAATAGGAAACCCACTCTCTGTTTCTTTGATGATATCCTGGTTTTCAGTAAAAACATATGCAGAGCACTTGAAACATGTCAGAGAGGTATTGTGTCTTTTGAAGGCTGACCATTGTAAAGTCAAGCTCATTAAATGTGCTTTTGCTCAGCAACAGATTGCTTATATGGGACACACCATTAGTGCATATGGGGTTTCAACAGATCCTAGTAAAGTAGAAATAGTCAAGAACTGGCCTACTCCCAGTAATGTAAAGGAGGTCAGAGGATTTTTTGGGCTCAGTGGGTACTACAGGAAATTCATAAAGCAGTATGGCATTATTAGAAGGCCCCTGACAGATCTGCTTAAGAAGGGGGTCCCCTTCCTGTGGACTTCTTTACTGATCTAGCTTTCAATACACTCAAGCAGGCTCTAGTGGAAGCACCAGTTCTGGCACTGCCACAATTTGATAAGCCTTTTGTGATTGAGACAGATGCTTGTGATACTGGAATATGAGCTATTTTTAACGCAAGAAGGACACCCCCTGGCTTATGTTAGCAAGGCTCTTGGCCCTAAAATAGAGCACTGTCAGTATATGAAAAAGAGTACATGGCTATTTTGTTGGTTGTGGAACAATGGAGGTCTTATCTTCAAATGTAGCAGTTTGCTATCAGAACTAATCAGAGAAGTTTGATACACTTGCAGAATCAGAAGTTGCACACTATATGGCAATAGAAAGCTCTCACCAAACTTATGGGATTGAACTATCAAATTGTACATAAGAAAGGTGTTGACAACTCTGCAGCTGATACACTTTCTAGGAAACCACATCCTCAAGGTTTCCACATATCCAGAGCTCCACGAGTGTGGCTGGAGGAAATTGTCAACAACTATGCCCATGATGACAAGATTACTGAAATATTATAGCAATTGTCTGTTGATCCATCTGCTAAACCCAATTACCAGCTTGTGCATGGTCTGCTAAGATATAAGGGCTGCATCTGGATGGGTAACAACATAGAGTTGCAGCATAAGATTTTTTCTACATTCCATGACAGTCCTGTGGGGGGGGGGGGCAATTCAGGGTTTCCTGTGACTTATAACAAAATTCACTCCCTATTTTGTTGGGCTGGCATGAAAAGTTTTGTCAGGAACAAAGTGCAATCCTGTCTGGTTTGTCAACAAGCTAAAGCTTAACGAGTACACTATCCAGGTCTCCTTTCCCCACTACTAGTTCCTAAAAGAGTGTGGGAAACTGTCACTATGGATTTCGCCAGTTTCGTGCAATTTTGATTGCATTTTGTTGGTTATTGACAAATTTACCAAGTATGGCCATTTCATGGCTCTGCAACACCCATTTACTGCTCAAAAGGTTGTTGAGGGTTTCTTGGATAATGTTTACAAACTGCATGGTATGCTTGAACTCATTGTGTCTAATAGAGATCCTCTCTTTACTAGTAATTTCTGGCAAACCCTGATCAATAGAACTGGTACTCACTTAAATATGAGCTCGGCTTATCATCCAGATACTAATGGGCAGACTAAACGAGTCAACCAGCGGGTCAAGTGCTATCTGAGAAGCTTCATCAGCTCTCACCCCACTAAATGGAGCACGTGGTTATCGCTTTGTGAGCTTTGGTACAACACGAAATGGCATTCTGCTATGGGCAAGTCACAGTTTGAGGTTTTGTATGGACAACCTCCCAGATACTTTGGTATTTCCCCATCTGACACCATTCCTCCCTTGGACATCCAACAGTGGCTGCAAGATCGACAGGTGGTAGTTGAGTCTGTCAGGCAACACATGCTCCAGGTACAATAGCGGATGAAATAGTTGGCAGATAAAAACAGGACTGAGAGAAGTTTTGATGTGGGCGAGCAGGTTTTCCTTAAACTGCAGTCTTATGTGCAGTCTTCAGTGGTGCACCATGCAAATCATAAGCTTGCTTTCAAGTACTATGGACCATAAAAGATAGTGGGCAGAATTCGGGAGGTGGCTTACAAGTTGGAGCTTTCGGAGGGCAGCAAAATAGACCCAGTATTCCATGTGTTTCAGCTAAAGAAAGTGGTTGCGTCGGCCTGTCCGATATCCAGCACATTACCCTTTGCTTATTCTCATTTGCAGGTTCCTGTCAGTGTGCTTCAGAGGCGTGTTCGATAGAAGGGCAAGCACACAGTTGCACAAGAGTTGATCTTGCGGAGTGATTCAACTCCTGAAGCTGCAACATAGGAGGATCTGGAGTCACTCAAGCAGCAATTCCCCCGTGCTCCGGCTTGGGGTCAAGCCATTTCTCAATAGAGGGTGGATGTCAGCAGCCCTGCAGGTGACACCACTAAAGATACACCGGGGGGCACTATAGCTGATCAAGTGGTTGTCGACAACACTGAACCAGAAGCAGGCCCGGAGCTTCGGCCCAAGTCGTCCCGGCCCAAGACTCTTCCCCGGTGGCTTGCAGGCCTGAACTGGGCCCGTTGAGCGAGTGTAACAATAAATAGTCGTCTCTTCTCCTCACCAACTTTTGGCTAGGATTTGGACGGCTCAGGCCGGTTGGCTTGTACTGGATAGAGGTGCGGGTGGCTGGGTGGTATTCCTCTACCGAATTCAAAAATCGTAGCTCGATCTACCTCAATTCCATGGCATGAGCGAGTGAATCCAGCGAGTAACTCACACCGATGGCCGTGCCGGCTGACGCGGCGGCGGAGGAGGCTGTCGGTGTCAAAACCGGTGGATCTCAGGTAGGGGGTCCTGAACTGTGCGTCTAAGGCTAATGGTAACAGGAGGCAGGGGACACGATGTTTTACCCAGGTTCGGGCCTTCTCTATGGAGGTAATAGCCTACTTCCTGCTTGATTGATCTTGATGATATGAGTATTACAAGAGTTGATCTACCACGAGATCGTAGAGGCTAAACCCTAGAAGCTAGCCTATGATTCTGATTGTTGTTCTCCTATGGACTAAACCCTCCAGTTTATATAGACACCGGAGGGGGCTAGGGTTACACAGAGTCGGTTATAGAGAAGGAAATCTACATATCCGAATATCCAAGCTTGCCTTCCACGCAAAGGAGAGTCCCATCCGGACACGGAAAGAAGTCTTCAATCTTGTATCTTCACAGTCCAACAGTCCGGCCAAAGTATATAGTCTGGCTGTCCGAGGACCCCTTAATCCAGGACTCCCTCAGTAGCTCCTGGACCAGGCTTCAGTGGCGATGAGTCTGGCACGCAGATTGTCTTCGGTATTGCAAGGCGGGTTCCTTCTCCGAATACTTCGTAAAAGATTTAGAACACAAGGATTGTGTCCAGCTCTGCAAAACAAATTCCACACACCACCGTAGAGAGTATATCATTCCACAAATCTAATCTGCTAACAGCTTTTTATAGCATCATGCCATGGTCCGGTCTTTATTCGAACCGTTTTCATAACCAGCCACTACATGCGCTGCGAGGCGGTTTTATTGGCACGTCTTGTCGAAGCAGAGATCGTGTCCCCCTTATCACGGGATTCTCATTAATACAGGTGTGGGTAACCCAACCGTGTTTGTTTAATATGACTCCTCGATTTTAGGAAAGTCCCAAACGGTCATGCGGGGGACGCTTGATATTCGTCCTCTTTATAAAGGGGGGCCAAGGCATGTCCTTCTCTTCCCAGGCTTGATCCTTCCCCTCCCGCACCTCGAGTTCCAGCACCCAAGGCTCAAGCTAAAGCACTTCGGACCTTTGACCATGTCTGGATCCAATCTTCAAGTCTGGTGGATGGCCTCCTCCGTCACAGAGGAGGACATCTAGAAGCTTAGGGAGGCCAGGTATCTCACCGCTGAAATCCCGCACAGGCAGCCTGCCCAAGGGCAGGTCATCCCCACTCTCGAACCCAACGAGAGTGTCATATTTGTTTCCCACTTCCTTCGAGGGCTAGGTTTCAGCCTCGATCCCTTCGTGAGGGGGCTTATGTTCTATTACGGGCTAGATTTCCATGATCTAGCTCCGGATTCCATCCTTCACATCTCGTCGTTTATCGTCGTGTGTGAAGCTTTTCTCCGCATTACCCCCCCACTTTGGCCTATGGCTCAAGACTTTCAATGTGAGGCCGAGGGTGATTGACGGGCGTCACGAGGAGTGCGGAGGTGCTATAATAAGCAAAGGCGTCGACGTCCCATGGCCGAAGGGTTCTTTCGCGGAAACATCTGATTTATGGCAGCAGAAGTGGTTTTACATCACAGCTCCCCGAGGCACAAAGCGGGCGGCCGCTCCAGCGTTCAGCTCGGGCCCCCCGCCGCAATTGGCGTCATGGGTCAACAAGGGGCTGGATTGGGGACCGATTAACGACGTGCTGCCATTGCAAAGCCGCATCCGAAACCTCCTTAAGAGGGATATCTGTCTTGTCAAGATAATGCAAGTGATGCTGGTTCGTCGAGTCCTGCCCTGCCAGCGTCGTCCTCTTCGTATGTGGGAATTCAACCCGGAAGGACCACGAACCATTCAACAATTCTTCGGCATGACGCTCAAAGAGATGTATGGGTCATTCTTTGGATCACGAATAAAGTGTCCGGACACCACCGAGGACGTGGGTCTCAATTGCAACTGCCCGGATACCCAAGTAAGTAATCCTTCTACCGAACACACCATCCTTTATGTTTATTACAACACCATTCTGAGAAATCGCAATCTGCCAGGATTGGCTAAGGAAGGCAGAGAGGATTAGGTGTTCGACCCCTCTTCCCGAAGGCTCGCCAGATCCTTTGTTGACCAGGATGCTTGAGCGTGCACCGTATCAGGTGCCATCAGGAGAAGGCAAGGGAGGAATAGAGAAGCCGCAGGTGGGCCTCATTTTTTACACATCCAAATTAGGGGAGCAAGCGCCTCCACGAAGGAGGATAATCGGGGAGGGGAACCTAAAGTTCCCTCTCCTCAAGGTAAGAAAAGGGCCGCCTCTAAAGATTTGGAAACGGAGGCTTCTAAACGAGGGAAGAAAACCTCGCAAGAGGGCCGGCCACCCATCGAGCCGTAAGTGAAAAAGTACTTTGGTAGACATACCCCATTTTGTCTCTGAGGATAATGACCAAAACATATTTGTTGCAGTCCGGCTCGTAGCCCTTCCCCACAGAGATTGTCCTTGGGATATCTTCCTCCGGAGATGATGGAGAGCAAGACGCCTTCCCCTGCCTCCCCGTCACATGGGCAGACGACCCCGAGGTGTCGTCACGGAGGATTTCTCCTGATCCACCAAGGCCAGAAGTTGACAGTTCGGCTGCCCGGAGTCTGGAATATCCGGCTCCCAAAGAGAGCTTCAGGAGGAGTCCGAGATTGTTCGGCACACAGTCGGACACACTGATGGGCCTTTTGGAGCGAGCGGCCATCTCAGAGACACATCGTGCCTTAATGGGTACGGTGGTTGAGAGGATTTCATCCGCGAAAAGCGGTTTGAATGAAGCTTTTATGAGTCTACTGAGAGGCTTTGAGGTATGCAAAAAATGTGTTTTTGATGGTTCCGCACATGCTAAGTGTGCTCTGTATAGATAGTAGCCCCTGAGACTCTAGTTGTCATCAACGTGGCGAACAGAGGATTGTAATCTCTAGTAATAAGCGCGCTGCTTTATGTACAGGTGGCTGATGGTCCGGCGGCCGACCGATCTGCTGATTTTGCTGAACTAAAGCGGCAGCTGGACGTGGCCGATGCCGACATCGCACTTGTTAACAAGCGGCTTGACGAGGCCTAGGGTATGTATATTCGGCTTGTCAGCAAATATTTAAGAGGAACATGATGCTAGTATCTATAATATGTTGTGACTGCAGATGGAGCTGCTGCCATGGAGACTGATCTCTACTACACAACCTTCTTCTTGTAGACGTTCTAGGGCCTGCAAGCGCACAGGTTTGTAGGAAAGTAGCAAATTTCTCTCAAGTGGATGACCTAAGGTTTCTCAATCCGTAGGAGGCGTAGGATGAAGATGGTCTCTCTCAAGCAACCCTGCATCCAAATAACAAAGAGTCTCTTGTGTCCCCAACACACCCAATACAATGGTAAATTGTATAGGTGCACTAGTTCGGTGAAGAGATAGTGATACAAGTGCAAAATAGATAGTAGATAAAGGTTTTTGTAATCTGAAATAATAAAAACAGCAAGGTAACTAATGATAAAAGTGAGCGTAAACGGTATTGCAATGATAGGAAACAAGGCCTAGGGTTCATACTTTCACTAGTGCAAGTTCTCTCAACAATAATAACATAGATAGATCATATAACAAGCCCTCAACATGCAACAAAGAGTCACTCCGAAGCCACTAACAGCGGAGAACAAACGTAGAGATTATGGTAGGGTACGAAACCACCTCAAAGTTATTCTTTCGGATCAATCTATAAAAGAGTTCGTACTAGAATAACACCTTAAGACACAAATCAACCAAAACCCTAATGTCACCTAGATACTCCATTGTCACCTCAAGTATCCGTGGGCATGATTATACGATATGCATCACACAATCTCAGATTCATCCAACCAACATAAAAGTACTTCAAAGAGTGCCCCAAAGTTTCTACCGGAGAGTCAAGAACGTGTGCCAACCCCTATGCATAGGTTCCCAATGTCACGAAACCTGCAAGTTGATCACCAAAACATACATCAAGTGGTACATGATATCCCATTGTCACCACAGATAATCACGGCAAGACATACATCAAGTGTTCTCATAAAAGACTCAATCCGATAAGACAACTTCAAAGGGGAAACTCAATTCATCACAAGAGAGTAGAGGGGGAGAAACATCATAAGATCCAACTACAATAGCAAAGCTCGAGATACATCAAGATCGTGCCATAGAGGAACACGAGAGAGAACACGAGAGAGAGAGATCAAACACATAGCTACTGGTACATACCCTCAGCCCCGAGGGTGAACTACTCCCTCCTCGTCATGGATAGCGCTGGGATGATGAAGATGGCCACCGGTGATGGGATCCCCCTCCGGCAGGGCACCGGAAAGGGCTCCTGAGAGGTTTTTGGTGGCTACAGAGGCTTGCGGCGGCGGAACTCCCGATCTATCTTCTATTCTGGAAATTTTAGGGCACGTAGGTATATATGGGTGAAAGGAGTACGTCGGTGGAGCTACGGGGGCCCCACGAGGCAGGGGGCGCGCCCCCCACCCTCGTGAGCACCTCCCATATCTTCTGGCGTGGGGTCCAAGTCCATCAGGTGGGTTTCCTTCCAAAAATAACTTCTCAAGTTGATTTCGTTCCGTTTTGACTCCATCTGATATTCCTTTTCCTCGAAACACTGAAATAGGCATAAAACAGCAAATCTGGGTTGGGCCTCCGGTTAATAGGTTAGTCCCAAAAATAATATAAAAGTGGATAATAAAGCCCAATATTGCCTAAAACAGTAGATAAAGTAGCATGGAGCAATCAAAAATTATAGATACGTTGGAGACGTATCAAGCATCCCCAAGCTTAATTCCTGCTCGTCCTCGAGTAGGTAAATGATAAAAAAGAATTTTTGATGCGGAGTGATACTTTGGCATAATTTCAATGTAATTCTTCTTACTTGTGATATAAATATTCAAATCCGAAAGATTCAAGACAAAAGTTCATATTGACATAAAAATAATAATACTTCAAGCATACTAATAAAGCAATCATGTCTTCTCAAAATAACATGGCAAAAGAAAGTTCATCCCTACAAAATTATATAGTTAGGCTATGCTTCATTTTCGTCACACAAAGATGTTCCCAACTTCTATACCCCCGATGACAAGCCAAGCAATTGTTTCATACTTAAATAATCTCAAACTTTTTCAACCTTCACGCAATATATGAGCGTGAGCCATGGATATAGCACTATGGGTGGAATAGAATATGATGATGGGGATTGTGTGGAGAAGACAAAAAAGGAGAAAGTCTCACATTGATGAGGATAATCAACGGGCTATGGAGATGCCCATTAATTGATGTCAACATGAGGAGTAGGGATTGCCATGCAACGGATGCACTAGAGCTAGGAATGCTCAACAAAAGAAAACTAGTGGGTGTGCATCCAACTTGCTTGCTCATGAAGACCTAGGGCATTTGAGGAAGCCCATCGTAGGAATATACAAGCCAAGTTCTATAATGAAAAATTCCCACTAGTATAAAAAGACAACTTATGAGACTCACTAAATGAAGAACAAGGTGCTACTTTGAAGCACAATATATGAGACTCACTACATGAAGAACAAGGTGCTACTTTGAAGCACAAGTGTGGAAAAAGAGATAGTAGCATTGCCCTTTTTATTTATTTTCTTTTTTTGGGCCTTTTTTTCTGTTGGCCTTTCTTCTTTTTTTTTGTTTGGGCAATGCTCTAATAATGATGATCATCACACTTCTATTGATTACAACATAAGGATTACAACTCGAAACTTAGAACAAGATATGACTCTATATGAATGCCTCTGGCGGTGTACCGGGATGGTGCAATGAATCAAGAGTGACATGTATGAAAAATAATGCATGGTGGCTTTGCCACAAATACGATGTCAACTACATGATCATGCAATGGCAATATGACAAAAGTAATGTATGTCATGATGATGATGATGGAAGTTGCATGGCAATATATCTCGGAATGGCTATGGAAATGCCATGATAGGTAGGTATGGTGGCTGTTTTGAGGAAGATATAAGGAGGTTTATGTGTGATAGAGCGTATCGTATCACGGGGTTTGGATGCACCGGCGAAGTTTGCACCAACTCTCAAGGTGAGAAAGGGAAATGCACGGTACCGAAGAGGCTAGCAAAGGCGGAAAAGTAAAAGTGCGTATAATCCATGGACTCGACATTAGTCAAAAGTACTCATATACTTATTGCAAAAATTTAGAAGTCATCAAAAATCAAGTACTACGCGCATGCTCCTAGGGGGATAGATTGGTAGGAAAAGACCATCGCTCGTCCCCGACCGCCACTCATAAGGGTGCACAAGCCAGGTACACTTCATGTTCCAAATTTGTTACACAACTTTAATCATACATGCATGCAACAGGACTTGCTAACTTCAACACAAGAATTCTTTAAATTCATAATCACTCAACTAGCATGACTTTAATATCACTACCTCCATATCTCAAAACAATTATCAAGTATCAAACTTTTCTTAGTATTCAACACACTCATAAGAATTCTTACAAATCTTTTATGCTTAGCATATTAGGATTATTTAAGCAAATTACCATGCTATTTAAGACTCTCAAAATAATCTATGTGAAGCATGAGAGATCATATATTTCTTCAAAATAAAACTACCACCATGCTCTAAAAGGTATAAGTGATGCACTAGAGCAAACAACAAACTACTCCGAAAGATATAAGTGAAGATCAATGAGTAGTCGAATAATTATGCAACTATGCGAAGACTCCCTCTCGTTTAAGAATTTCAGCTCTTGATACTTTATTCAAACAGCAAGCAAAGCTAAAGAAAACTACATTGCAAGGATAGCACAACTCATGTGAAGAAGCAAAAACTTAGGCTCAACCGATACTAACCGATAGTTGTTGAAGAAGAAAGGTGGGATGCCTACCGGGGCATCCCCAAGCTTAGATGCTTGAGACTTCTTGAAATATTATCTTGGGGTGCCTTGGGCATCCCCAATCTTGAACTTCCGTGTCTCCTTAATTCCTCTCATATCATGGTTTCTCTTTTTATCAAAAGCTTCATTCACAACAAACTCAACAAGAACTCGTGAGATAGGTTAGTATAAACCAATGCAAAACCTTATCATTTTCTACTGTAACAAATCACTAAAATTATTATTCGACATTGCATACTAAATGCCTCTGCATATTTAATACTCCTATCCTCAAATAGAATCATTAAACAAACAAACATATGCAAACAACGCAAACATAACAGCAATTTGTCAAAACAGTACAGTCTGTAAAGAATGCAGGAGTATCAATACTTCCCTAACTCTAAAAATTATGAACTAAAATTCCCACTATAGTAAATTTATCAGAGCTCATTATAAAAAAAGTTTCAACATTATATCATGCTCTGACTTTTCTAGGGAATTTTTGCAACAGCGGTAAACTTTCTGTTTTCAAACAGCAACATGTATACTAGCAAAATAAGCATGGCAAAGGCTATCCTTGACTTCTTTATTGAAACTAAAGATGCAAAACATTAATCTAATTAACAGCAAGAAAATACTAACAAAAGAAAATGACGCTCCAAGCAAAACACATATCATGTGGTGAATAAAAATATAGCTCCAAGTAAAGTTACCGATGAACGAAGACGAAAGAGGGGATGCCTTCCGGAGCATCCCCAAGCTTAGGCTCTTGGTTATCCTTGAATATCTTGGGGTGCCATGGGCATCCCAAAGCTTAGGCTCTTTGCCACTCCTTATTCCATAGTCCATCGAATCTTTACCCAAAACTTGAAAACTCCACAACAGAAAACTCAACAGAAAACTCGTAAGCTCCGTTAGCGAAAGAAAACAAAAGACCACTTCAAGGTACTGTAATGAACTCATTCTAAATTCATATTGGTATAATATCTACTGTATTCCAAATTATCTATGGTTCATACACTCTGTTACTACTCATAGATTCATCAAAATAAGCAAACAACACAATGAAAACAGAATCTGTCAAAAACAGAATAGTCTGTAGTAATCTGTATCAAACGTATACTTATGGAACTCCAAAAATTCTACAAAATTAGGAAGTCCTATGAAATGTGTGTACCAGATCAAAAAGAATCAGATCAAGATCACGTTTCTGTGAATTAACAAAACTAAATTACTGGGTGCAAAAGTTTCTGATTTTCAGCAGGATCAACACAACTATCACCGTAAGCTATCCTAAAGGTCTTACTTGGCACTTTATTGAAACAAAAGCTATAAAACATGATTACTACAGTTGCATGATCATGTGGACACACAAAAACAGTAAGGATAAATATTGGGTTGTCTCCCAACAAGCGCTTTTCTTTAATGCGTTTCTAGCTAGGCATGATGATGACAATGATGCTCACATAAAAGATAAGAATTGAAACATAACGGGAGAATCATGAAGCATATGACTAGCACATTTAAGTCTAACCCACTTCCTATGCATAGGGATTTTGTGAGCAAACAACTTATGGGAACAATAATCAACTAGCATAGGAAGGTAACACAAGCATAGCTTCAAGAATTTAAGCACATAGAGAGGAAACTTGACATTATTGCAATTCCTACAAGCATATGTTCCTCCCTCATAATAATTTTCAGTAGCATCATCAATGAATTCAACAATTTAACCAGCACCTAAAGCATTCTTTTCATGATCTACAAGCATAGAAAATTTACTACTCTCCACATAAGCAAAATTATTCTCATTCGAAATAGTAGTGGGAGCAAACTCAACAAAATAATTATCATGTGATTGAAAATTAAGATCAAGATGACAAGTTTCATGGTTATCATTATTCTTTAAAGAATATGTGTCATCACAATAATCATCATAGATAGGAGGCATGCTTTCATCATAGTAAATTTGCTCATCAAAGCTTGGGGGACAAAATATATCATATTCATCAAACATAGCTTCCCCAAGCTTGTGGCTTTGCATATCATTAGCATCATGGATATTCAAGGAATTCATACTAACAACATTGCAATCATGCTCATCATTCACATATTTCATGCCAAGCATTCTATGTAATTCTTCTTCTAGCACTTGAGCACAATTTTCCTTTCCATCATTCTCACGAAAGATATTAAAAAGACGTAACGTATGAGACAAACTTAACTCCATTTTTTTGTAGTTTTCTTTTATAAACTAAACTAGTGATAAAACAAGAAACAAAAAGATTCGATTGCAAGATCTAAATATATACCTTCAAGCGCTAACCTCCCCGGCAACGGCGCCAGAAAAGAGCTTGATGTCTACTACACAACCTTCTTATTGTAGACGTTGTTGGGCCTGCAAGTGCACAGGTTTGTAGGACAGTAGCAAATTTCCCTCAAGTGGATAACCTAAGGTTTATCAATCCGTAGGAGGCGTAAGATGAAGATGGTCTCTCTCAAGCAACCCTGCATCCAAATAACAAAGAGTCTCTTGTGTCCCCAACACACCCAATACAATGGTAAATTGTATAGGTGCACTAGTTCGGCGAAGAGATAGTGATACAAGTGCAAAATAGATAGTAGATAAAGGTTTTTGTAATCTGAAATAATAAAAACAGCAAGGTTACTAATGATAAAAGTGAGCGTAAACGGTATTGCAATGATAGGAAACAATGCCTAGGGTTCATACTTTCACTAGTGCAAGTTCTCTCAACAATAATAACATAGATAGATCATATAACAAGCCCTCAACATGCAACAAAGAGTCACTCCGAAGCCACTAATAGCGGAGAACAAACGTAGATATTATGGTATGGTACGAAACCACCTCAAAGTTATTCTTTTGGATCAATCTATAAAAGAGTTCGTACTAGAATAACACCTTAAGACACAAATCAACCAAAACCATAATGTCACCTAGATACTCCATTGTCACCTCAAGTATCCGTGGGCATGATTATACGATATGCATCACACAATCTCAAATTCATCCAACCAACATAAAAGTACTTCAAAGAGTGCCCCAAAGTTTCTACCGGAGAGTCAAGAACGTGTGCCAACCCCTATGCATAGGTTCCCAATGTCACGAAACCCGCAAGTTGATCACCAAAACATACATTAAGTGGCACATGATATCCCATTGTCACCATAGATAATCACGGCAAGACATACATCAAGTGTTCTCATAAAAGACTCAATCCGATAAGCCAACTTCAAAGGGGAAACTCAATTCATCACAAGAGAGTAGAGGGGGAGAAACATCATAGGATCCAACTACAATAGCAAAGCTTGGGATACATCAAGATCGTGCCATAGAGGAACACGAGAGAGAACATGAGAGAGAGAGATCAAACACATAGCTATTGGTACATACCCTCAGCCCTGAGGGTGAACTACTCCCTCCTCGTCATGGATAGCGCCGGGATGATGAAGATGCCACCGGTGATGGGATCCTCCTTCGACAGGGCGCCGGAAAGGGCTCTCGAGAGGTTTTTGGTGGCTACAGAGGCTTGCGGCGGCGGAACTCCCGACCTATCTTCTGTTCTGGAAATTTTAGGGTACGTAGGTATATATGGGTGAAAGGAGTACGTCGATGGAGCTACGGGGGCCCCACGAGGCAGGGGGCGCGCCCTAGGGGGGTGGGCGCCCCCCCCCCCACTCTCGTGAGCACCTCCCGTATCTTCTGACGTGGGGTCCAAGTCCATCAGGTGGGTTTCCTTCCAAAAATAACTTCTCCAGTTGATTTCGTTCCGTTTTGACTCCGTCTGATATTCCTTTTCCTCGAAACACTGAAAGGCATAAAACAACAAATCTGGGCTGGGCCTCCGGTTAATTGGTTAGTCCCAAAAATAATATAAAAGTGGATAATAAAGCCCAATATTGCCTAAAACAGTAGATAAAGTAGCATGGAGCAATCAAAAATTATAGATATGTTGGAGACGTATCAAAGACCCTTCGGGCGGAGCTTGCCCGAGCCAAGGAGCAAACCCAGATAAGTGATGCGGCCGCTCTGAAGGTGGTCGAGGAGTTAAGAGCTGAACAGGCTGTTCATCGCTAGAGCGAAGAAAAGATAGCCCAGATGGCTACCGAGCTGGAAGATGCTGCCAACTGCCGTGAGCTCCTTGAAAAGGAAAATCAAGCAAAAGCGGCTGACCTAAAGAAGGCCCTGGAGGCAGCCAAGGAAACCCGCTCTGAAATGAGGGGGATGAGGAAGGAGCTTCGTGAAGCCGGAGATATCGTGGCTGGGAAGCCCTATCTGTTGCAGATGAAATTTGGAGATTCGAAGTATGACCCTCTGGATCAGTTGTGGAGTGAGGCAGACTCGTATGCGGACCTGGCAAAGAGTGCTGCTAATGCGACCGAGTTTTTCAAAGATCGGAAAGACCATAAGGCTGAGAGGTTATTCTGGTCGCAGTTCAGTGCCCCGACGCATCTGTTGCCATTGAATGAAAAAGATGGCCGCATGGGCCGAACTCCACAGGTTGTCCGGGCTTGCTATGAGGTCTGTCGTGGATCATATTTGGCCACAAGGACCAAGGCCGGACAACTATTTTGGATTGGTGCAACAATTCCTTGGCGCTGTGTCGCATATCGATGTTGTGAAGAGGTCGGTGTGCATAGAGGGTGCGCGGATGGCTCTTGCTCGTGTTAAAACATACTGGGCCAGGATGGAAACCACCGCTATTGCAATCCGGAGTGTGGCGGACGGCTAGGACCCGGCCGAGCACAATTTCAAAGAAGTCTTAGAAGGCGCCCGTTTAATAGAGGCTCAGTGCTCGAAGAGTGGCATGTTCGAATGACATGTATCGCGATTGTAAAAACAATGCTATTTTTATTATAAAGGTTGTGTTTATACTTTTGCCCGAAAGTATTATAATGTCTCCTATGCGGCTGTTTATGTATGTATATAACCTGAAAGTTTGCAGTCGTCGACTTCAGCCCCCACGCATATAATGCGGGGGTGTTCGAGAAAACGCATAGTCACACTTGATCCAAGTCTTGGTCCGTTAAGGAGGTGATAGCACGGCAAACCAGGCAATTGGACTATATAGCTTTAACACTTTCACTTAGCCATAGGAGTATGATGGTGGGGCTACTATATAGCCCCTGCTACTTTTCGCATTCGGCCGGATATGGTGCGCGTATGTACGTGACCGGGAAACCGGTCCTTCGTTAATGCGGAGGAATCGCGAACATTCCGCTGGGTCATCGAGTGGTTGACCAGTCTCGCGCTGTATCATGACAGTCAGTTTTCGGCTTTCTCTACAGAGGTGCTCGTCTAGATGAACTGGGGCACAATCGCAGTAGTTCTCCCAGTGCCGCCTTAGCCGATAGAACGGAACGTAAGGTAGCAAAACACGGGAGCCGGGCAAACCCAACATTTGACCAAAGACATGATTCAGAGCTGATGCATATAAGGCCAAACTCGTGATGCCGAATACTCCCTAAGGTATTCGGACTTTATAATGTGTACTGGGCTGAATAACGCCCTTTACAATAGGCCCTGAGTTTCCAGGTATGAGCAGTAGTCTGCTGTGATAAAAATGCCGAAAACGCCAGTATCCCTACCGGTTGTATAAAGTTTCCGGAGGGGAAGAAGCAACAAGAGACATTAAAAAGGTTTACGCAGGGTCTTAATCTAAAAAGAAACCTTTGAGCGGGGCCCTGTTGCACGTCTGCACCTTTATCTCTGTTATGCCGTATCCTGGAAGGGTGTAGCACGATGATCATCTGTAAAAGAAACAAAAAAACCCAGGTGAAAGGCTTCGTGCGAGGTGTTCGTTAATCTGAATGAACCATGAAAATGCAATATGCTATTGTATTGATAGGGTCGAGCCAAACTATGGGCTCTTTTCGCGAGCAGTCCCTAACATCTTTTATGGGGAAATCCCAACTGGGCTGTTATGTTGGGTGGAGCACCGGACTCGTCTAACTGTGTCCGTGGTCTTGACGACCGGCCATTTGTCCTGGCTAGAGGGACCGCTCAGTGTTCGGCTGCTAGAGCCGCCACGTATTCCTCCGCGCGTAAGGAACGCTCTGTATTTCCGCTAACTGTGATGACGCCGCGTGGACCGGGCATCTTAAGTTTGAGGTAGGCGTAATGCGATACTGCATTAAAACGAGCGAAGGCCGTTCTTCCGAGTAGTGCGTGATAGCCGCTTCAGGATGGAGCGATGTCGAAGGTTAATTCCTCGCTTATGAAGTTGTCGGGATAACCGAATACAACCTCTAGTACTAGAGAGCCCGTACAGTGGGCCTCGATGCCTGGTATTACTCCTTTAAAGGTAGTGTTGCTTAGGCTGATTCTTGAGGGGTCTATCCCCATTTTGCGGACAGTGTCCGGATATATCAGGTTTAGACTACTGCCGCCGTCCATGAGGACTCGTGTGAGATGGTATCCGTCAATTATTGGGTCGAGCACCAGGGCAGCCGATCCTCCGTGCCGGATACTAGTCGGATGATCCCTGCGATCAAAGGTGATCGGGCCGACCAGGGATTAAATTTGGGGGCGACGGGCTCAACAGCGTACACGTCTCTGAGTGCGCGTTTGCGCGTTCTCTTTGGAATGTGAGTTACGTAAATCATATTCACTGCTTTGACTTCTGTTGGGAGTTTTTCAGTTCTCCAGTGTTTGGCTGACGAGGCTCATCCTCGTCTTCACTTGGCGTCTCCCTCCCCTTTTGTTTGGCATTCATCTTGCCGGCCTGCTTAAAAACCCAACACTCTCTGTGGTTTGCAGGTTTTTCGGGGGTGCCGTGAATCTGGCATAATTTGTCTAGAATCTTGTTTAGGATGGATGGTCCATCTCTGCTGCCTTTAAATGGCTTCTTCCGTTGATCGGGTTGAGAGCCCCCGAATCTGGCGTTGACCGCCGTGTTCTCTGGGCTGCCATCATTGTTTCGACGCTTTTTTTGTTGCGTCGCGACTTCCCATTGCCATCCCTGACTTCGTATGTGCTTGGGTCGCTGGTGCCGCTACGGGCCAGCTAGCAGTCCTCGCCCGTGCAAAAGCGGGTCATAAGGCTTGTTAAGGCTGCCATTGTCCTCGGCTTTTCTTGGCCGAGGTGTCTGGCAAGCCATTCGTCCCGGATACTGTGTTTGAAAGCCGCTAAGGCTTCGGCATCCGGGCAATCGACTATTTGATTCTTCTTAGTAAGAAATCTGTTCCAAAGCTTTCGGGCTGACTCTCCGGGCTGTTGAATTATGTGACTTAGGTCATCTGCGTCCGGAGGTCGGACATAGGTCCCTTGAAAATTGGCCCTGAAAGCATCCTCGAGCTCTTCCCAACTTCTGATTGAGTTTTCGGGAAGGCTTTTTAACCAGTACCGAGCTGGTCCCTTTAATTTAAGGGGTAGGTATTTAATGGCGTGGAGATCGTCTCCACGAGCCATGTGGATATGAAGGATAAAGTCCTCGATCCAGACCCCAGGGTCTGTAGTTCTGTCGTATGCCTCTATATTCACGGGTTTAAATTCTTCCGGAAATTCGTGATCCAGCACCTCATCGGTAAAGCACAGGGGGTGTGCGGCACCCCTGTATTTGGTCATGTCATGGCATGCCGTCGACGGTTGTTGTGTTCGGTTTTGATTCCTAGCTGGTGTTCGATCAATGTGATCGTTTCGGTAGATCTGATCCTGTGCCGGAGCATGCTTCCTAGATCCGTAGATGGATCTGGCCATACCGGACTTTTTGTCCAGGAGCTCACGTAAATCGTGTGCTGACTTGTGTGCGGCATCCTTAGCCGTCTTGTTACGGCCACGGGACGGTCGGTCCGACTGATCGGTCGTTTTTGGCTGAATGGGCTCTATGGCCTCGTCGTCGAATTCGGGCAGCAGCTTGCGCCTTGGCTAGCTCTTTGCGTGACGATCGTCGCCGTATTTTTCTTCTGTGTCAAGCACTTTGTTCCACCTGCGGTTGAGCGTATCCTGCACAACCGTAAGCCTTTGCTTCTGCTTCTTTAGGCTCCTCGCGGTGGCGATAAGCCTTCTGTGGAGGTTCTCTTGTTCCAAGAGTTTTTCTGGGATGATGAGTGCATCATCGTCCGGGCTGTTCTGTTCTCCGGAGACAGGTTGGTGGATTTTACCCTCGGGATCGGCGTCATCTGACGTCGACTCAGGACTATGCTCATCGTCCCCTGGCTCATCGTGCTCGGTCGCTGGGTCCATGGGGTCGTCATTTCCTTTGGAGTCAACCGGGGTATTATTATTTCTTGTGATGTTGTGGCTATTTTTACTATGGAGGGATTTAGAGCGGCGTCTACGGCGCCACTTTGGTGGCTTATCGAGGGGATTATCCTTCATTGTACCGTCACCATCGCCTTCTCTTGGTGTGTCCACCATATATATATATCATATAAAGAGGTGGCTGTCCAACGCCCTATAGGCGGTGGTTCCTGTTCTTCTCCTGCATCGTCGTCCGTACCGTCGATGTCTTCTGTGACGCCCTCGATTCAATCGTACACTAATCATACACGCAAATGTGTACGATCAAGATCAAGGACTCACGGGAAGATATCACAACACAACTCTAGACACAAATTAAAATAATACAAGCTTTATATTACAAGCCAGGGGCCTCGAGGGCTCGAATACATAAGCTCGAAAACACAAGAGTCAGCGGAAGCAACAATATCTGAGTACAGACATAGGTTAGACAAGTTGCCTTAAGAAGGCTAGCACAACAGCAGCAACGATCGAAAAGGCAAGGCCTCCTGCCTGGGAGCCTTCTAACTACTCCTGGTCGTCGGCGGCCTGCACGTAGAAGTAGGCACCCTCGGGGTAGTAGTAGTCGTCGGTGGTGTCGTCTGGATCCTGGGCTCCACCATCTGGTTGCGACAACCAGAAAGAAGAAGGAAGGGGGAAAAGGGGAAGCAAAGCAACCGTGAGTACTCATCCAAAGTACTCGCAAGCAAGGATCTACACTACATATGCAACATTATCAAAGGAAGGTTGTGCGTGTGGACTGGGCTGCAGAAATGCCAGAATAGAGAGAAGGCCTAGTCCTATCGAAGACTAGCATCTTCTGGAAACCACCATTGTGCAGCAACCGGAGGGAGTAGAGTAGCATAAAGTAAAGTAGTAGAAGTGTTATCAACCTCGGCCAGAGATCCTTTCTCGACTCCCTGCGAGAAAGCAATCCCAGAGCCATACTATCCAGTTATCATCACAATTCAATTCTCATCACCATCCAATTTTCATCACAAGTATCCAGTTCTAGTTGTATCGATCGGGATACAACTCCAAGTGTCCGTTACCGTAGGACAGGCTATGCATAGATTAGTTCTTCCCTGCAGGGGTGCACCAACTTACCCACCACGCTCGCTTAACTCCGGCCGGACACACTTTCCTGGGTCATGCCCGGCCTCGGCCAAACAATACGCCGCAACCCGACCTAGACTTAACAGAGAGGTCAGCACGCCGGACTAAACCTATGCCCCCAGGGGTCATGGGCCATCTCCCCGGGAACTCCTGCACATTGCGTACGCGGCCGGTGAGCACACCTAGCTACCTCCTTGAAAAAGGTAGGAGCTTACCAGTCCAACCCGGCGCGCGCCACTCAGTCTGACGTCTATTAAGCTTCGGCTGATGTATACGACGTAGAACGCCCATACTATGCCCACGTGATGGTTAGTGCTATCAGGCCAGAGGCCCCTCAGATCAAATATCCAAATCGTAGTGGATTAGGAGCACGCGGTAACAAGCAGAGACTCACGAAAGATGTGACCCCGTTGCCCCGTCTCGAGGACTTGCGGCAAGGGCTAGGAATGCCCGGCCACGCCTCGTAATTATCTCGCGGGCACCTTCCAGGTCAACCCGAGTCCACATCACTCGCGGGTACCCCTCAGGGTCGACCTGCCTTTCCAAGTAACAGCTGTAAAGTCCAAGTATCCGTGTATCCAAAACATTAAGGGGAAAACCCGAGGAATCACCCCCGGTGAATTCCACTCGATGTAATCATCAAGGTGAACGTAAGAGGAATCACCCCCGAGGTTCACACTTGAGGGGTTGCACGACAGAGTCGTATCAGAAGTGGTTAAAGAGGAAATCACCCTCGATGACCACGACCGAATAACTACATTACAGGGTTAACATCCGAAGTGCTGTAGAGGTGTCACCCTCGGCACTCGATAGTAACCTAGTAGTGTCGAGCAACTAAGGGGAAAGTGATGTGAGTGCTGGGGTCTGGTCTTCGATCCCGTTGATCGGGTCTTCTATGATGAAGCAGGGGCAACAAGGACAAGGTGGGGGGTCACTGATGGATCACTAACCAACCTATACTAAGCAGTTTAGGATAAGCAGGTGGGTAACAATAGCAGGTTACAATAAACAGGCTATGCAGCAGAATAGGAGCAAACAATAACAGTAACAAAATCTAATGCAAGCATGAGAGAATGGAATGGGCGATATCGGGATGATCAAAGGGGGGGCTTGCCTGGTTGCTCTGGCCAGAAGGGGTCGTCGTCGACGTAGTCGATCACAGGGGCGGCATCGGTCTCGGGGTCTACCGGAGAGAAGAGGGGGAAGAAACAGTAAATATAAAGCAGGCATAGCATCACAAAGCATAACATGGCAATAAGCTGTGCCGGGTGTGACCTAACATAAGGCTACACGATATAGGAGAGGGGGGAAACCAACCGGGAATGTATTCCCGGTTCCGGACCTGTGTCACACAAATGATCGGAGGGGGAATGTTCCATGTTCAGATAGTTAGAGGCATCTAACAGGTAAACGGACCGCGTATCCAGATTCATTGGATTTTACTGAGCAACTTTCATGTAGAAAACATTTTCATCCGAGCTACGGTTTATTTTCTATGATTATTCAAAGTTTTAAACATATTCTGGATTTATTTATTTTAACAGAAATGGAAAATGACGTCAGCATGACGTAGGAGTGACATCAGCAGTCAACAGTCCGGTTGACTGGTCAAAACTGACACGGGGGACCCACCTGTCATTGACAGGGGGCTAACAATGGGTTATTTTAATTGAACAGGGGTTAGTTAGCAGTTGGCCCCCACATGTCAGTGACTAATTAGTCTAACAAGTTAATTTTACTTATAAAAACGTTTAATTAGCCTAATTATGGGTGTGGGCCCCATTAGTCAGTGGTTGGGGGAATAGCATCCCGCGTTGACCGTGGTCAACGTGGTCAAACACAGGCGCAGGGGCCCACTGTCAGCGGCACTGGGCGGGACCCACCGCTGCCAGGTCAGCGTGGCGGCCGGAGGAACACCGGCGGCCATTTCTTGCGGCGGTGCGGCTCGGGATCCACCGGAAAATGGCCATAGACCATCATTTTGGACGCGGATGGCCGCGTTCGAACGTGCACGAGACGGCGCATCCAGCGGTGGCACTAGCACGACCGGAGATGGACTAAAATGACGGCGACGAGTAGCGAGGCGGACGCCGGAGATCGGGCAGCGACGGAAACAGAGCTAGAGGGCGCAGGGAGACGAGCTAGAGGCTCGGGCGGCACCAGGGAGACGCCCTGAGCACGCTCGTGTGCTCGGGTGACCATGACGACGCCCACAGCGACGACGGTGTGCTATGCGGCGGAGCTGAGCTCGGCCATGGCAGACGCGGTGGCTACGGGGGCGCACGAGTCCAGGGGAGCGAGGGAAGGGGAATAGGGGCTCACCGCGTGGCGCAAGAAAGGCCCGTGGTAGTTTAGGAGCAGCAGGAGTCTACGGTGTTCGTCGGGGAAGAAGGGGATCGCCGGCAACCCGAGGAAGACGACGACGTGGTCGACGACGCAGAGCTCCTCGGCTCCTTCCAGCGGCTTCAGAAGACGCGGCAGTCCACGGCGATGCCGAGGAGCACGGCCAGGCCGCGTCGAAGGCACGGTGGCCGCGGAGATGACGAAGACGCGGCGGCGATGGCGCTCGGAGCAGATGGAGAGAGCTCGAGAGGGGATCTGGTGGGGAGAGGCAGAGGCAGAGAGGAGTGGGAGTGGTCGTAGGTGAGGGGAGGGGTACTCAAGGCGTCAGGGCGTGGAGGCCTTATCCTCCCTGCGGCGCCTGTAGCAGCATGGCCGGCGAGGTGGGTTCGGCAGCGACGGGCGCGCTGTAGCGACTCGGGTCGTGGAACAGTGCGAGGGGGGAGACGACCGGGGAGGGGGAGTGAGCTGGCCAGCTGGAGTGGGCCGGCCCAGGTGGGTGTAGTCCAGGGAGGAGGGGGTTGCCCTCTCTCTCTCCCATTTCCTTTTCTGTTAGTTTTCCTTTTTATTTATTTTCAGCAGCTTATGCATTTTCCTTTTTACCAATAATGACTTTGCAAAATTATGCCACTGACCAAAACAATTTCAAAGAATTAAAGTGCACTGCCACAAAAAGGATGGGAGGCTTTTGGAATAGTTGCCAATTTTATAAATTAAAAAGGGCATTCAATTTATTGCTTTGGTCACTGTTTTAAGTAGTTTAGGCCACTTAAACCCTTTGCAAAAATGTTGGCTCACCACCAATATTAGTTGTGGAATATTTGGCACATGATGAACATTTCTGTTTTCATGTTTGATAAATTTTTAATTTCCCTCATAATTTGAATTTGAATTTGACTTTGATTTTTCATCAAGTGATAATTATCTCAGTAAGCATGGTGACCTGGCACCATTAACAGGGGATTACTGTAGCATGACACTGAGGGTGTTACAAATCTCCTCCACTACAAGAAATCTCGTCCCGAGATTTAAGGGGTGTAGTAGGGGGAAAGACTCGGAAAGGACGGAGCTCAACACAAGATAGTTACCTGGGGACTATCTCAATGAACGTTGCAAAGAGGCATCTCTCGAGTTGAAATTCAAGGAAGTCATCGAGAGCAAGGTAAGAAGGTACAATAGAAAGTTTCAAGCGAATGGACAAACGATTGATACCTGAACTGAGTGTGAGAAAGGGGTTCAGGGCATCGGGAATAGATCATCTCTCCGAAGGTGGCTCGTGACATGATACGAAGCCAAATGCAAGAATATTTCGGAATCAAAGATATACAAGAGAGTCAGGTTTCGATCTTGTGGAAATGTGGGTTATGGGCCCACCATGTGGGTTAAAAGTAGAAAGGGGTCGATAGCAACACATGTTAGATGATAGACTATCAGTTATGTTGCCAACAACGCTGGTACCAAGGGCGAGGGACGAAGAGAACCATTTTCCTGCTCGTTAAAACAAGGCGGACCAATAGGCAAAGTTCTCGTCCATCGGGGTTTACCGGAATGTCACCAACATTAATAACAGGGTCGTACCGACTGATTTGTACCTCGAGGTGTTTCCATAAGTAGGGGATTATTTCTGCTTATAACATATATAGATCACCAGAAAGGTTAAACAAACCAATGGAAAGGAAAATGTGTTTAAACACAAGATTTAGGAATGTAACTTTCCCAAGGAAAGGCGGAGCATGATATACATGACAGGGCTCCAAGTATGAAACCATTTAGACAAAGGGGCAAGGAATTTATGAGGTTTACCCATACCATGGTGTTTGGATAATTGAACAAGAAGCATTTAGCATTTCAATTCAAATGTTCATGTTGATATTCGGAATACCACAGTCATGCTTTGAGATAGCACTGATATGGTGTTTCAATTAACGATTGGGTATGTAGATCATAAGAGATTCAAATCCAAGATTATCTCGGAACATAAGGTATAACCAAACACGATCAGGTCTGTGTTGGCAGGAATTCAAGGACGTTGTCAATGATAACCCAATCATCGAGGGGCGAGGATGGCATTTCTCATCATGAATTCGGTTGATATCCTGAAACAGGTCAGTATATTGATGGGGATCACGACAGATTTTGTTGAGGTACTATGAAGAGGCCATCGAACAGCGACGACATCAAGCAAAAGGAATGATGAAGCGAAAGGTTATTGGAACCACGGATGTGACACAAGCTCGAAAATCAAGCTTGTTGTTTGAGGTGAAATGACAAGATGAGGAAGGTCGACGTAAGCTTAGCTCGTCGTCGGAAGTTGTGTTCCGGGAAGAAGGACCGGGTAGCACAGTTAAAATTAGCTCGATAATGATATAGCCGACCAGGATAGGAATGATGTGATGAAGTATCATTCCAATGAGAATTCACAAGAGGTAGTGCAATGACACAATATCCTCGAGATAACAGGGGGCAATACTCGAGGTAGATCAAAAATAGAGGTTAGACATATGGAATGATCTGCAGAAGACAAGTATTTTAACTTGTCCGGGAAATGGAGTTAAGGAGAAACTATGGTCGGAACCACGGTTACGAATGATCAAACCACCGATACAAGATGAACTTATAACAAGGGGTAATCATTTTTGCGAGCAGCTTCCACGATAAGTTCTACATCGGGTCCATGGGCATGAACACAAGGGTTCAAGGTCGGCTCCCACTTCTTCAATGCATAACCTTTCATTCACTCCTCATTTTTCGAAGAAATTGTAGTGCAGAGGATTTATCTGGCGAAGTACCAGAAGAGTAAGACTCGTGAGAACTCTCGGGTTCACTCGGATTATGGAAGGCATAAGTTCAACCCATCGGGGCATTTTTACGAATCTATACAACCATCAACCAAGCAAAAGATATGAGTTCAAAAGCAGAGTATCGGAGTCAAAGCAGATGATACAATTTACCGAAGGTATTATGTATCAGGGGAAAACTCACAAGACTTTGGATGTGAAGGACATTGTTGGATAACAACCCAGCACTGGATCTGGCGATTCATGACAGAGTTGATGTGAGTATCGGTAATCAATCAGATGAAGAAGGGGATGCAAAGGCATCGGCTTATAGAAACGTCTGAATGATTCGATGCATGGATACAAAGGAAATTATGATTTCAAGACGAAGGATCAGAAGCAGAGGCTCTGATCAAAAGATGAATAAGTTGAATAGACTTAGAGGTGTACCCGATCAAATCTGGATTGGGCAAGAACCAGCTCATATCTGGAAGGATGTCTGAGCCGGAAAGAAATTTTCGAAAGATTAATTGATGATTGTGAGTAATCGCACACACGCTGTTTCCATAGGAACAGAATGACAATCACAAAAATTCTAAAGAATATTGCTAGACATATGGAATTAATCCTAATGCAAGCAGGCAAGGAGAATCAAGAGCAATAGGCTACAGAGGAATTTGAAAGATCAGATAGCCTTTTCAGGTATTTTGGAAAGAAAATGAACAACTAGGGATGAACGAACCCCGGTTAAGTGAATTATCCGCAGTTCGAAAAGAAGCTGCAAAGGAGAAGGCACAAAGGATTCTCGGAACAACGGAGAGTACTAGTGGTATCTTGTAATAACAGGAGCAACTAGGGATGAAGGTACAAGCGGCAATGATGTTATTCAGGGGGATTATCGAAGGTAGGGAATTGCAAAAGCGACGGGCGCAAAGTCTCGAGAGAACATCGGAGAGTATCTTCGAAATCTTCAGGTGCAGCAGGCGATCATTTGTAATAAGGGGCTCTCCGGGAGGAAGTAGATACGTGACCCTAATGTTAAAGTTAGCAAAATTGTTTAACCCGAATAGAAGAGATGTCAGAGTCCCAGAGTATAGACGAGGAGTAAAAGATCCTAATACCACCCAATGGCAACGTGGGGCCATAAGCCGCACAACCATGTTAGTAAAAGTTTTGTAAAGTCTAGACTCGACTTCGGCCAAGGAGTGTGGAAGGGGGATTCCTACAGGCAGTCGGCTCTGATACCAACTTGTGACGCCCTCGATTCAATCATACACTAATCATACACGCAAATGTGTACGATCAAGATCAAGGACTCACGGGAAGATATCACAACACAACTCTAGACACAAATTAAAATAATACAAGCTTTATATTACAAGCCAGGGGCCTCGAGGGCTCGAATACATAAGCTCGAAAACACAAGAGTCAGCGGAAGCAACAATATCTGAGTACAGACATAGGTTAGACAAGTTGCCTTAAGAAGGCTAGCACAACAGCAGCAACGATCGAAAAGGCAAGGCCTCCTGCCTGGGAGCCTCCTAACTACTCCTGGTCGTCGGCGGCCTGCACGTAGTAGTAGGCACCCTCGGGGTAGTAGTAGTCGTCGGTGGTGTCGTCTGGATCCTGGGCTCCACCATCTGGTTGCGACAACCAGAAAGAAGAAGGAAGGGGGAAAAGGGGAAGCAAAGCAACCGTGAGTACTCATCCAAAGTACTCGCAAGCAAGGATCTACACTACATATGCAACATTATCAAAGGAAGGTTGTACGTGTGGACTGGGCTGCAGAAATGCCAGAATAGAGAGAAGGCCTAGTCCTATCGAAGACTAGCATCTTCTGGAAACCACCATCTTGCAGTAACCGGAGGGAGTAGAGTAGCATAAAGTAAAGTAGTAGAAGTGTTATCAACCTCGGCCAGAGATCCTTTCTCGACTCCCTGCGAGAAAGCAATCCCAGAGCCATACTATCCAGTTATCATCACAATTCAATTCTCATCACCATCCAATTTTCATCACAAGTATCTAGTTCTAGTTGTATCGATCGGGATACAACTCCAAGTGTCCGTTACCGTAGGACAGGCTATGCATAGATTAGTTCTTCCCTGCAGGGGTGCACCAACTTACCCACCACGCTCGCTTAACTCCGGCCGGACACACTTTCCTGGGTCATGCCCGGCCTCGGCCAAACAATACGCCGCAACCCGACCTAGACTTAACAGAGAGGTCAGCACGCCGGACTAAACCTATGCCCCCAGGGGTCATGGGCCATCTCCCCGGGAACTCCTGCACGTTGCGTACGCGGCCGGTGAGCAGACCTAGCTACCTCCTTGAAAAAGGTAGGAGCTTACCAGTCCAACCCGGCGCGCGCCACTCAGTCGCTGACGTCTATTAAGCTTCGGCTGATGTATAAGACGTAGAACGCCCATACTATGCCCACGTGATGGTTAGTGCTATCAGGCCAGAGGCCCCTCGGATCAAATATCCAAATCGTAGTGGATTAGGAGCACGCGGTAACAAGCAGAGACTCACGAAAGATGTGACCCCGTTGCCCCGTCTTGAGGACTTGCGGCAAGGGCTAGGAATGCCCGGCCACGCCTCGTAATTATCTCGCGGGCACCTTCCAGGTCAACTCGACTCCACATCACTCGCGGGTACCCCTCAGGGTCAACCCGCCTTTCCAAGTAACAGCTGTAAAGTCCAAGTATCCGTGTGTCCAAAACATTAAGGGGAAAACCCGAGGAATCACCCCCGGTGAATTCCACTCGATGTAATCATCAAGGTGAACATAAGAGGAATCACCCCCGAGGTTCACACTTGAGGGGTTGCACGACAGAGTCGTATCGGAAGTGGTTAAAGAGGAAATCACCCTCGATGACCACGACTGAGTAACTACACTACAGGGTTAACATCAGAAGTGCTGTAGAGGTGTCACCCTCGGCACTCGATATTAACCTAGTAGTGTCGAGCAACTAAGGGGAAAGTGATGTGCAGTGCCGGGGTCTGGTCTTCGATCCCGTTGATCGGGTCTTCTATGATGAAGCAGGGGCAACAAGGACAAGGTGGGGGGTCACTGATGGATCACTAACCAACCTATACTAAGCAGTTTAGGATAAGCAGGTAGGTAACAATAGCAGGTTACAATAAACAGGCTATGCAGCAGAATAGGAGCAAACAATAATAGTAACAAAATCTAATGCAAGCATGAGAGAATGGAATGGGCGATATCGGGATGATCAAAGGGGGGGCTTGCCTGGTTGCTCTGGCAAGAAGGGGTCATCGTCGACGTAGTCGATCACAGGGGCGGCATCAGTCTCGGGGTCTACCGGAGAGAAGAGGGGAAGAAACAGTAAATATAAAGCAGGCATAGCATCACAAAGCATAACATGGCAATAAGCTGTGCCGGGTGTGACCTAATGTAAGGCTACATGATATAGGAGAGGGGGAAAACCAACCGGGAATGTATTCCCGGTTCTGGACCTGTGTCAGACAAATGACCGGAGGGGGAATGTTCCATGTTCAGATAGTTAGAGGCATCTGACAGGTAAACGGACCGCGTGTCCGGATTCGTTGGATTTTACTGAGCAACTTTCATGTAGAAAACATTTTCATCCGAGCTACGGTTTATTTTCTATGATTATTCAAAGTTTTAAACATATTCTAGATTTATTTATTTTAACAGAAATGGAAAATGACGTCAGCATGACGTAGGAGTGACATCAGCAGTCAACAGTCCGGTTGACTGGTCAAAACTGACACGGGGGACCCACCTGTCATTGACAGGGGGCTAACAATGGGTTATTTTAATTGAACAGGGGTTAGTTAGCAGTTGGCCCCCACATGTCAGTGACTAATTAGTCTAACAAGTTAATTTTACTTATAAAAACGTTTAATTAGCCTAATTATGGGTGTGGGCCCCATTAGCCAGTGGTTGGGGGAATAGCATCACGCGTTGACCATGGTCAACACGGTCAAACACAGACGCAGGGGCCCACTGTCAGCGGCACTGGGCGGGACCCACCGCTGCCAGGTCAGCGTGGCGGCCGGAGCAACACCGGCGGCCATTTCCTGCGGCGGCGCGGCTCGGGATCCACCGGAAAATGGCCATAGGCCATCATTTTGGACGCGGATGGCCGCGTTCGAACGTGCACGAGACGGCGCATCCAGCGGTGGCACTAGCACGACCGGAGATGGACTAAAATGACGGCGGCGAGCAGCCAGGCGGACGCCGGAGGTCGGGCGGCGACGGAAACAGAGCTAGAGGGCGCAGGGAGACGAGCTAGAGGCTCGGGCGGCACCAGGGAGACGCCCTGAGCACGCTCGTGTGCTCGGATGAGCATGACGACGCCCACAGCGACGACGGTGTGCTATGCGGCGGAGCTGAGCTCGGCCATGGCGGCGCGGTGGCTACGGGGGCGCACGAGTCCAGGGGAGCGAGGGAAGGGGAATAGGGGCTCACCGCGCGGCGCAAGAAAGGCCCGTGGTAGTTTAGGAGCAGCAGGAGTCTACGGTGTTCGTCGGGGAAGAAGGGGATCGCCGGCAACCCGAGGAAGACGACGACGTGGTCGGCGACGCAGAGCTCCTCGGCTCCTTCCAGCGGCTTCAGAAGACGCGGCAGTCCACGGCGATGCCGAGGAGCACGGCCAGGCCGCGTCGAAGGCACGGTGGCCGCGGAGATGATGAAGACGCGGCGGCGATGGCGCTCGGAGCAGATGGAGAGAGCTCGAGAGGGGATCTGGTGGGGAGAGGCAGAGGCAGAGAGGAGTGGGAGTGGCCGTAGGTAAGGGGAGGGGTACTCAAGGCGTCAGGGCGTGGAGGCCTTATCCTCCCCGCGGCGCCTGTAGCAGCGTGGCCGACGAGGTGGGTTCGGCGGCGACGGGCGCGCTGTAGCGACTCGGATCGTGGAACAGTGCGAGGGGGGAGACGACCGGGGAGGGGGAGTGGGCTGGCCAGCTGGAGTGGGCCGGCCCAGGTGGGTGTAGTCCAGGGAGGAGGGGGGTTGCCCTCTCTCTCTCTCCCTTTTCCTTTTCTGTTAGTTTTCCTTTTTATTTATTTTCAGCAGCTTATGCATTTTCCTTTTTACCAATAATGACTTTGCAAAATTATGCCACTGACCAAAACAATTTCAAAGAATTAAAGTGCACTGCCACAAAAAGGATGGGAGGCTTTTGGAATAGTTGCCAATTTTATAAATTAAAAAGGGCATTTAATTTATTGCTTTGGTCACTGTTTTAAGTAGTTTAGGCCACTAAAACCCTTTGCAAAAATGTTGGCTCACCACCAATATTAGTTGTGGAATATTTGGCACATGATGAACATTTCTGTTTTCATGTTTGATAAATTTTTAATTTCCCTCATAATTTGAATTTGAATTTGACTTTGATTGTTCATCAAGTGATAATTAGCTCAGTAAGCATGGTGACCTGGCACCATTAACAGGGGATTACTGTAGCATGACACTGAGGGTGTTACATCTTCGGAGTTGAAGTCAAGCACGTCGGTTAAGTCATTGATAGTGGCTATTAGGTGGGTGGTGGGCGGGGAACGAATTTCTTCGTCGTCCGCCTCCCACTCGGGCCGGACATAGTTTGGCCAGGAATCTCTCGACAAGGAAAGAGACCTTAATGAGTTTAGCACATCTCCTAAAGGAGAGTTCTGAAAAATATCCGTGGCGGTGAATCCATGACGGGTGCCCAATCCGATTCGATAGGCACGTACGCACGCGGTTCGGATCCTGTAGCTGGAGACGAGTCTGTGGGTCCGATGACACCACCCTCACAGGAGGTGGGATCAGTGTTCGGCTCCGACGCCGATGAGTGTGCGACCTCCGTGACGGGGTTCATCCACCCGCCCTCGGAAGGTATGATCTACTCCGGATTGATTCCCGGCGCCACCGCAGGCGCGATCTCCCGAATACTGCCTGACGACAGATTAAAGTCAAGTCCTTCGTGACCATTCGGCGCACCCGACATGGGCTCGAATCCGTCGAAGATCAAGTCTCCGCGGATGTCGGCAGTATAGTTTAAGCTTCCAAACCTGACCTGATGGCCAGGGGCGTAGCTATCGATCTGCTCCAAATGGCCAAGCGAGTTGGCCCACAGTACGAAGCTGCCGAATACGAAGATCTGTCCGGGAAGGAAAACCTCCCCCTGGACTGCATCCTTGAAGATGATCGAAGGAGCCATCAAGCCTTGCAGCGACGGCACAGTGGAACTCTCAATGAAAGCACCAATGTCGGTGTCAAAACCGGCGGATCTCGGGTAGGGGGTCCCGAACTGTGCGTCTAAGGCTAATGGTAACAGGAGGCAGGGGACACGATGTTTTACCCAGGTTCTGGCCCTCTCTATGGAGGTAATACCCTACTTCCTGCTTGATTGATCTTGATGATATGAGTATTAGAAGAGTTGATCTACCACGAGATTGTAGAGGCTAAACCCTAGAAGCTAGTCTATGATTCTGATTGTTGTTGTCCTACAGACTAAACCCTCCGATTTATATAGACACCGGAGGGGGCTAGGGTTACACAGAGTCGGTTACAGAGAATGAAATCTACATATCCGAATATCCAAGCTTGCCTTCCACGCAAAAGAGAGTCCCATCCGGACACGGGAAGAAGTCTTCAATCTTGTATCTTCATAGTCCAACAGTCCGGCCAAAGTATATAGTCCGGCTGTCCGAGGACCCCTTAATTCAGGACTCCCTCAGAGGCCAAGATGAAGACCAGGAAGGCCTACACCATCACCAAGTCGGGGGAGAGCTGGATCGAGAACGGGGAAGGAAGGGACGTGATCACGTGAGAGAAGGAGGGGGCGGAGCCTGCAGCAGCTAGGTTAGCGGCGGCCGCAAACCCTAGCGTGGCGGCGGCTGGAAGAAGAGAAGAGAGATGGGAAGGTGGAGACGGGAAGGTAGGATACAGGCTTGGGCCTTGGGCTCATACGAGGGCAGCTACCAACGAATTACCGACTGAAAACCAGGTGCCAGGTGGTCCCAACAGCCGCAATTAACCACAAGGCTCCAATTCATGGGAGTTTAGTAAATGTACTGATGTAGACCCCTTGTGTTATTTGATACTACTGGAAAGGGTGTCAATTAACGCTTGTGATGCAAGTTTTCGGCGTCAGTTAACAACCTCTGCCTTCGGGGACCAAGCACACACGTATTGTATGAATCTAAGACAGCAGAGCGTATCGTCTACTGATAATTTTGTGATCTGACATGAACTGGTTGTACAGTTTGCACGCATGTGGTCCAACTGCATCGGATCGAGAGGGCAGCCGATATCACATTTGAGTTGATTCCCCCTGCGCCGCTCTGCATGTTCTCGATCTAGGTCTGTGCCTGGATTCTCCTGCTCAGCTGTCACCTAATCTTGTTTGCTCCTTTAAGAGTACTATCCAGCGATGGAGCGAGCGGCTGACAAATTGCGTCTCGTGGCAGGACCAAGGATACATAAAGCAGGAGCAGTGAAAGGTGACTTTCATTCAGATAAAGCGCATGCTACCATTATTTGTCATCGGGAGAAAGAGAACGAATCTCCATCTTGGTCAGGATTAAGGAATGATGGTGTGTCAACAGTTCTAGCAGGAAGGATGAGACGGACGAACTTGGAATAACGTGTGGGAGGAGGATATATTGGCCGGCCTAATATTCCCCCCACCCGATACGCCCAGTTTATACCATTCCATTTTGTTGGTGCCATATGCCATCCCCTTTCCTCTTCGAGTTTCCGAGTAAAAATGGCAGCAAGCTGGTTGGTTTGGCAAGGCAAGAATCTTGAAACAGGATGGGTGTGGTGTTCATCAAAGGATATGTGCTCATTTAATAGCACGTACCTTGTTATCTTTTGGTTTGCAAAACGTATTTTTTGTTGGTGTATCCTTATTACTAGTAATGCATTTGCGTTAGGCTTATTATTAATGGCATTTGCATTAGGCCAAACCTTAACGTCAGTCGATGAACCGAACTGACATTACCTCCTCAAGATCCCTTTTGGGTTGCCTGCACTTACCGGAAGGTTTGATCGTTTACACCATGCATGCATCGAAACAGCCGTCGATTTGAATCGCCGAATGGGCATCCAGGCCATACGATGGTCCATCGATCCATCCATGGAAAAACAGCAGCACCTACCATTAACGGAGCGCATCTGCCACTGCCAGCACTGCCCGGACGCCTTCCACTTCCACCTACATATACCCGCCCTCTCCTTCACGCTTCCCACTCCTTGGCCGTCACAAGAACCTCCCCGGCCGGCGCGCCCGATCTTCCTCACCACCATTGCCCGTCCGCCGCCTCCTGGGCCGGAGGAGCGACATGAGGCGCCGCACGGTGATCGCCGCGACCATCGTGGCCCTGCTCCTGGTGGCATGCACCGCGGCGGCGGCGGCCGCCGCGCTGACGATCTCCAAGAAAAACCAGCACCGGCCGGCGTCGGAGTCGTCCGGCGGCTCGTGCGACATGTTCGCCGGGGCCTGGTTGGCGGACGAGTCGTACCCGCTCTACGACTCGGCGAGCTGCCCCTTCGTCCGCGGCGAGTTCGACTGCCGCCGGTTCAGCCGCCCCGACAAGCAGTACCTCAAGTACCGGTGGCAGCCCAGCCCGCCCTGCTCCCCGCCCAGGTTCGTAACTGTAATGGCGTCGCCGAAACGACGATTATCGTGAGATCGAATTGCGGCGTTGAGAACTTGAGATGATGGTGTTTGCGCGCAGGTTCGACGGGCTGGCGCTGCTGCGGATGTGGGGCGGCAAGAAGGTGATGTTCGTGGGCGACTCGCTGGCGCTGAACCAGTACGAGTCGCTGCTGTGCATGCTCCACGCGGCGGCGCCCGACGCCCGGGCCACCGTCTCGCCGCGCTCCGGGAGGATCGACCCGGCGACCACCGTCACGTTCGATGTACGTGCCGACGCATTCTTCCTTCCTTCTCTGCCCCGCTGTTCTTTCGTCGGTTTCCTTTCTTCCACGTAAGATCGTCCGGTAAAAAAGATGGCGGGTGGGGCTGGGGCCTGGGCGATACAGGCGGCCATGATGAGGTGATCAGCCCAGTGGGGTCTGCCGCCGCGTCGGGTGAAGTGGGAATGGAGGGCTGAGCTTCAAAGACCTACGGCGCGACGGGAGGGACAACTCCGGCGGCTGGACCGCACGCCACCGCATCAATTTCGTGCGCTGCGCTGCGCTGCATGGCCAGCGTGTCCGATGTCGACGAAGCCTCCCTTTGGGTCTCGCGATATACTACATCAACAGGACTAGAAAACGGCAATGCCGGACGAATTTCGGGTCGCCGTGCAATAATCCTACACCTACAGGCAATCAACAGGAAGTTACGGACCTCCCTTCTCTTCTAATCATACCTCCGCCCCCTGATTTTCAGGGGTGGACCGGTGCCTCCCAAATTGACCAATGAAAGAATGCCTCGTCACCCTGTAAACCACTCTCCCCCGTAATTTCCTGTAGATGTAGCATTACTGGTCGCCGTGAGCCTCGCGCGCCGAATGTCTGCACTTTCTGACGGTTGCTTGCCGCACGTGCGTTTCTTTTCGTTCTTTCTCCTCTGTTTTTTCCCCTCCAGGCCAGATTATATTCTCTGTTTTCTGTTCTTTTCTTCCTTCTTTTTCCTCTGTTTTCTTGTCCTTTTTCTCTCGAGGCAAATTATTTTCACTGTTTATTAACTCTTGGATTAGAACAGAATCTGATAAAGAAAAGAAACAGAATCTCAACGAGCCGGGCATGGCAAGTGCCCCAAGTGAGCTGGCCTAAATGGGCTGTCTGCTCACTGCCGTGCG
Organism: Triticum dicoccoides; assembly: GCF_002162155.2. Lineage (NCBI taxonomy): Eukaryota > Viridiplantae > Streptophyta > Magnoliopsida > Poales > Poaceae > Triticum > Triticum dicoccoides. Next base: position 174,435,103 of record NC_041385.1, read on the forward strand.
CTTGCCGGTGCTGCTGTTGCCGGGATGGTGCGATCTACTCCTATGACTTAACCCTATTTAGTTCAGATCTAGCTTGACATGCTCGTGGTGGGTGCTCCCCCCATTTCCATGATTCTATATTGAACTGCTACCACTGACTCTGTTCACTTGAGTCCGGTGGTTCCATCAGCTGTTCTTGTTGCTTGCCGTGTTGCTTGCTGCTACGCGTTTTTGCGTGTTTGTGTCAGACCGTCAGGACCAGAAAAATTGATCTCCCAGTGTACCTCGTTGGCCTTTTGCCGGTGGCCGGCTTCGACGAGTACAACATGATCTGGGCTCTGCGTTGGCGCCATTCAGCGCCGACGCATACAACGAGTCAAGGACACCCACGTGCAGTTCGGTGCTGATCGTGCTGCTGTTTTTATAGTACTACATTGTTAACTATAGGGTGGTGATTGATTGCCTCCTTCCTGCAAGGCCAAATGGGGCCATGAAAAGTTCTGCCCAGCTGTGCCGGACGGTGTTTGGGGGGTTTGATTGATGGCTGGGTGAAGCTGAGAGCTGACGAGGTGTGGTGCACGCAGGAGTACAACGTGACGCTGGTGTACTACCTGTCGCACTACCTGGTGGACATCGTGAGCGAGAAGGCCGGCCGCGTGCTCAAGCTCGACAAGATCGACGAAGGCCGCAACTGGCTCGGCGCCGACGTGCTCGTCTTCGACTCCTGGCACTGGTGGCCGCGCTCCGGCAAGGACCAGCCGTACGACCGGCCTCGTGTCATCTGCTTCTTTTTCAGGCAGGTTATTAATTATGACTCAACTCTGAACTCGCACGGTGTGTGTGTGTGTGTGTCGTTGCTACAGCTGGGACTACATCCAGGAGGGCAGCCAGGTGGCCAAGGACATGGACCGGACGGCGGCCTTCACCAAGGCGCTCAACACCTGGGCCGGATGGGTGGACGCCAACCTCGTCCAGACCAGCGCCAAGGTCTTCTTCCAGGGCATCTCCCCCTCTCACTACAGGTAATCCAATCTGCCTCGCTACTCCACAATTTCCATGATTTTGCCAACTGAATCCTTCAAAGCAATATGCGGACTATGTAGCCGACATCTCTTGGCCCTCGACTGCTACCACTGAACCACTGAACCACAGCCACACCAACTTGTCCTGAAAATTTCACGTGCTCGTGTGTCGCATCCACATCTATCTATCAATTCTGTAATAAGGTCTCGATGTGGCTGCAATGGTTCAGGGGGCAAGAATGGGGCGCCTCGCCGAGGAAGTCGTGCGCGGGGGAGACGGAGCCGCTGAACAGCACCGGGGGGCCGTACCCCGGCGGGGCGATCCCGCAGCAGGCGGTGATCAGGAACGCCCTCGCCCGCATGGCCAAGCCGGTGTACCTGCTGGACTTCACCTACCTGTCGCAGCTGCGGAAGGACGCGCACCCGGGCAAGTACGGCGGCATGTTCGGCCAGGACTGCACCCACTGGTGCATCGCCGGCCTGCCGGACACCTGGAACATCCTCTTCTACGCCGCGCTCACCGGCCAAGATGCTTGAACTCGTTTGGATATGTATGTGCAGAATATATAGGTCAATAATCAAACCGTATTTGAAGATTTGAAGATAGCACATTGGTTGATAGGGTTGTGAAGATACTTTCTTCCTTTTACTGCAACAAAAGACATAGAGGATGATCACAGTTAAAGAAATAGATATACTAGCATGGTGTGAGTAGTCAAGGAGGGCATGATTGTTGAGTGATTTGTACTTATATAAAAATGTAGATTGTTTTGGCAAATCCCACATTTGGCTCTTCTTTCCAGATTTACAGCAGTTACGACAAGTTATCTAATGTCCCTTATAATTAAATAGTTAAATGGTGACTCATTAGGTTTAAACTCATCTCTACTACTCCTTCGTCATACAATGTAAGACGTTTTTGCAAGCTACTCCTTCCGTCCCATAATATAAGAACGCTTGGGAGGGAGGAAGTATTTTTTTTTTTTTGCGGGATGGGAGGGAGGAAGTATTTACATAAAAGATTATAAGCAACACAATAAATAAGGCACTTAGGGAGACCTCACACATGTCACTACATCTAACATAAACTAATCAGCAAGCGGTCATCTCACTCGTGTTTGGGAAGGGAAAGTATTTTATAAGTAAACGGTAGTACACACTAACAAAAGTACATGGCAGTACACCGGTTGGGAAGCTTGAAGAAGCGTTTGGTTTGATTTTTTTTAATTTTATTTGTGTTTTTTTCGGCTGGGTTACTGTCCAATTTTTCTTCTTTCTTTTTTTTTATCTTTTCAATGCATGAACTTTATCAAATTCATGAAGTTTTAAATTCCGTGGATTTTTTAAATTTAAAATAGTTTTAAATTCATGAAGTTTTCTCAATTTCGAGATTTTTTTCAAAACATGTGAATTTTATTTCAAATCCATGAATTCATTTTCAAATGCACGAATATATTCAAGTCGATTTTTTTTGCGGGATGGGAGGGAGGAAGTATTTACATAAAAGATTATAAGCAACACAATAAATAAGGCACTTAGGGAGACCTCACACATGTCACTACATCTAACATAAACTAATCAGCAAGCGGTCATCTCACTCGTGTTTGGGAAGGGAAAGTATTTTATAAGTAAACGGTAGTACACACTAACAAAAGTACATGGCAGTACACCGGTTGGGAAGCTTGAAGAAGCGTTTGGTTTGATTTTTTTTAATTTTATTTGTGTTTTTTTCGGCTGGGTTACTGTCCAATTTTTCTTCTTTCTTTTTTTTTCATTTTTATCTTTTCAATGCATGAACTTTATCAAATTCATGAAGTTTTAAATTCCGTGGATTTTTTAAATTTAAAATAGTTTTAAATTCATGAAGTTTTCTCAATTTCGTGATTTTTTTCAAAACATGTGAATTTTATTTCAAATCCATGAATTCATTTTCAAATGCACGAATATATTCAAGTCGACGAACTTTTCCAAACCGGTGAACTTTTTTCCAAATTCATGACTTTTTTTCAAAATACGTGATTTTTTGAATCTGTAAACATATTTAAAAAATTCTGAATGCTTTTAAAATCTGGCATTTTTAAAAATTCGTGACTGTTTTTCAAGATTGATGAACTATTTTGATATTCTTGATTTTTTTTTGAAAAATGTGAACTTTTTCTTATTTGTGAACTGTTTTCATCCGTGAACATTTTCGAATTCGTGAACTTGTCTGATTTTGATATTTTGAATTCAGAAATTTTGCTCGCCGGAAGTCAATGGTTTACCTTTTTTTCTTTCCAAAAGTCAATAGTCAAATTGATTCACAACACGTCCTACTTTTTTCAGTATTCTTTTCCTATCGATGAACTGATCAATGAAATAGGAACTGATCTAGCAAAAATGTATAAGAACAAAGAAATAACAGCCACCGAGTGGGTTGTTTAGATGTAGCCCACTAAGTCACATAGTGGGCGTGAGTTGGAGGAATTGACGCTGAAGGCGGCAAACAGGCGCTCTTGTTATTTAGCTGTAAAATAATTTCGTTCAATTTTCTAAAAAGAAAGTAATTTCGTTGCATGGACTAAATAAAATAATTTCATTGCAGTGCCATGGTGGCGTAATGTCCTTTTTTGCATCGTTATTAATTCCATCTTTTTTTTAGGCAAACTCGCAAGCTTTATTATAACGTCGCCACATTTACAAGAACGAATAAAAGATTACCGGGATGGCCTAACCAAGTATGCAGGCCAACCCCTAAAGAGAGTGCATGCTTGGCGAGATTGTAGGCCTTGAATCCTAAATTCATGTCTAAATAAACAAGAAATTAAGGTACTAGTTCTACCTGTGATTTCATGTGCGATTCATCCATACGTCGCTACAGGGCGCTCCCTAATTACTTCAATTGCCACCTTGCAATCAGATTTTTTTTCAATTGCCACATTGCAATAAGATACCATTGAAATCTTGGTGATATATAAGTCATGTGCAACGCCAAGGCCCCCCTTGTCGCTAAGATTTCTATTTCGTTGAACATGCTAAGATTTCTATTTGTAATCAATATAATTAAACGACACCACCGAAGCTCCTTGGTACACCATCGATTGATCTCTACAAATAGCAGCTACAGCCCCGCTGCCCCCTGCCCTGGCCACCGCTGCATCAACATTGATTTTTGCATGACCATCCTCAGGTGGTAGCCAATGCCTTGGCCTTGTGGTCGACGAGGAAGCAGATCAGGTTGCTTCAGCTTCTGAAGAATTTATCGCGTCGAGATTTTTGGGACTAGATAAAAGGTTAATAGGTTTCGACGAACATTTCTTTACAATAAAACCGGAAAAAAAGACGAGCAGGAAGCACGTTTTCTCCTCACTTTTTTCCATTTCTGAGAGGCATGGCTGTGCCTATCGCGAAAACAAATTTGTGCGTCCAGGCAAAGCAAATATGTGCCACTTGCGGAAGGAATTTTTTTTCTTTACGTGAGAGGCACAGTTATGCCTCTCGCGAGGAAAAAAAGTATTTTTGAGCACAACTGTGTTTATTGTGGAAGCAAAACTGCGCCTCTATGTAAAGCACATTTGTGCATTTCGTCTCTTCCTAGAGGCACTATGCCTCTATATCGACATGCACAACTGTCCCTTTTGCGAAAGCAATCTATGATTCCACGAGAAGCAAATCTGTGCCTTTTGTGAAAGAAAAAAAATATTTTTAAGCACATGTTTTTTTAAAAATTGTTCAAATCCTAGAAAAAATCGTGCAAAAACATAAAAGCGGAAAAAAACTTAAAAACTTCTAAATGCCGAAAAAGTGTGCAGATTTTTTAAAAAAAAATCCCGAGAGAGCACCCACAGGACACGTGATGGCGGCTGAGAGCTCAGACCACCAAAGTGACCCTTGAGGGGCTATCCCAAGGGGTACCTCTTTTTAAAAAAAATAGGATACCTCTTAGTTAGTTGCTCTGTAAGACGAAGTTGCCATTACCGTTTTCTCCACTGAAGAAGGCTAATTGTGCTTCTTCTTTTTTTGATGCGAGTAAGGCTAATTGTGCTTCGTGTGGGTACACAAGCAGTTTAGCATAAACTGCATCATGATAAGATTGTTCATATTCTCAAACAAAAAAGGAAAAAAAATAGTTTATTCATCACAAAACGATGAACAGAGCTGAACGGTGGGTAAAAGAAAACAGAACCATGCAGGCGTCGATATTCCCATAGACCGATAGACGACACGTTTGCTTACTGACGCATGGCCTTGAGAATAGGCGGGTGCCCGTAAGGGCCCCAGAGCCAACCGGCGGCGATGCGCTCATAGATTTTTTGTCGAAAGAGACCCTCTGCCCACTGAAATTAACAAAAAAGACCCCTTGCGGATGAAATTAACAAAAGAGACCCCCTCACAAGTGGTGACAGGCGCGGCAGGCGACACGTGTCACCTGCCGCCACGCCATGAGGCGGCGGGCCCGGCCGCCACAACAGGAGGCGGCAGCCCGGTGTATTACGGTGTGTGCACAGGGCAGCACAGGCCAGCTTGCCGGGACGGAACGGGCCGCGCCTGGTGGGCCCGGCCGCCACCGGGTGAGGCGGCCGCCGCTGCCGCTGTCGCTACCCGGCCGACAAGGCCTGCTGCGTGCGGGCCCAGAAGGTGGGCCACGCCGCCACCAGCCGAGGCGGCCTGTCCTGTGCTGCTGCACCCGCGACAGTGCGCAGACGGCGCTGATTTTAAGACGCAACAGTGCGCAGACGGCGCTAATTTTAAGGCGCGACAGTGACGGCTGTGACTCCGACGCGCGGGAATATGGACGCTTTTGGTTCTTTCGCACGGGAATCAATCCTGCCTTTGCTTCTTTTGCCTCAGCGGATGCGATGGCACTGGGAATCCGAGGCTACGGGAAGCTGTTGTGCCGACACTACAGGGATCGTAAATATCCCCGCTTAAGTTTCTCGCCATCATTTATCGTCTGAGCTTATAAAATGAGACACCGAGGCTCTCGTCTAGCCATCCTCGAAATCGGCAGTGCACAAAGTGTGTAACACATTTTTTCAGTCGGTATGAGTTTGCCTTGCTCGGATCAAAGCATTAGGCCGAGGAAAATGAAGAATGCAAGTTTGCCTCCGGGGGTGGCAGTCCTGCGATGTTGGTGTGGCGATCTTTGCAAGGTGAAGGAGGTTACGGATTTTTCAGATTGGTTGGGCATGAAGTTTTTCATGTGCACCAATTATGAGGAAGATCCACCCATAGCTATTTCAGAGTACGACAAGCCTCCGATATGCTTTAACCATCACGAGAAGATATTGTTGGTATTTTCATTGATTCTTTAGTAACATTCTTGTTTCTTGTTGTAGTCTCCTTCGCCTCTGTGCATGTACTATCGTTGGATTGACACGGAGAAGCCGGCTTGGGCAGTGACTGAGATTCGTGAAAGAAGTCGCCGTGCGTGGAATAGTTTATTTGCGGAAGAGCGACGCGAGAAGGCGGAAGCTGAGGAGAAAGCAGAGCAAGAGAGAGAGTTAAAAGAATACTATGCGGAGCAACACCGTTTTTTTTAGGAAATGGGAAAGAAAAACAGGGAAGAGGCTCGTCGCATGGAGGAGCAGGAACGACAGCGAAAGAAGGCTCGTGAGGCTGAGAGGCAGAGAAAGAAAGAAAGGGCTTGTGAGGCCAAGGCAGCAGAAGAAGCTGGCGATGGAAAAGGAAAATATCCACGCTGGACTCAGTAGATTCCTGTGGTAGTATTTTAAATTTCGCAATCATTTGTATCTTTATTTCTGCACTTTAATGTAGCTTTATTTCAGGAGTTAAATGTAGGTTTATTCCTACAATGTATCTTATTTTCAGTTGTGCCGTGTTGTAATGGAAAAAAATATAGTTTAAGAATAAAGTAGTGGCATTTTCTTTCCCTCCACTAATATCGAACATCGTGCAACAACTACAAAATAAAATTAAGATAGAACATAATGCCCTACAATAAGAGAGTACAAACTAATAATGCAAGTACATCCGAATTAAACGGTAGAACTGGAATAAAACTACATGAAGGCATCATCGTCATCCTCCATCGATGCAGAACTCTTGCCCTTCGAGGATGTAGAACTCTTACCCTTGGACGATGCAGAACTCTTGCTCTTCGAGGATACAGTACTCTTGCCCTTAGACGATGCAGAACTCTTGCCCTTTGATGATGCAGCACCCGGAAGCGGCGGCATGAAGATATCATCTTCATCCTCGCTCTCCTCAATCCATAAAAATGGATGATTTTCTACTGTCCTTCTGAAAGTTTCACTCTTCGGCTCCACTACATTCTTCCACCTTGCACGCAACCTAAGAAGTTCTTTACGTACCTCCTCATAGGTCCTTTCAGGCCACCCAGACCTACGTAATTGGTGAGCCAACTCATTCATTATGGTGTCACTACCGGTGAGTTCGTCCCATGGAACTATCCTATTGTCCATCCTGAAATCGGTAGCTAGCCTCAGAAGAGTCCTGCTCATCCCAGGGTGAAAACTACGATCGAAAGGATAATGAGACATCTCGACTACACTACACTCGAATGCTTATCCACCTCTGTCTGAAGGGGGTTTTACAGGTAGAGAGGAGAAAATGGCGGGAAAGAACGAGTGTAGTATGGCGGGAAAGGGTTGGCGGGAACATATGGCGGGAAACGAGTGGCGGGAAGATATGGCGGGAAGGGGTTGGCGGGAAACGGGTGGCAAAACATATGGAGGGAAAGCGTTGCCTGAAAATATTTTTTTTCAATGTCTAAGACGGGCAATGGTTGCACAGTATTCATCAGCCAAAATATTAAAAAAAATGCATTTCGGCCTAACATAAGCAAAAGAGTGGAGCGGGATAGTATGGCGGGAGATATAGGCGGGAAAAATTGTTCCTGACTGGTGCATTTTTATTTCAGCAAACATAGATGTTCAAATCGAAAAGTCTGATACAGACATATGTAGATACAATGGGTCGCGCACGTGCATAGATGAATCACCCTACTTTACGACGACCACCTGGTCTTTCCTTACAACCGGAAGGCGACAAGCGATTAGGTGGCCGGGTCACAGGAAGACCGCGGCCGTACTCCAATTCGGCTTCATGTGTCTGCGAGTCCTGCGTAGGTGGTGGAGTCGCGAATCCTTGTTGTGAACCTGAAGCGTAATTGTAGGCGTATGGTTGTGACTCCGCGGGGATAAAAGATGGGCCAATAACGTCCCCTCCGAAGAACTCTGTAACTAATGATGTAACCGTGTCGCCAAGATCATGTGATGCTCCCCGGAGGCCTGTGTTGACGCCATGATCATGTGATGCTCCCCGGAGGCCTGTGTTGACGCCGCATTGGGTGTTCTCATCGCCCCAATTAACATCAGGTGTGTCCTGCACATAGAAACATTTTAAACAAACTATTAGAGGATAATATATGATATCATTGTAAATGCATTGAAATGTAAACATGACTACCCGAGCATATCCCTCTCCTATACTGTCTGGCCATTGTACATGGTGCTGGTTTAAATCTGGTACACGAGTCTCCTCGGGCATGGGGATCCCTCGCGTGGAGAGATACGGCTGAGATGCCTCACGTTGGGTGTATGCATCATATCCTGTGTACGCATATGGGTTAGGGGAAAGAAACTGCTCGGGCTTCGAATCCAAGCCCGTGCCATGGTCCTAAGATGTCTGCCCCTGACGAAGCTGCATCGAAGAAGAGCGATGCAGTGGCAGAGATGAGTCATGTCGTGGCAATGTCGTTCTAGTACTCGGACCCTCCCCCCATTGCTCATGGCTCGTACGCGCCTCGCTCGGTCTGGACGACGGTGCCGCACTCGGTCTGGCTGACCTCGCTACCGGCATGTATGCTCCAGTGGCAACGTCGTCGCCTCTACCGCATCTGAACTTCTTTGCCACGAATTGTTGCAGAAGTTTCTGGAATGTCTTGCGATATGGGCCCTGGGCCGACATGCTATCCGTAGCCATCTGCCCTACTTCGTTGACATTTTCAAGCTGAACAATATTTGGATGTTATTTTTGAACAGCAGCCGCCCGGAGCACATGACTGCAAGGGTAGCCCTCAAGCTTGGGCTTGTTACAAGTGCACTCACAGGAGGTTGAGCCAAGGGTGACAGCTTGCTTTTTTGATCCTCTGTGGTGACCCTTAATGTACTTGGCTCGCACATTGACCTCCCACTTATTCCTAAGTGCGTCCACTTTCCTGCAGCCATGACTTTGGAACTTCTTTGCTTTCTCGTCCAGATGTCTTTGCATCTTTTCGGACCATGGCTTGTTCAATTCAACTTGTGCTTTGGCGATGGTGACCCTGTCTGCAAAGTATGACAGGGTCCGGTTCCAAGTTTCTTCAATTAGGGCTGTGATAGGCAGTGCTCGCACCCCTTTAAGAACACCATTGTACACCTCTGACATGTTGCTGGTCATTATTCCATACCGAGCCCCGGTGTCGTGAGCCTACGCCCACTTCTCCAAATGAGGGCAATTCTCGGTGATCCACTGGCTCAAATTTATGGCCGTCCTACGACCCCTCCGGTCTTCTCTCTGCGGCAAGGCCGCGCGGTCGATCTCACCATTGATACCTGCCCATATCGCATTCATTTTGGCTTCAGTTTTTTGCATGCACATCCTCTTGAATAACTTGAACCAATCCTTGTTTTTGAATTTGGAGTAAAAGTTTGCTGCCAAATGCCTCATGCACCACCTTCCCTCTAGATCGGGCCAGCCCCACTCTTCTTCCGACGCCTTAATTATTTCAAGAGCGCTTAATAATCCAGTGTTGCGATCAGAAATGATGCAAACACCTTTACACTCTTTCACGACACCAATCTTCATGCAGCTCAGGAACCACAACCAGCTATCTTTGTTCTCGCTCTCGACCAATGCATATGCAATAGGAAGAAGCTGATTATTTGCATCTGCTGCAATCGCCACCAATAGTATGCCCTTGTACTTTCCAGTGAGAAAGGTACCATCAACAGATAATACCGGGCGACAGTGCCTGAAGGCTTGTATAGTCTGGGCGAATGCCCAGAATAAGCGGTCCAGGATTAGCTCACCCGGGTTCATTGGGTTTGGACGTTCTCTCCGCCAAACTTGAGTCCCCCTATTAGCACTTGCTATTTGATGAAGCATTCTAGGGGCATAAGAATATGCCTCCTCATAGGTACCATACAAGTTCTTGAATATATTTTCCTTCGCACGCCTAGCCTTGCTGTAGCTAACAGGGAATCCAATTAGATCCTCTGCATCTTTTTGCAGAGCCCTAACACTAATGTTGAGACTTCCCTGCACAATTGTTTCCATCGTCTGTGCCACAAATTTTGTTGTCACATTGCAGTGATCTGAAAGAGTCCCAGTTTGCTCACAGGTATGCTCCACTATTTTTGTGATATGCCATGACTGACATACCCCAGGCTTCAGTCTAGCGAGAACTCTTCCGCGGCAACCTTTCGCGGTGTGGATGCATATGACATTCAACTCTTTTTTATCAGACTGCTTCACTCTATGCTGGCGGTGGATGCCGATTGCATAGCTACCCATTGTCTGGTAAGCAGACTTCTTATCTGGGAAAACTTGCCCAACCTCCAGGCTTCCCGCTTCTAGGCCAGAAGCAGAGTGAAATTCGTTGGTGATGCTCATATCCTGTAAAAACCCAGGTTGCAGTGCCGCCGCGACCGCCCTTTGAGGAGGAACATCTTCTTCTCCGCTTGACTCCGAAGACGCAGAAGAATGATCATCATCATCTAGCGCCTCCGGCAATCCCTCCACGTGTTCGCTCATGTCAACAGCCGCCGACCAATATCCTGTGTCATACACAGGCTGGCCGCCCGTCGGTTCCGATGGGCCGATGCTAGGGGCTGAAGTGATGGCCAACTCGACCTCACCACCCCTGCTACTGCATCCGGCAACATCAGTGACTGAAATGAACTCCACATACACCATCGGCTGACCATACATTGAGTTATTGGGATTGCTTGCAAACCTCATGTACGACCCCCACGACCGATCACCTATGACAGGCCGCAAACCCCAACGGGCAACTGTCCCATCATTTCCTCCGTCAACGACAAAGGCCTCCATTGTCATTTTTTTTCCTGCATCACTGGGCCAAACACCGCTCGGATGCACCTTCTAATAGCTGCGTAACCCACGTTGACCATGTCTCTCACCACTACTGTAATCGACTCGCAGAAGGACACATCCACCCCGCATGGACCGTCGCGTAAGACGTTCCCATAGTACAATACTAAATTTTCCATATTACCTAACCAACATACATGTTTACATTTCAAATAATTAGTAACTGAACATTTAGTAACGATGACAACATTTACATATCTTACGACTAAAATAATAACCGTATTTTCGTTATAAATATTCGGTTTGTTTTTAGAATCATTTGCTTAGACTTTAAGGGGTTGTTTGGTTAACGGGTATTTAAAGATCTATTTTTCTCAAACTTGTCTACGAGCGTAACAAACTAAAACTCTGTTTGCTTTTCTCTAACTACCCCAAAAATATCCTAAAATAGTTCTCATAACATGCAAAAACTTAGCTTCTGGAAAAGCGACTATTAGTAAAATATGGTTTTCTACATAATTTTCTTACAACAGGTTATGACAAAACTGAGGGTAAGTACTCGCTATCCAAACAACCACTAAACATAATATTACGATAATAACATTTAAATATCATATGAGTAAAATATCTAATTTCTTCCGGCATGATATAATGTTTTTCATATCATACGATAAAATTCATTTATTTACAAATAATAATATTTGCAGCGGCATGACAGTACATCAATGTAAAAAATATTAACAAAATTACGGTGTCATTTTATACCTTAGCTCCAATATGGATGTGCTTGCGAATGCAATTAAGAGTCCAAATAGTTCAAATAAAACTCGTCTACGAGCGTCACAAACTAAAACTCTCTTTTTTCTCTAACGACTATTAGTAAAAACTATTTTTCTTACAACAGGTTATGACAAAACCCATGGTAATTACTCGCTATCCAAACAACCAGTAAACATAATAGTACGATAATAACATTTTAATATCATATGAGTAAAACATTTAATTTCTTTCGGCTTTATATAATTTTTTTCACATCATACGATAACAATCATTTATCCACAAATAATAATATTTGCAGCAGCATGCACATTATTCACAATAGTACATCAATACAAAAAATATTAACAAAATTACAGTGTCATTTTTCACCTTAACTCCAATATGGATGTGCTTGCGAATGCAATTAAGCGTCAAAATAGTTCCAATAAATATCCGTCGCCAGTACTATATGAACCTCGTCAACCTATTATCACATTAACAACAATATTACACACGGATTTTTTTTCCTGCTAACAAAAGTATGAAAATAGCACTTCCATGTATGTGTTCATCACCTCAAAATGGGACAGCGAAAATGGAAACATAATTTCTTCAATCACGTCTTCTCCTCCTTATTTGCTACTAAGATGAATTATTTTACCTAATTACATACATCATTAAGTACATTAGCACCTAATCTTAACATATAAAATTTAGATTATTGCGACATAACAAAGTAGGCCTACGGTTTCCTATCTATAGACTTATTAATGAACATACCATATAAAATAACATACCACATGAAATAACATACCGCATGCAATAAACAATTACAGTACAATTTTTTCTTAATTACCGTATTAAGATTTCCCGCATGTCAATACTAATGGACGCACCTAACATTGATGCAACATCTTCAACCTACTATTTCAAAAAATAGTTTAAATGCTACATCTCTCGTCTGAAATTATTTCTAACCTCTAAGCACTACCATCACATAGCTAATAACGAGCTAAAGGACGAACTAATTACCACCCTGCATGCAGAAATAAATAAATGTATTGCAAAGCTCATACCTTGATCTTTAACTTCGTAGTTCACTTCGCTACACAAATCCTACTCCTGAAGCACTAAATGACTCCAAAAATTGATGAAATAATACCTACCCGTGACGTCCCCGATTCAATCATACACTAATCATGCACGCAAACGTGTACGATCAAGATCAGGGACTCACGGGAAGATATCACAACACAACTCTAAAACATAAATAAGTCATACAAGCATCATAATACAAGCCAGGGGCCTCGAGGGCTCGAATACAAGTACTCGATCATAGACGAGTCAGCGGAAGCAACAATATCTGAGTACAGACATAAGTTAAACAAGTTTGCCTTAAGAAGGCTAGCATAAACTGGGATACAGATCGAAAGAGGCGCATGCCTCCTGCCTGGGATCCTCCTAACTACTCCTGGTCGTCGTCAGCGGGCTGCACGTAGTAGTAGGCACCTCCAGCGTAGTAGGAGTCGTCGTCGAAGGTGGCGTCTGGCTCCTGGACTCCAGCATCTGGTTGCGACAACCAGAAAGAAAGGAAAGGGGGAAAGGGGGGGGAAGAAAGCAACCGTGAGTACTCATCCAAAGTACTCGCAAGAAAGGAACTACACTACATATGCATGGGTATATGTGTAAGGAGGCCATATCAGTGGACTGAACTGCAGAATGCCAGAATAAGAGGGGGATAGCTAATCCTGTCGAAGACTACACTTCTGGCAGCCTCCGTCTTGCAGTATGTAGGAGAGTAGATTGAAGTTCTCCAAGTAGCATCTCCAAGTAGCATCTCCAAGTAGCATCTCATAGCATAACCCTACCCGGCGATCCTCCTCTCGTCGCCCTATGGAAAAGCGATCACCGGGTTGTCTGTGGAACTTGGAAGGGTGTGTTTTATTAAGTATCCGGTTCTAGTTGTCATAAGGTCAAGGTACAACTCCAAGTCGTCCTATTACCGAAGATCACGGCTATTCGAATAGATTAACTTCCCTGCAGGGGTGCACCAACTTACCCAGCACGCTCGATCCCATTTGGCCGGACACACTTTCCTGGGTCATGCCCGGCCGCGGCAGATCAACACGTCGCAGCCCCACCTAGGCACAACAAAGAGGTCAGCACGCCGGTCTAAACCTAAGCGCGCAGGGGTCTGGGCCCATCGCCCTGAGCACACCTGCACGTTGCGTGGGCGGCCGAAAGCAGACCTAGCCTAGTGGCGTTCCAGTCCAATTCGGCGCGCGCCGCTCCGTCGCTGACGTCTGAAGTGCTTCGGCTGATACCACGACGTCGGGATACCCATAACTACTCCCGCGTAGATGGTTAGTGCGTATAAGCTCATCGCCAACTCAGATCAAATACCAAGATCTCGTTAAGCGTGTTAAGTATCCGCGAACGCCGAACAGGGCCAGGCCCACCTCTCTCCTAGGTGGTCTCAACCTGCCCTGTCGCTCCGCCTCAAAGATCCACTCGCGGGTGCTCCACCAGCCGATCCGACTTTAGTCTCCACATGTATCATGTATAAAGTATAGTATATACCCGTGATCACCTCCCGAGTGATCGTGGCCCGATAGTATAGCACGGCAGACGGACAAGAATGTAGGGCCACAGATGGAATACTAGCACCCTATACTAAGCATATAGGATTGCAGGTAAAGGTAACAACAGTGGTAACAAGGACAGGGTATGCATCAGGATAGGTATAACAGAAAGCAGTAACATGCTACACTACTCTAATGCAAGCAGTATAGAGAATAGTAGGCGATATCTGGTGATCAAGGGGGGGGCTTGCCTGGTTGCTCTGGCAAGAGAGAGGGGTCGTCAACTCCGTAGTCGAACTGGGCAGCAGCAGTGTCGGTCTCGTAGTCTACAGGAGAGAAGAGGGGGGGAAGAAACAATGAATACCATGTAAACAGATGCATATCGATGCATGACAAGACAAGTAACTATGCTAGGCGTGACCTAACGTGGTATGAGGTGATCCCGGTTAAGGGGGGAAACATCCGGGAAAATATCCTCGGTGTTTCATGTTTTCGGGCAGAGGAGCCGGAGGGGGAAAGTTGCAAGTTCGATAGGTTAGGGGTGTGTGGCGGACGAACGGACTGCGTATCCGGATTCGTCTCGTCGTTCTGAGTAACTTTCATGTTGAAAATATTTTAATCCGAGTTACGGATTAAAAGATATGATTTTCTAAAGATTTTATTAATTTCTAGAATTTAACTAATTATTTAATTTAACCCGAAAATGGAATTATGACATCAGCATTATGTCAGGGTGATGTCAGTAGTCAACTAGTCAGTTGACCTAGTCAAACTGACATGTGGGTCCCACTGTCATTGTCTGTTAACTAATTAACCATGTTAATTAGATTAATTAATAGATTAGTTAGGTTAGTTATTTAATTAGGTTTATTAAACATAATTAATTAAGTTAATTAATTAATTAATTAATTAATTTAATTATATTTTTATTATTAATAATATATTTTTTTATCTCCTTTTTTTTGACGTTCTGGGTTGGGCCCCAATTGTCATGGGGCCAGGGGAGCCTATGCGGGCGTGCGGTTACGGGCGCCGCCCGAACGAGCACTCGCCCGCAGGGCGGGACGAGGCCGCCGGGGCACCAACGACGCGGCACGCCGGCGCGGCCAACCGGGGCCACGGCGGGCGGAGGCGAGGGGTGGCGCCGATGCGGCCAGTGGCGCG
>NC_041385.1:174450879-174458322 GCF_002162155.2 Triticum dicoccoides
GGGATAAGGGAGAGGAGCGGGGCCGACCTGGGCCGGCCTGGTTGGCCCATTGGCCAGCTAGGCCGCGGTTCAGCAGGGGGGCTTCCTTTTCTTTTTTTTCTGTTTCTCTTTTGTATTTTCTTTCTTTTATTTATTTTCTGTTCTGTTTTATTTTTCTTATATAATAGTTTATAGTTTTACAAAAAGTGAAACCCATAGCTAAAATAGAGTTACAATTATAACTACTGCCAGGAAAGGTTTTATCCCTGAACAAAATATTTTAGTATTTTATAAAACCCAAAATGCATTTATTTAATTGTTTTACCTACTGTTTTAATCATTTTAGGGTATTAAAACATTTTATAAAAGTGGGGTTTCTTCACCACAATTAACTTTGCATTATTTGGCACAATTCGAATATTTTAGTTTTAAAGTTTGAAAACTTTTACCGTTTGATTTGATTTTGAATTTGAATTTGAATCAGTTTCGAACTAACGCGAGATTAGCAACAGTAATTGTGCTGACGTGGCATCATTAACAGTGGTTTACTGTAGCTTAAGTATCCGGGCGTCACAATTCTCCTCCACTACAAGAAATCTCGTCCCGAGATTTAAGCGGTGGAGTAATGGGGGAAAGGTGCTGGTAGCGAAAAACCTAACGATTCTTCTCGGTTTTGGCTGCCCTTTTGAAGAGGTTGATCCCTTTCATTGATGTCTTCATTTCTCTGTTTCGGGTCCTCATGGTGAAGTCGGCTCTTTTCTTCGGGAACTCCATCGCATTTACGAATAGGTAACGGGGCAGGTCGGCAACGACAGGATGTTATAAGTGTTATAATCTGGGGTTAACCCATGAATGAGCATATGAGTACCTCTCGAGTTTGAACATTTAAAAGACATCGAGAGTAAAGTTGGGAGGTACAATAAGAAGTTTCAAGTAGCCAGGCAATCGTTCAATGCCTAGTCAGAAGGTGAAAGTGGTTTCAAAGCAACGGGATAATTATTGTGTCCGATGCCAGAATTGATGATCTCATCGGAAAGGTGGCTCATGAATTACTTACGAGTCCACGCGGGAGGAATAACTTTGGAAACTGGGGTGTGCAGGAGAGTCAGGTTTCGATCCTGTGGAACTGTGGGTTATGGGCCCACCATGTGAGTTAAAAGTAGGAAAGGCAGTGACGTCTTGCACAATCATGTAAGCAAGGCATGTTAGAGGATAGCCTGACAGTTATGTCGGCAACAATGTCGGTACCAAGGGCGAGGGACGAAGAGAACCATCTTCCTGCTCGTTGAACGAGGCGGACCAATAGGCAAAGTTCTCGTCCATCGGTGGTTACCGGAATGTCCTCACCAAAATAACAGGGTCTTTCTGACAGAATTGTACACCGAGGTGTTTACAAAAGTAGGAGAATATTACTGCTTAGATCTCATAGATCACAAGAAAGGTTAAACCAAACAATGGAAAGGAAGATATGATTATCGGATTTAACCAAATCAATGGAAAGGAAAAATGTGTTTAAACACATTTTCCAGGGGTATATCCTTCCCAAGGACAAGCAGATGATATCCATGACAGGATAGTAGGTAGAAAACCATTTTAGGTAAGGGGAGAAAAATTTCATGACATTACCCATACAACGGTGTTTGGATAATTGATAAAGAGAATTTAGCATTGTGCTTCAAATGTTCTTGGTGATGAACGGAGTACCATAGACATGCTTCAGGTAGCAATGATATGGTGTTTCAATCAAGGGCCCGACTTCGGATACACCAATGATCCATCAGGAGTAACTTATAAAATAAGTCCTACCACTTCCTCTAGGAGGAATGGTTATCCTTGCAAAAGAAATCATAATGATAGGTCCTCCAGCTAGGGGGGGGGGTGCTAGGCATGACATCCTGTTACCAGGTCATCAAAGGGCCAACAACATAACTCTTGGAAAGTTGTCCCAACCATCATATCTGACCGAGATTCAGATCCGATTGGTGTAATGATACCTCAGACTCAGGATGTCCGAGAATAAAAGGTGCAACACAAATAGACGAAATGACATTTCAGGATTCTCAGGAAATGAACTATGGGAGTGGGTTCCTGAAACAATAGTTCATGATTAAACCAAGGAGAGGAGGAGGTGGCTGATGGGCTCGGCGATAATCCATCGAGATTTCCGACAAGATGGATTTCCACAATTATGTGAACAAGGAGATAACATTTGTCAGATCAAATGGTATAATGATGTATGCTCGAGGAAACATACTCAATTAAACATTGGTTGAAAGGTGCACCCGAATATGGGTTGGGTCGCACAATCAATGTTAGAGTGGTGACTTGACGAACAAAAGAATTAGAATGAAACTCGACCATTACTTCAAAGCAATAGGGTTGCTAGAAGTTTTGAATTCACACCTCATAGTTCAATTGTCGGTATTCCGGTTAGAAACAACACGGGTACCAAGAAAGAATGGTGAGGGTGAGAAGTATCACCATACCAAGAATTCTTAAGAGGTGGAGTAATCCTCACGACCTTCTTGACATAAAAGATGGTAATACTCCATGGTAAAGAAGAACAAATGCTAGGTAGCAAGGAACTCGAGGTATAACACAGAACAAAAACAAGTTTTTGTTGGAGGGAACGCAATAAAGAGGTCGATGACAACACAAATCATCGAGGGCAAGGATGGTATTTCTCATCATTAATTCAATTGATATCCTGGAAGAGCATCAGAATGTAGATGGTGATCATGACACATTTGTCGAGAGATTCCACGAAGATGTAATCGATCCGCGATCACATCAAGTCAAAAGAATGATGAAGCAAGAGTTTATTGGAATCATAGGTACGACACAAACTCGAACTCAAGCTTGTTGTTTAAGGTGAAAGGGTATGATGAGGAAAATCGACGTAAGCTTAGCTATCGTCGCAAATTGGTGCTCCGAGAATAAGGGTCGGGTTGCACAGTTAAGATCATCACGACAATGATATAGCCAAACAGGCTAGGAATGGCGTGATCGGGTACAAACTCGTACTTATAGAAGCTTACTGAAGAGTTATTGAACCGTAGAGCGGACTCGGTTCAGTTATCGGTGTCTTTGAGTGTTTAATAACTCAGAGCCCGTGAAAAATTGGAATCAGTGGGAAGGTAGCACTTGATGAAGAACTCATAAGAAGTTATGCAGTTCCAAGATAATCTCGAGATACCAGGGGGTAATACTCGATGACATATCAAAGTAGAGGTTGGACGGGGGGTATTGCTCTACAGAAGACAAGTGTTAAAACTTGCACGAGAAATGGTATTTAAAAGAGAACATGGTAGGAACCACGATTGCAAAAGGCCAGATCCCTGATATAAGATGAACTTATACCAAAGGAATAATTAATTTAAGAGAAGCTTTAATGATAAGATCTACATCGTGTCCATGGGCATGAACACAAGTTCAAGGTCGACTCCCACTTCTCCAATGCATAACCTTTCATTCACTTCTCACGTTCGATGAAGTTGCAGTGTTGAAATTTTATCTGGCGAAGCACCAGAAGAGTATGATTCGTGAAAACTTTCGGGTTCACACGGTTTAGTGAAGGCATATGTTCAACCCATAGGGGCTTCTTGGAATCATATACCAGAATCTTTAGAAATAATTAACTCAAGCTCGAAGGCAGAGCATGGTTGAGAAAGCAGAGGATACAATTTACCAAAGGCATTATGTATCAGAGGAAAGGCTCACAAGGTTATTGAATATGAAGGGCGCTGTCAGATAAAATCCAACAAAGGATCTAGTGGTCCACAAGGGATCTGACGTGAGCATCGGTACTCAACTAGAGGAAGAAGAATGCAAGGAGATCAAATTATAGAAACAACTGACTAACTCAATTGTCAAATGCCAAGGAATTATGATTTCCAAATCAAGGGATCAGAAGCAATGCTCTGATTAGGGATGGATAAGTTGAATAGCCTTAGGGTACAATCAACGACAATTGGATTGGTCGAGAACCAATTCCAGTTAAAAGAATGGCAGCTCAGCCGGAAAGGTAATTTATAAGGATCAATGATGATTGCGGGTATTCGCAAACATATTGAGTCGACAGACTCAAAATTATAATGACAAGGAATGTCAATAAGACTACGAGACTTATAGGATTAACCATAATGCAAACAAGCAAGAATTTCAAGAGCCAAAGGCTCTAGAGGATTTTCGGAAGATCGAATAGTATTTTGAAGACTTTTGTGGAACACATGAACAACTGGGGATGAGCGGATACTCGACAAGTGCAAGGATTTATTTGAAGGGGTATTCATGTGGCAAAGAACTGCTAGGCAGTAGGCACAAAGTATTTTCGGAACAATAGAGAAAACTTCGGGGTATCTTGTAATAACAAGATCAATGGGGGATGATCGTATGAATGGCAAGTGTAAGTAGTTATCCATACGAATTTATCGGTGGTCAGGAATAGCATAAGTGATGGGCACAAAGTCTCGAGAGAACATCAGAGAGTATCTTCAGAATCTTCCGATGTAGCAGGCGATCATCTGAAGTAAGGGGCT
The DNA here is from genome assembly GCF_002162155.2 of Triticum dicoccoides. Classification (NCBI taxonomy): domain Eukaryota; kingdom Viridiplantae; phylum Streptophyta; class Magnoliopsida; order Poales; family Poaceae; genus Triticum; species Triticum dicoccoides. The sequence goes on from NC_041385.1 coordinate 174,455,397, forward strand.
CTCCGGGAGAAAGTACTTGCGAGAACCTAAAGTTAGTTTTTTTTAGCAAAATCGTTTAACCCGAATAGAAGAGAGTTCAGAATCCCAGAGTAAAGGTCGAGGAGTAAAAGATCCTAATACCACCCAATGGCGATGTGGGCCCGTAAGGCACACAACCATGTTAGTAAAAGTTTTGCAATGACTAGACTCGACTTCGGCCAAGGAGTGTGGAAGGGGATTCCTACAGGCAGTCGGCTCTGATACCAACTTGTGACGCCCCCGATTCAATCGTACACTAATCATGCACGCAAACGTGTACGATCAAGATCAGGGACTCACGGGAAGATATCACAACACAACTCTAAAACATAAATAAGTCATACAAGCATCATAATACAAGCCAGGGGCCTCGAGGGCTCGAATACAAGTACTCGATCATAGACGAGTCAGCGGAAGCAACAATATCTGAGTACAGACATAAGTTAAACAAGTTTGCCTTAAGAAGGCTAGCACAAACTGGGATACAAATCGAAAGAGGCGCAAGCCTCCTGCCTGGGATCCTCCTAACTACTCCTGGTCGTCGTCAGCGGGCTGCACGTAGTAGTAGGCACCTCCAGCGTAGTAGGAGTCGTCGTCGAAGGTGGCGTCTGGCTCCTGGACTCCAGCATCTGGTTGCGACAACCAGAAAGAAAGGAAAGGGGGAAAGGGGGGGGAAGAAAGCAACCGTGAGTACTCATCCAAAGTACTCGCAAGCAAGGAACTACACTACATATGCATGGGTATATGTGTAAGGAGGCCATATCACTGGACTGAACTGCAGAATGCCAGAATAAGAGGGGGATAGCTAATCCTGTCGAAGACTACGCTTCTGGCAGCCTCCGTCTTGCAGCATGTAGGAGAGAGTAGATTGAAGTTCTCCAAGTAGCATCTCCAAGTAGCATCTCCAAGTAGCATCTCATAGCATAACCCTACCCGGCGATCCTCCTCTCGTCGCCCTGTGGAAAAGCGATCACCGGGTTGTCTGTGGAACTTGGAAGGGTGTGTTTTATTAAGTATCCGGTTCTAGTTGTCATAAGGTCAAGGTACAACTCCAAGTCGTCCTGTTACCGAAGATCACGGCTATTCGAATAGATTAACTTCCCTGCAGGGGTGCACCAACTTACCCAGCACGCTCGATCCCATTTGGCCGGACACACTTTCCTGGGTCATGCCCGGCCGCGGAAGATCAACACGTCGCAGCCCCACCTAGGCACAACAGAGAGGCCAGCACGCCGGTCTAAACCTAAGCGCGCAGGGGTCTGGGCCCATCGCCCTGAGCACACCTGCACGTTGCGTGGGCGGCCGAAAGCAGACCTAGCCTAGTGGCGTTCCAGTCCAATTCGGCGCGCGCCGCTCCGTCGCTGACGTCTGAAGTGCTTCGGCTGATACCACGACATCGGGATACCCATAACTACTCCCGCGTAGATGGTTAGTGCGTATAAGCTCGTCGCCAACTCAGATCAAATACCAAGATCTCGTTAAGCGTGTTAAGTATCCGCGAACGCCGAACAGGGCCAGGCCCACCTCTCTCCTAGGTGGTCTCAACCTGCCCTGTTGCTCCGCCTCAAAGATCCACTCGCGGGTGCTCCACCAGCCGACCCGACTTTAGTCTCCACATGTATCATGTATAAAGTATAGTATATACCCGTGATCACCTCCCGAGTGATCGTGGCCCGATAGTATAGCACGGCAGACGGACAAGAATGTAGGGCCACAGATGGAATACTAGCACCCTATACTAAGCATATAGGATTGCAGGTAAAGGTAACAACAGTGGTAACAAGGACAGGCTATGCATCAGGATAGGTATAACAGAAAGCAGTAACATGCTACACTACTCTAATGCAAGCAGTATAGAGAAGAGTAGGCGATATCTGGTGATCAAGGGGGGGGGCTTGCCTGGTTGCTCTGGCAAGAGAGAGGGGTCATCAACTCCGTAGTCGAACTGGGCAGCAGCAGCGTCGGTCTCGTAGTCTACAGGAGAGAAGAGGGGGGGAAGAAACAATGAATACCATGTAAACAGATGCATATCGATGCATGACAAGACAAGTAACGATGCTAGGCGTGACCTAACGTGGTATGAGGTGATGCCGGTTAAGGGGGGAAACATCCGGGAAAATATCCCCGGTGTTTCATGTTTTCGGGCAGAGGAGCCGGAGGGGGAAAGTTGCGAGTCCGATAGGTTAGGGGTGTGTGGCGGACGAACGGACTGCGTATCCGGATTCGTCTCGTCGTTCTGAGTAACTTTCATGTTGAAAATATTTTAATCCGAGTTACGGATTAAAAGATATGATTTTCTAAAGATTTTATTAATTTTTAGAATTTAACTAATTATTTAATTTAACCCGAAAATGGAATTATGACATCAGCATTATGTCAGGCTGATGTCAGCAGTCAACTAGTCAGTTGACCTAGTCAAACTGACATGTGGGTCCCACTGTCATTGTCTGTTAACTAATTAACCATGTTAATTAGATTAATTAACAGATTAGTTAGGTTAGTTATTTAATTAGGTTTATTAAACATAATTAATTAAGTTAATTTAATTAATTAATTAATTAATTAATTAATTTAATTATATTTTTATTATTATTAATATATTTTTATCTCCTTTTTTTTGTCGTTCTGGGGTGGGCCCCAATTGTCATGGGGCCAGGGGAGCCTATGCGGGCGTGCGGTTACGGGCGCCGCCCGAACAAGCACTCGCCCGCAGGGCGGGACGAGGCCGCCGGGGCACCAACGGCGCGGCACGCCGGCGCGGCCAACCGGGGCCACGGCGGGCGGAGGCGAGGGGTGGCGCCAATGCGGACAGTGGCGCGCGGGCGGGCGCGGTGGCGCGGCCGCGGGAGGAGGGCAGGGCGGAGACGAGGCGCACCGAGGCACGGGGCCAAGGGGCGCCGACCGGAGC
>NC_041385.1:174459014-174465733 GCF_002162155.2 Triticum dicoccoides
CCAATCGGGGGAGAGGGGGAGAGATATTTTCGGGAGGGGGGGAGTGTCGGTGGGGGGGAACGTGGGTTGGACCGAGGGGATAAGGGAGAGGAGCGGGGCCGACCTGGGCCGGCCTGGTTGGCCCAATGGCCAGCTGGGCCGCGGTTCAGCAGGGGGGCTTCCTTTTTTTTCTGTTTCTCTTTTGTATTTTCTTTCTTTTATTTATTTCTGTTTTGTTTTATTTTTCTTATATAATAGTTTATAGTTTTACAAAAAGTGAAACCCATAGCTAAAATAGAGTTACATTATAACTACTGCCACGAAAGGTTTTATCCCTGGACAAAATAGTTTAGTATTTTATAAAACCCAAAATGCATTTATTTAATTGTTTTACCTACTGTTTTAATCATTTTAGGGTATTAAAACATTTTATAAAAGTGGGGTTTCTTCACCACAATTAACTTTGCATTATTTGGCACAACTCGAATATTTTAGTTTTAAAGTTTGAAAACTTTTACCGTTTGATTTGATTTTGAATTTGAATTTGAATCAGTTTCGAACTAACGCGAGATTAGCAACAGTAATTGTGCTGACGTGGCATCATTAACAGTGGTTTACTGTAGCTTAAGTATCCGGACGTCACACTACCACAACAGAGAACACATAGTTATGAACTAAACAAAAATAGTACAAACTGCATGCATGTGAACCAAACCAAGAAAAATGGATAGATCTTACCTTCGTCTATCTTTTCTTCAACTTCAGCATATTCAAAATCCAACTCTAAATCACCGTAAATCACGAATGAAATGTGTAATGAGTTTTGCTTTCTCTCTGTTCTTGCACGCAGAGAGTAGAAGAGGAGGGCAGAGTGTGCTTGCGCACGGAGCATACGCATACTATATAAAGGAGGAGCATCCCTGTAGTGTCGGCACAACAGTTCCTGCCCGTGAAATTCGTCATCCTCCGCGGGTGGGAATCAGCCCAGTTTGCAATAGCGTGAAATTCGTCGTCATTACACGCGTGGGAATGAGGGAAGTTTTCGTCGGAATCAGCGCCAGGAATAATCTGCAGCAGGACCGGCTGTCGGGCCGAATGCAGCGCGGCCGCCTCACCCGGTGGCGGCCGGGCCCACTGTCTCGTCGCGCGTGCAGCTGGCCTGTCGGCCTGGGCGCGGCATGGGCACGAGAGGCCGCCTCGCCCTGTGGCGGCAGGGCCCACCTGGCCTCGCCCGTTACGTCGCGGCGCCTCGCACTGCAGGAAATCCGTTCTAGCTGGGTGGCCGCCTCCGGCAGTGGCGGCTGGGCCCGCTGCCTCCTGGCGTGGCGGCAGGTGCCACGTGTCGCCTGCCGCGCCTGCCGCCACCACTGAGGGGGTCCTTTTTATCAAATTGATCCAGAGGTAGTCTTTTTTGGCAATTCATCTCGGCAGGGGTCTTTTTGGACAAAAAATCGCGCTCGTACGCCGGCTCCGTCAGGTGGATGCCGTCCCAGTTGATGTGCGCGGCGGGGTTAGCGCACGCGGTCGCGCCGGGAAACCCGCACGCCGCCGTCATGTTGTAGTTGGACGGCCCGCCGGCGCCACAGCACACACGGAGCTTCGACGAAGCACTGAACCCTGCAATGCCAATTCCGCTCGGCATTAGCAACTGCCATAAAAAATGGTAAACGAAGTTGACAATTCTAAGTTAAAAAAAGTACTCGTATATATAGAACTACTAGGCTGACACGATATGTTTAAGAATGGCGGATCGATTGACCGGCTCGGTCTTCGACTCAATTTTTGGGATCTGCATCTGGTAGGAGGCGTTTACTTTCATGACAGCTAGTACATTCTAACCGCGGGCACCGTAACGCTTACCGAATTTCTTTGGTTTCCTGAGAAAGTCGATCAGCGGCGCGTAGTAGTCGGCGTAGACGATCTTCGCCGCCGGGTACTTGATCCGGAGCCGGTACACGGCCTCGAACAGCACTCCGTTGTGGTAGCGCGCGAGCGCGTTGTATTTCCTCAGGCACCCGGTCAGGCGGTCGTAGTGCCGCTTGTTGGGGCTCGCGTACAGCGTCAGGACGATGGGGATGCACCCCGTCGGCAGCTGCCCCGGCACCAGCACGTACCTCGCTCCCTCCTTGAGCACCGCCTGCAAAGCAACGCCGATCGAACGATCAAGCTGCAGCGTTCATTTGGTACGTAATTCTATTTGTCATGTGCTGCTACGGAGTACCATACCTCAGCGCCAGCTGAGATGGCTCCTACGACTTTCGGAACGTACGACGCGACCTCGCCGAAGGATTTCCCGGCGGCCATGAGGAAGGTGTAGTCGTTCCCTCCGAACTCCCCCATGAAGAAGAGGGATCTCTTGAAGTAGTCTCTGCACCCTGAAGATAAAACCACAATTTGTCAGCCAGATCACTCGATCGGGACTGCATGCATCGATCATGGCTACGTCGTTCGTCGTACCTCGTGGCGTTGAGCACAAGGTGGGCTTGAGCTTCTGGAACCAGTCGAGCTGCACGCTCAAGGAGCTGTTGAAAGGGGGCACGCTCGTGAGTCGTGATGTTGTTCTCGAGGTAGTAGGCTAGATCGAGCGCCGTGGCGCCGACGACGGCGAAGTTTGCTCCGCGGGTGAAGTTACGCTCTTTGCCGAGAATCGGGGGGACGAAAGGGAGCCCAAACTCGCTGGCTGCCAAGTTGATTCATCGAATATCTATCAGTCCCGGCATGGTAGACATCACCTTCTATAGCATTCTCTGTAACATAAACTGAAAGCTGGATAATTCGAGACAAAGGACGGTACCGATGAAATCCATGGTGATGCGGCCATTGGAGGCTCGGCCGGTGGGGCGGCCAAAGAAGGTCTCGCCGTAGGGGAGGTTGTTGAAAGGCATGACCAGGAACACCGGCGCGGCGAGCTTGACAAAGTTGCCGGTGTCGGCGTACGAGTTGCCGAAGCTGAAGATGGAGTGGATCGAGGGACGACCAGGGTGCGCCTGAGCGTAATGCACGCTGGCTAGTAGAGGGAGGAGGAAGAAGGCTATGCACTTTGAGGCTGAGTGCAGCTCCATAGTTTTGGCGCAGTGTGTCAACTGGTCAGCAAGCTATGCTATTGCTCTTTGGCGGAAATGTCCAAGTACATATATAGCGTCCTTTGCTTGTATCGGCGGTTCTCATTTACCGCGGCTGTCGAGAGTCGAGACTCGACAGTGGACAGGTTTACTTGGATTTCTTGAACAAGGCAAGCCTTTTCGCGTTGACCCAATGGCATACCAAGCTCTTGCCCTTGTTTTCTAACCCAAAGTTTTGGATGCCTATATTACAGCAGCATTATTACTCCTTTAGGCATCTTCACATGCAACCCGCTAGTTTCCTCCCGCATATCTGTCCACGGTAAAAGGGACCAGTCCGTGGGCATGGATGCATGAGACCGTCATCCAATCGTAACCGTAAATGACCGTCTCTGTTAAATTTTAAACGCCAACTAACTACATGATTCCTTTTAGAAAACTATGGTTAGTCGTTGTTTGTTTGGCGGAAGGCTATTAATCCTTGTGCCAATGTAGTTTCCGCCAAAGATAGCTGCTTCCGCCACTAAACTAGCTTCTTTCCGCTAAATGGGCTTGGTCATTTTCAAACCTTCCGCCAAAAGGCCAAATCTATTTACATAGTTTCCGTCATTTCATCAATGTGTAATAAAGAACATTAATAGAAAACTAGTAATAATTTTGTCAAATGCTAATCATATGGCAAAAGGTAAACTTCCGTCAAATGCCCAAATATATTTAGAAAGCTTCCGCCAAATGCCCAAATACTAACCACTTTGCATAATGCTAATGGCAAGAAGTAACCTTCCGCCAATGCCCAACTATATTTGCAAAGTTTTTGCCAAATGCCTAAATACTAATCATCTAACATGCTAGCCTCCCGACATCTGGACGAAGAGGTGTGGTACGTGGCGACTTTTGGTTTGTCATGAGGCTGTCCGGATTTCCGCAAAACTCCCCCACGTTTGCCTCCGCTTTACGGGAGAAAGTATGTCCGGACCGCGCCGCAGATCGATAGAGGACCGTGTTGGATGGCTTCTGCGGTCCGAACAACGCGGTCTAGACGGATGCAGGCGGTTTGAGGATCGGCGTTGAAGATGCCCTACAGCCGGGTGCCCCAAACCCGCATCAAACATCCGGGGGATGGCTCGGTCACTGACCGGTCACAAAAATTCGACTCAGACGGGCACCTCAAACGGGTCTCAAACGTCCGAGTTGAACGACACCTCTCATATCCAACCCAAATATGGGGCGGATATGGGAGCGCCCGGGTGTGTCTGCCTACCCCGCTGCAGGTCGTAGCGGTCCCACTTGCAGCCACCAAAACTCCTTCCACTCTCATTGGCACACCCAATTTTAGTTCCATATCGCCACGTGAGGTGGATGCCAACTGGCTTAAATAGCCGCGCCGGCGGATGGCGGCAAGCTTCTCTGTTGTTGTATAGGTCAATCAATTCTTGATGTGTGAACGAGATAACCTGACACTAGATTGCATTTCATCAACTGAGGACTGTTCATTGAGTGTCAAGTTCGTCTCGTTCATATACGTTGATTCCCCTACTACAATGACAGTAGATTTTTGTTTTGTTCATCGAGTTGTATCGACACTTTATGATTCAAAACAAGCAATACTGATATGAATGTTTCCCTTGTCAAGGAGATAGACCTTGACTATGAATGGTTAAGGGACTAGTGCTTTGTTAGTGTACATCAGAAGTTATCCCTAAGAATTTGTTTTAAAAAAGCATTATGACCCCTAAAAATGTTGTGATAGTATTGAAAAATATGAGATGCCTATTTGAAGTAAATGATGATGCTCCAGGACAAACCGTACTATCAAGGGGTGTCAAAGTGAAAGTTAGATTGAAGTCTTCTAGTATGTCGGACAAGAGCATAGAACTCGCGTGCCACGGGCAAGTTCCATTGCCTATTTTTACTTCGATTTAGGTGGGTTTTGTTGTTTCTTTTGGGTTTTTTGCGGCTTCTTTCCACCTTTCTTTTGGTTACATTTCCTTCCGGATTTCATTTCATTTTCTTTTAAATTTAGTGCATAACAAGCATACATAACAAATCATGGGCAATCCAATCCAATGCAATGCATATCGAGGCATTGCAAATTCCACATAAATAAACAAATTCCTTATTCAGGCTTGGTTCCATACAAAACAAAAGTTGTTTACACACAATCTACAGCTCGAAAGAAAGATGTCTCAATTTGATTGTACATATGTTTCCCAAATGGCAGACAAGACTGACTAAACCATGCACCTTGAAGGAGGCCCAAAAAACTATATCGCCAAAGGATAAATCCTTGCTGATACTCACCTCGCAAAAAGATAAAAAAAATGCTTGCTAATACTCAGGGATGGATTCCTTTTCAGCCTATTTTTCCTCAACACCCCAAGCCCAGATCATCACTCACACAGTCTAGTGGCTGGCTGCATCGAGCCCCATCGGCTTGACATCGACTCCGTGTGGCGTATCAACTTCCCCCCGCCTGTGACTTCCAGCTCTTTTCATCCCTTTAGCTATCATCTCCTGTAAAATTCAAAGAAACAGACGGGCCGAGCCAGGTCAGATCTCTCTCTAATGCTGCATGAACATATGTACATGCTGAAAGAGTATATACAAAAAAGTTTCCCAACTAAAAACCATTTTTTTTTAGAAAAGAGGGATGACTCCCGGCCTCTGCATCCGGGAGATGCATACGGCCATTTTATTGATTATTCTCGAGGACCTTACAAAGTATTACAACAATAAGTCTGAATTCACCATCTTGGCAACACATGCCACTACTCCTACCCAAAATGATGAAGGGGTGCTAGCTGGGCCACTACCCAAACCACTCACCTAAGCCTAACATCAAAAGCCGGAAACGCAAACATATTCGGAATCCCCAGCCGAGCCACATACCGGGTCTGGGGCACAATCCGGTCAGACGCACTCGTGTGTCGTCGCCACCATCTTCCGCAGGTCCGTTTTCAGATCATATTGAGGCTTCTACCTTGTCTGGCCACTCAGCCATCGGCGTCACCATGACGCCAGACAGCAACCTCCTCCTGCGCGAGTCCATCTCCGCGCATCGGGCGGCGAACCTCCACAGCGCCATGCCGCCGATCCTCGCCGTCATCAATGAGTGAGATGAAGTACCGCTCCACCACGGCATGTACATTAGTGCTAAGCGGAACGGCTCACAACCGCAAGTCATCGGACGAAGGCAAAGATCCATGGAGAAGGCCAAAAGGGGCATAGCCAAAGCGGTGGTCAGGGATTGCACCGAGACCACGACAGCCGCCACTGAGAAGAACAGGCTACCTCACACCGTCACCACGCCACCAGCAGCTCCACCCCACACGAGCAATCCCCGGAAGACGCCTTCAAGAAGGAGCACGGCACCGGATGCCGCCATCGACCATGCAAGGGGAGGGCAGGTCTTCACCTGTGCTCGAGGGAAAGGTGGGAGGGGAGAACCACACCAAAGCCTCCAGGAAGGACCACGGCGCCGAAGACGTCGCCTTTGGTGAGGCCGCCGCACCGGCCAGGGGTTTCCCCCGGAATCACGCCCAACCACCAGATCCGTCCGTCCAGACCCCCAAGACGGCGACCGAAGCCACCAGAGGCTGGAGCAGGGCGCAGATCGGAGCAGATCACGGGCGGGAACAGAGCTTCTCCAGGAGCGCAGGACGACCCACGCGGGGGCGC
>NC_041385.1:174465868-174495494 GCF_002162155.2 Triticum dicoccoides
AGGGAGGCAGCCCGCCAGCACCCGCCGGCGCAGCCCGCCGCACCGGCCACGCCGGACACCTCCCATCGGAGCCGCCGCCCCGGACGCCGTGGCCCTCCGCGAAGGCGAAGCCACCAAATCCCCGCCGCCACCTTCATAGGTGTCGCGCGGCCGGGCCGGCGAGCACCTCAGGCGGCGGCGGAGGGAGGGGAGAGGGAGGGGGAGGCGCGGAGGGAATTAGGGTTCGCCCCCGGGTCGCCTCAGGCGAGGCGACGCGAGGGGACAGGCGGAGGGAGGGGATCAGGTGTCCCAACTAAAAACCATAACCACCAAGAACATGCTACAGAGGAACACGTCATGTCTATGATAAGATCATTCGCGTGTCACGAAGAATGTAAACATAGACAGGTAGAACTTATCAATTAGCATGTTTGATAATTTCACAAGGTTCTTCCCTGCATCACACATGCTTTACTTCTTGATACAAGAATGAACCAAAGGGAGAATTTATATGATTGACATGTTGCTTGCAGGCTACTACGTATGTAAGAGTCACCAGTGCCCTGGGAGAGAGAACTCGGAGGGCACACGAGAGGGGTGAACTCAGGATACAACGGGATGATGTCGCTTCAAGGGACCCGAGAGAGTTCTCATCCCAATGACCGGATGACGAAGCACAAAACAAAACACAAGTTGAGACCAGACAACAAAGCACACAAAATTCAGAGGAAATGTGACACTATAATTCAAATGGACAGCTGGCCTAGATTCAACAGTTCCTTGTAGATTGTCTGCAGTAGTAGATCATTTGGGAAAAGGATGCTCATACCTATTCAACTTCTAAAAAAAAGAAACAATCCAAAAAAGGAAAGATAAAATAGAGCGAAACAAACCAAAGATGGATCAGACTTCAAGCTTGGAAGCCTATGATAAATGATTGCGATTGCGCACAGCATAATCACAGTTGATAAAATATGCAATATGTCTACACTACACTTAACATGCAGCAAGTTACATGTAAATCTGGTAAAGCAAGCTCATCAATCAATACACTTAACATGCGCAGCTCAAAGTAATACCACCTAAGATGCAAATCCAATGGAGGTAATGAAAAAGTTTGGATCTTCAGCTCACCTTCAGATCCACTAGTTTACTGCAAATTAATGGAGTGCGCCCAAAACATGGCAGAAATGAACTTATAACAGAGTGCTCCCAACTCAGAATCTTCGGGCAGGAGCATGACAAACAGTATGCAGTGTTGGAAGAGCAGAGCATGAGAGAGGGAGAGAGCAGACACAATCAGTGGCTTACCACCTATGGGTGGGATCCAGGGCAGCCTTGTGTGGGTCGTCGTCATCACCATCGATATTGGGGTCAGACTCGATGATGTCCTCGTCGAGCTTGACAGCTCGGAAGTGCGGTACCACATTTTCCTTGGCGCTTGCTGCTCCAAGGACCTTGTTTAAATCAGCCGACGCTGGGACACCAAATTTGGAGCTCCAAGGTGGGAAAGATGTTGTTTTGGCTGCCTTTGCTCATCAACGTCTCCTTGGCCTACAGTGACCAGCTGTAGCACACTGCCAAGAGAAAATAATTCACAAGATTTAGTATATTGGTCAGGCTGCATAATCTCATTCCTCTAATAACATAAAGAAGCAAACATGATATAATTATCACTCGAGAATATATCTCATAAACAGAAGAATCAACAAAATACACAATATATCACTTATAAAAAGGTAAAACTTTGAGATACACCAAATGTACCACTTTGAGAAACAGCCAGGCCGACCAAGGTCAGGGCTCTCTCTAATGGCATGAACAGAGGTGCATGTTGGCAAAAATATATACAAAAATGTTTCCAACTAAAAACCATAACCACCGAGAACATGCTACAGAGCAACACATCTTCTCTATGATAAGATCCGCTCCGCTGTCGCCACATAGTCCATCGGTATGATGGCTTAGATACCTCCCACGAACATACTGAGGAAAGGCACATCTTGTGAAATATAGAGAGCTTACCGGATTGGCGGGGCATTTTGCGCTGAGTCCACGGTCCTCGGTGGTGGGAGGAGGCACTTCGGCGGCCTTGAACAACACCTTCCAGACATCTTTGTCCGTCGTGTCGAAGAGCTCTCACAGCGTGTGGTGTTTGGCCGAATCGAACTCCCACATGTTGAATGTCCGTCTTTGGCATGGGAGGATTCGGCGGAAGAGCATGACCAGGACCATGTTGACAAGCTTGATCTTCTTGCTTATCATATTTTTGATGCTGTTCTGGAGTCCGGTCAGCTCCGCAGGTGCACCCCAGGCTAAGCCTTTCCTTTTCCAAGAGGTAAGCCGCATGGGGATGCCGGATCTAAACTCGGGGGCCGCCGCCCAGTTCGAGTAGCGCGGCTCGGTGATGTAGAACCACCCCGATTACTACCCCTTCACGGTCTCCACATAGGAGCCTTCAAACCAGGTGACGTTGGGCATCTTGCCCACCATGGCGCCTCCGCACTCCGCTTGCTGGCCTAACACTATCTTTGGCTTCACATTGAAGATCTTCAGCCACAGGCCGAAGTGGGGCTTGATGCGGAGGAAAGTCTCGCACACGACGATAAACGTCGAGATGTTGAGGATAAAATTAGGGGCCAGATCATGAAAATCTAGCCCATAGTAAAACATGAGCCCACGGACAAATGGGTGGAGGGGGAATCCCAGTCCGCGGACAAAGTGGACGAGGAACACAACCCTCTCGTGGGGTTCCGGAGTCGGAACGATCTGCCCGGCGTCTGGGAGCCGGTGCGCGGTCTGCGGCCAAGTATCCGGCCTCCCGGAGCTTTGTAATGTCCTCCTCCGCCATGCACTCGCCTCCCGCTCCGGACATGTTTGGAATGGTTGTTCGGAGAAGGTGAGAACTGGGGCGCTGGAGCTCAAGCGTGCGAGAATGGATGAGCGAAGGAAGAAGAAGGCGTGGGTGAAAAAGGGGAATCCATATCTCTTTATAAAGGCAGTAGAAACCGTGCGCCTCCCCACTTGCCCGTTAATATCGCTTATTCCCCAAGCGCCACGATTGATGGCACGGTTGGGTTACCATGCCTGTATTGATGAGAATCCCACAATAAGGGGGCACGATCTCTGCTTCGACAAGACGTGTAAAGGAAACTGCCTCGCATTATGTGTAGTGGCTGGTTATGAAAGACGATTCGAATAAAGACCAGGCCGTGGCGTGACGTCACGCTATGAATTGTTAGCAGATTAGATTTGTGAAATATTGTGCTCTCTACGGTGGTATGTGGACTTTGTTTTGCAGAGCCGGACACGATTCTTGTGTTCAAAATCTTCTATGGAGTATTCGGAGAAGGAACCCGCCTTGCAATGCCGAAGACAATCTGTGCGTCGGACTGATCGTCATTGAAGCCTGGTTCAGGGGCTACTGAGGGAGTCCTGGATTAAGGGGTCCTCGGACAGCCGGACTATATACTTTGGCTGGACTGTTGGACTATGAAGATACAAGAATGAAGACTTCGTCCGTGTCCGGATGGGACTCTCCTTTGCGTGGAAGGCAAGCTTGAAAATTCGGATATGTAGATGTCCTTCTCTGTAACCGACTCTGTGTAACCCTAGCCCCCTCAGGTGTCTATATAAACCGGAGGCTTTAGTCCGTAGGACAACAACAATCATAATCATAGGCTAGCTTCTAGGGTTTAGCCTCTACGTTCTCGTGATAGATCAACTCTTGTAATACTCATATCATCAAGATTAATCAAGCAGGAAGTAGGGTATTACCTCCATCGAGAGGGCCCGAACCTGGGTAAAACATCATGTCCCCTGCCTCCTGTTACCATTAGCCTTGGACGCACAGTTCGGGACCCCCTACCCGAGATCCGCCGGTTTTGACACCGACACCTATTTGAAGCAAACAATGATGCTCCAGGACAAACTGTACTATCAAGGGGTGTCAAAGCGAAATCACTAATTGAGGAGTACTCATTGCAAAGATCACTCCCACCTTCCGAGGTTGCGAAAAGTGACGCGTTGCATGTGCGCCACTTGTCACAACTTGAAAGGTTTCCCTTTTTTCATATATCCGTTTATTCAAAACGTCTTATCTCTTAAATCATGCGCCCAAATCTCGAACCGTTTTCACCGTTGGATTCCCCGCGTCGAGATCTTCAAAACTAGATTCCATGTTGATAGGTTTTGACGAACTTTTTTTACGAAAAAAGTGGATGAGAAAACCGGACGAAAAAACCGAACCGGGAGCACATGTTTTTCCCTTTCCGAAAGGGCACGCCCATGCCTCTCGCAAATCACAATTGTGCCTCTCGCAGAAAAAAAAAGAGAAACATGTTTTTTCAGTTTCCGAGAGACACGGCCGTGCCCCTCGCAAAAGCACAATTGTGCCTCTCGCGGAAGCAAAACTGTGCCTCTCTCGAAAGGTAAAAAATAGTAGAAAAGTTGTTTTTTTTCGTTTCCGAGAGAGGCATGCTCGTGCCTCTCGCGGAAGCAAAACCATGCCTCTCGCGGAAGAAAAAAAATTTGAAAATGCGTTTTTTTCATTTCCGAGGGGCACGGTTGTGACTCTCGCGAAAGCATAAACGTGCCTCTCGCGGAAGGAAAAAAACAGAAAACGTGTTTTTTTCCATTTTCGAGAGGCACGGCCGTGATTCTCGCGAAAGCAAAACCGTGCCCCTCGCGGAAGCAAAACCATGACTCTCGCGAAAGGAAAAAACACGTTTTTTCGCGCAAATATTTTTTAGGAAGACCGGTGGAAAACCGAAACGTCGAAAAAGACCATTTAAAAGCTGAAAACGTGTGCGAAAAAATAAAAAAAACAAATCCAGAGGGAATGTCCAGAGCACGACACGTGGCGGGTGACTGAGAGCGCGCCAAGTGGTGCTGATCGTTGTGAGGCTCCCGAAGGAGGGCAGCGCTCGTTAACTAGTTGCTCCCGTGTCAAAGCGAAAGTTAGATTGAAGCTAGCTATAGAAATTGGGCCAGCCCATTTAGCCAGGGCTAGTTTTTTGAACCTTTTAGAAAGTTTTCGTTTCTTTTTTATGGTTTTCTTACTAATTCTTGTTAACATTTCAAGTTAAAAAATATCCATATTTCAAAATTATTCACTTTTTCAGAAAATATTTGTAGTTATTATAAAAATGAGATTTTTAAACAATGTTCACAATTTCAACAGAAGGTTCACATTTTAAAAATATATAAAAAATGTTGGTGTTTAAAAACTATTCACATTTTAAAAAAGTTCTAAAATTTAAGGAAGCTCTGTAAATGTAAAATATTTAGTTCTTATAAATAAATAGATTTTGTGTTTTTTGGAAAACTGAGAAGAAACTTTTTTGGGTGCGCAAGAAGAAAACTGAAAAATATCAGGAGTGTTGGCTACAGAAGCCTTCCCGCAAATGAACTGGTCGTTTGGTGGGTGGTCGTAGTTTACATCAGTTGTATCTCGTATTGAAATTTACATCACAAAGTTTTTAATTTTACATCTCCAGAAGGCGGCGATGTAATTTTTTAACATCTGGACTATCTGTTGTGGCAGCGGTTTTGCTCTCGAAGATTCAAAAGTTAAGTATTTTTACATATGGACCGTCTATTGGAGATGCTCTTACCCCTAAAAAAAGAATATGCATATAGTTATTTAAAGACATACCGAATTGAGCGCAGCTCGGATGGTTATGTTTCTTTGGTGGTCGTATTTTTTTTCTTAAGACTTTCCGGCGATGTTGGTTATCTCTCGAAAAAGCAGTGTCATACAGGAGTTCCCTATACGTACGGCGTGCACACCCGAGCTTTACAATGGGCCGTACAAAACCTGAGCGCGGATGCCTATAGGTATCAGACCGCCGCCGCTAGGGTTCCAAAATCTCCTCTGGCGTTTTCACGCTAGAGTCCACGTAAAATCTCATCGATTGTCGGTTCTTCCTGGCCGCCGGTGGGATCTACCACTACCTCGCCACACGCATCTACGTGCTTGGCGGATTCAACTCAACAGGAGATCGGGGGGAAGGGGGATGAGATGGCGGCGAAGTTAGGGTTAGGGGAGACGGTGATGAACAGATCGGAAGTACCTGAGGGATCGGGTGGGAAGGGGAGTAGTGTCAACACCAGGGAGGATGAAGGGAAGAGCCAAAGGCAGCAGCCGAGGGAGCACAACCATGAAGGAGCGGAGGAAGAATACGGCAACTATCCAGGAGCTTGCCCTGACTTAGAGGATCAATTCGCTGGCATGAGGCTGTTTGGGAAAGAGGAGGAGGATCTTGATTTCTCAGCGGAGGTGGAGGATCTGGTAAAGGATGTGGGCTGGCTTGCTCTGTTTCAGGTGCATACGACGAAGCCGTTTAGCCATGCGGCACTCCTATCACAGATGCGTAATGCGTGGTCTGCGACGCAGGGGTTCACTTTCAATGTCAAGGGGCCTAATCTTTTTCTTGTTCAATGCCATTGTTTAGGAGATTGGAGGAACATAATGGATGGAGGTCCATGGTTGTTTCGGAGGGCACCAGTTGTGATTCAGGAGTACGATGGTTTCTCTGATGTTAATGCATATCGGCTCAACAAGGTCCCGGTTTGGGCTCGAATCAAGGGGCTGCCGGACGGTCTCACGAGGAAGAGGGAGCTGGCTGAGAAAGTTGCCGCTAAAGTGGGCGAGGCCCCTTTGACAGTCATTGTTAATGAAGGAAGGATAAACCCGGCGAGCACCTTGCGAGCTAGGGTGCTTGTAATGTAAATGCGCCTCTGGTTCGGTTTGTTCCCATAACTCTGAAGGAACACAAGAAGTATATTGTTTTTTATGAAAAACTCCCGGACTTTTGCTTTGCCTGCGGGCGTATGGGTCGTCTTGCGGATGAGTGCGGAGATGGGGTCCACGACCCAGCTTCTTTTGGTTGGGGCGAATGGTTGCTGTGGGAGCCAGAGATGCCAGCGGCTCAACCATATGGCGGTAGAGGGCGAGGAGGGAGTTTTGGTATGGGGGGAGGAGGTGATTCTGGTAGAGGAGATAGGGGTAGAGGAGGAAGAGGACAGCAAGGGGGTAGAGGAAGGGGAGTATCTTCAGGTGGCACTGTGGGTTCTCATCATATGGATTTGGATGACCGTAGAGCAGTTCAAGTGGATGAAGGAGAGAAGGGTGCTCGTAAGAGGTTAGTTGCGGCAGACGGCTCTATAAATATTCGAGGGCAACAACTTACCAATTTGGCGGGGAAGGTTTCGGGGACAGTGTTGCTCATTGAAGGTTCAACAGCGTCGGGCTCCAACATCAACACAGTTTCCTCTCCGGAGAAGGTGCATGTTGGCAAGAAGAGGAGATAGGAAGGAGAGGAAGGGGATGATGCGGTGCTTATGGAAGAGGCGGCATCCCTCGAGGAGGGCCGCCAAGCCCAATGAGGACATTATGTTGGAACTGCCATGGGATAGGCGACCCCACGACAGTTCATGAACTCCGCGCTCTCGCGGAGGAATGTGCGCCGTCGGTTCTTTGTATAGTGGAAACGCAAATTGCAAAAAACCGAGTGGAAGGTTTGGCCGCTTCGTTAGGTTTTCATAGTAGTTTTGCAGTAGCTAGTAGTGGGCGGAGTGAAGGTTTATGTATCTTTTGGAAGAATGAAGTTACTCTATCAATAAAGAACTTTTCTCAGTATCATATCGATGCTTGGATATCGACCGCAGGTATGGAGCAGTGGCGCCTTTCTTGTTTCTACAGGGAGGCAAATAGAAGCTTGTGGCATAACACTTGGGAAACTATGAAGAGGCTAAGGGGGGAGAGTACTTTACCCTGGCTTTGCATTGGCGACTTCAACGAGATCTTGCGCCAGGAGGAACAAATGGGGCCAAATCCTCGCGACAGTGCACAAATGGCGGGTTTCAGAGAGGCAGTAGATGTCTGTGGCCTGTCGGACCTAGGCTATAAGGGTCTCGATTGGACTTTTGAGAAAAGGGTGGCAGGAGGACAGTTTTGTAGGGTTCGGCTGGATCGTGCTCTTGCTACACCGAGCTGGTCCAACCTTTTCCCTTTTGCTACTGTGGAGCACTTGACTGCAGCAAAAAGTGACCACAGTCCGATCTTGCTAAAGACTGAGATGGAAACGGGATGTCAGCGAACGATAGGGAAAAAGCCTTTTCGATATGAATGTGCATGGGAAACTGACCTACGATTCAAAATTCAGTCGTAGAGGCTTGGGCTGGTGACGGCCCGACGCTTTCAGTTGGCGATTTGGCAAATAAGCTGCAGTCTATAGCGGCTTCACTGACACGGTGGAGTAGAAGCACCTTTGGCTCTGTTCGACAGGAGATGCGTTTGTTGCGGAGCCAGCTTTCTTCACTACGGGCTGACCCGCAGCGAACTGGCCCAAGTCAGGAAGAGAGAAAGCTTGAAGACCGCATGATCGAGCTCGCGTATAGAGAGGAGATTATGGCAAAACAACGGCCACGCATCATGTGGTTAGCTGAGGGAGATAGCAATACAAAGTTTTTTCAGAGGAAGGCGAGTGCTCGCCGGGCAAAAACAGGATAGTGCAATTGAACCGAGATGATGGCACGACATGGACGGATCCTAGTGAGTTGGCCGGAATGGCCACAGATTTCTATAAAAATCTGTATACTTCGGAGGGCACAATCGGTATGGAGGAAGTCCTGTCGCACATACCGGCTCGGGTGGATGGCAACATGAATGCACGTCTCAATGAGAACTATAGCAATGAAGAGGTGAAACAAGCTCTTTTTCAGATGTTTCCGACCAAGGCCCCATGCCCAGATGGTTTCCCCGCGCACTTTTTCCAGAAGCATTGGGATTTATGTGGTGATGAGGTTACAAGGATGATCATACAAGTGCTTGATGGTGTTGATTCTCCGGAGGAGATAAATAATACGTTCATCGTTTTAATTCCCAAGATATCCAGTCCAAAAGTTTTAGGACAGTTTCGGCCTATAAGTCTTTGTAATGTGGTCTACAAGATTGCTTCGAAGGTCTTAGCAAACCGGCTGAAATCTATTCTCCCCGAGATCATCTCTAAAGAGCAGTCTGCATTTGTCCCTGGACGTCTCATTACGGACAATTTTATCACGGCTTATGAGTGCTTGCACTACATGAAAACTAGAAGGTGAAAGGGAACAGATTTTGTGCGCTCAAGCTTGACATGATGAAGGCTTATGATCGGTTGGAGTGGCCCTATCTTCAGGCAGTTATGTTAAAGATGGGATTCAGCCCTAGATTCACAAACACGGTTATGAGGTGTGTGACTTCAGTTTCTTTCTCTGTTTTGTTTAATGGTGGTACTCTGGATGCTTTCAGGCCTTCTCGGGGGCTACGGCAGGGGGATCCTATATCGCCGTACCTATTCTTGCTCGCTGCGGAAGGGCTTTCATGTCTGTTGAAGTCTCAACGTGGGGTCAATGGGTTAGCGGTTGCTCCCAACGCCCCCTCGGTAAATCATCTCCTATTTGCCGATGATAGCTTACTCTTTTTTGAGGCCAATGATGATGCTGCTACACGTGTGAATGAGTTGCTCACAGATTATTGTAATGCCTCGGGTCAGAAGATTAATGTTGAAAAAAGCTCTATCTTCTTCAGTAAGGGGGTTTCGGATGCCACTAAAGGTTCGATAAAGAATATTCTGGATGTGCACAATGAGTCTTTGACAGAGAAATACTTGGGGCTGCCCTCGGATGTGGGGAGAGCAAAGGAGGGCTCTTTCAAATATTTGAAAGATCGAATCTGAAAACGAGTGCAAGGATGGATGGAAAAGTGTTTGTCAGCGGGAGGAAAAGAGGTCCTTATCAAGTCGGTGGCACAAGCCATTCCGACTTACTCAATGGCATGTTTTAAGTTACCCCGTGGATTGTGTGAACACATAAACGGTCTGATTCGGAAATTCTGGTGGGGGAGTAAGAATGGCGAGAGAAAGACAGCTTGGGTGTCTTGGAAAACCATGTCAAAACCAAAGTTTATGGGGGGCTTAGGCTTTCGAGATATTGAGTTATTCAACCTGGCCTTACTTGCTCGACAAGCTTGGAGATTATTGCAGCAACCGGAGTCCTTGAGTGCACGAGTGTTAAAAGCCCGGTATTTCCCTAACACCGATCTTCTACAGGCCAATCTGGGTTCGGCCCCTTCCCAAGTTTGGCGATCTCTTGTTGAAGGAAGGGATATATTACAACTGGGACTTATCAGGAGAATTGGAACAGGTGCAAACACAAACGTTTGGCAAGATAATTGGATCCCAAGGGACTATAAACCGAGACCCATATGTGCCCGCTCTGTGAACCCTCCGGTTTTGGTCTCGGAGCTTATAAACCCTGCTACTCGCTCATGGAATAAGCATGCGTTGACTGAACATTTCATTGTGGCTGATGTTGAGGCTATTCTTAATATACCACTTAGCACGCGGATGCAAGAGGACTTTTGGGCATGGCACTATGATAGGCGTGGTATTTTCTCAGTAAGATCAGCCTATAGGATGATCTGTGCCATCAAAACTCAACGGGAAGACTGGCTAGAGCATCGGCCAAGTCACTCAAATATTGCAGCTAGCAAGAACTCTTGGACACAGTTGTGGAAGGTGAGGATTCCATCGAAGATTCGAGTCTTTGTTTGGCGGTTGGCACATACATCTATACCGACGGGGCTAGTCCGGCATGAAAGGAAGATGGCCGATACCCCAGCATGCTCTTTATGTGGGGCAGAAGAGGATACATGGCGTCATTCACTACTCAACTGCCGCATGGCAAGATGTGTGTGGGCGTTGGAAGATGATGATCTGGTCGGGCATGTGATCTCAAACCAAACGGAGGATCCTAAGCTATGGTTGTTCTGGCTTTTTGAAACAACCAACCAGCAGGACCTAGCTCGAGTTTTGGTCACTATGTGGGCAATTTGGTGGGCTCGAAGGAAGGCAATCCATGAGAATGAATACCAGAGCCTGCTGTCAACTGTGTGCTTTATCAATAGATTCATGGAAGATCTGGAGATAGCCAATATGCGCACCCCCCAGAAAATCAAGGGAAGTTCGGCTAGACCTCATGCAAAAGTCTGGTTACCGCCACCCGGCGATGCAGCAAAGTTTAACTGTGATGGTGGCCTATCATCTTTGGAGGAAAAGGGAGCAGCTGGAGTTGTATGTCGGGATAAAAATGGGAAATACTTAGGTGCGGCGGCGGTGGTGTACGAAGGCCTATCTGACCCGGCAAGCTTGGAGGCTCAAGCATGCAGCGAGGCACTAGCCCTCGTACGGGATCTGAACCTACAGGAGCTTGTGATTGCCTCAGACTGTGTCGAAGTAATAACTAACATCAGCAACGCAGGATCGCCATCTTATGCTCCCATTCTGAGGGAAATTCAAACTAGTAGGGCAAACTTTACATCTGTTTCTTTCCGTTTGAAAGTAGAGTTAATAATTTTGAGGCTCATTCGCTTGCTAAGGGAGCTGCGTCTCTCGCGGTGTGTCGCCATGTGTGGCTAGGGGTTCTGCCAGATATTGCTTGTATTCCGGATGTTTTGAACTTTGAATAAAAGCCCTAGCTTCCTTCAAAAAAAAGCATATGCGCTCCATCAGACTCATTTCACCGAATCGCACGCATGTCACTCTGCCGGCACCTGTCCGTGCGAGGAGCGAGCTTTTGCTCGCCGGCATTTGGGCGTCTGGTGTGTCGCGCGAACTGCATCATCATCGTGATCAGAGGTTTCCGGAGCAGATCAGCCACAGAAATGCGCAGTCATATAGTGACAGGCGGTACAGCACTTCCACCTCGAACTACCTTCTGTCCAGTTGGTCACCCATATAGCCATTACACAGATCAGTCACGACTACTAGCTTAACAAGCAAGAACAAACACTAGAGGCAAGCAGGCTGAGGGTCAGAGCAGCCTGGGGCTGGTGTAGGGGCCGTGGAGGATGCTGTCGGCAATGGCGTGGTAGGCGGCCTCCGTCAGGTGGACGCCGTCCCAGTTGGCGTACGCCGACGGGTCGGCGCACACGCTGGACCCCCGCACGCCGCAGCTCGCCTTGGGGTTGAAGTTGTACGGCCCCCCGCCGCCGCAGCACGTCTTCAGCGGCCCCTCCTTGAACCCTGCAACCGCCACAACCTGACAAGTTAGCATTCAGCACCAGTACCACTAATTTGCAATGTGACACTTCACCTGCCAATCCATAAGCAATGTGACACTTCACAAATTTGCTTTTCATGGAACTTATACTTAGTACAAGTGATCTAAAGCAGATGTTTAGTGCACCACACATGCAGATCTATTGTATCAGTGACAGGAACCACGTTAACCGGTGACTGGAGATGACCAAGACACTTAATGTCTTTTCAGTCTACGAGCAACAAGTCCTTTTATGCTCCAACACGGCTCACCTTTCCCCAAAGGCGAGCCAATAGGGGCATTCAGATCCCCAAAATCTTTTCTAAACAGCCCTGCGATCTTTTGCAGCATCTCCCTGGCCCCTGATACAGCGTCGATGCTGTGCCCCCATACTGATGATGATGGCACGCCGTGGCGGGCCATCGCTCGGACATGGTTACCGTTCAGTGTTGCTGTCGCTCTTGAATGATTCGCATCATGGTGTTTCATCACGTAGATAGAAAAGTCCAACGCATCTCTGTCATTCAGTTCGGATGCCATCCTAGATTTCGCCGCCGGTCGACCGGCGCGTGCTACTATGAACGGGAAAAATGGCAGCGGGTTGGAATGCTCGGTTTGTAGTACACTCACCGAACTGCTTGGGGTTTTTGGCGAAGGCCATGGCCGCGCCGTAGTAGTCGGCGTACATGATCCGGGCCTCGGGGTACTTGAGCCGGAGCACCTGCAGCTTCTGCTGGACCATGGCGTTGTGGCGCTGCGCGAAGTCGTTGTACGTCTTCAGGCACCCGACGGCGTCGTAGTCGCCCCTGCTCCTGCCGGGGTGCAGGGTCAGGTACGCCGACGAGCAGCCCATCGGCAGGTTCCCCGGCACCACCAGGTGCATCGCGCCGCCCTTGATCAGCCTCTGCGCCAATGCACACACAACCAGCGGAGTTAGAACGGCGCTGGTGAGACAATGGAGGAGAAGAGAATGCGGCTCTGTGCACCTCGGTTGCGTCGATGATGGCGGAGGAGACGGTGGGGACGTAGGACTTGGCGTCGTCCAGGGTCTTGCCCTTGAAGAAGGCGTAGTTGTAGTCGTTCCCCCCAATCTCCCCCACGAGGAAGAGCGACCTGCTGAAATACTTCTTGCAATCTGCTCCGATTTTAAAAAGACAAGCGGGAGAATCTTGCAATGAGCAACCAGTTGTGGAGATTGACCCCCAAATCCGACTAATTAGTAAAGAAATGGCGGCGACGAACTTTTGGGTGAGCTGCAGAGTGAAGGCTTGAGCTTCTCGAACCAGTCGAGCTGCACGCTGAGGGACAGGTTGGTCCAGAGCTTGTCCGACGCCCCGATCCCCTCGAAGAAGGGCGGATCCATGGCCGTGGCGCCGCCCACGGCGAAGTTGACGCCCTGCCGGACGTCCTTCCCGCGCGACAGGTACGGCTGCAGCAGCGGCAGCCCGAACGCTTGCGCTGCGGCCGCAAGAAACAGGATAAGATTGGCAGAAATGTCAAAATGTCGACAATGGGCGACGGGCAGGGCACGCACCGAGGAAGTCGACGACGAGGCGGCCGTCGGAGCAGCGTCCCGTGGGGCGGTGGAAGTAGGTCATGCCGTAGGGGAAGTGGCCGACGATGTTGAAGGAGAGCGGGCTGGACACGAGCAGGTTGCCGGTGTCGGTCAGGGAGTCGCCGAAGCTGAACATGGAGGTGTAGTTCTGCCCGCCGCCGCCGCATTGGGCGAGCCGCACGAGGCAGCAGCAGGCCAGGGCGGCGACGAGCACGGAGAGCCGGGAGATCGCCATGGAACCGCGCGAGAGCCGCAGCGCCGCAAAGCAGTGGCGCACCGCACACACTCACTAGCTGGCTAGCTCGACCCACTGACGTCCACTCACTCCTCGAGTGAAGTCTAGGCTATGCAGCCGGGCGGGTAGGCGAGGGTCGAGAGACACCGGCACGAGGCGCTGCCGTCCGTTTCCGCAACGGGACAGGTCCAGTAATGGTGGCTCCTTAAAGGCTCATTCACCTCTGCCATGCTTGAGATTGTGGTTGGGGGAGTTAAGGCGCGCCGAGGGCGAGGGCAAGGCAAGCCCGGAATCCATGGTGAAGGTGAAGGTGAAGTGCACGGGTGCCGCGGTAACTCTGCTGCTAACTGCCGCCGGGGTCGCGTCGCGCGGCTCGGCTCGTCCCCTACTGAGTGAATGAATGGATAGATAATTGAGGGATCACGTGTGAGCTCGGGCCCTGACTGACACTCCCAAAGCTCAATTATTCGGACGAGGACGAGGCGGTGGCGCTCACGATGTGCTTGGGAGTACGGGGATCTTCGCTCGAGGCGCCCTGTTCCTGTTCCTGTTCCACCGGTGACCACGCCTCGAGATTGGCGTGCGTGCACAGCAGGGTCATCACTTGTAGTTGAGTACTCCTTGTAGTTCATGCAAACATGTAGTCGTGTCGTAACTCTGTAGGAGTTCTGTTCCTGCATGCGGCGGCAGAGTATTACTACTACGGCGCTGCTATGCATACGACACATTTGCATCGGATGACTGTATGATCATACGTGACAGCGCTGCAGCGAGCATGCACGCACGACGGGTTTGGGTTTGGGCTGGACTCTAGGCACGGCCAGGAAGGATCGTACAAATCGTATGCACACAGTCGTGTGTGAAGCAATTTCGTTACTACTAATACCATGCGATGAACTCAACCGTGCGTGTAAGCAGCCCATTGGCACTCTGTTCCCTATGAATATATCCAGTAGTAGTGGCATTGACGAGTTTCAGCAGAAATTCGTTCACAGTTAGTCTTCCCCGTTCACGAATATTTTTCCGGAATCTGGAGTCGTCATTACATTCATTGATGACTTACTGGTGCGCATTTAGAGCTCATAATTGCAATCTGATAGACATGAGGAAACGTTGATAGAGACTGGAGCATGGTATTTAGGCTGGACATAGTAGTATCTCAGCCGGTATCATGCACTTTGTAATAGCAAACGTGCTGACGTGGAAGAGAATTAAAGAAGAAAGAAGATTGGAGTAACATAGGTAGATCATATTAAATGCTATACTATCTTGTGTCATGCGCGCCAATAAATATGATCATCTATGATACTATGCTATGAAGATAGTATCATACACTAGTATCACATGTATGATACTATTATATGATACTCCCCACCATGAGTAGCCTTAGGGTTTTACTTCCGATGTATCGTAATAGTTGTTGTTCCACGTTTTCAGTGCAAA
Source organism: Triticum dicoccoides (assembly GCF_002162155.2). Classification (NCBI taxonomy): domain Eukaryota; kingdom Viridiplantae; phylum Streptophyta; class Magnoliopsida; order Poales; family Poaceae; genus Triticum; species Triticum dicoccoides. Next base: position 174,481,162 of record NC_041385.1, read on the forward strand.
ATTCGTCACGCACAATATTTTTTGTTGCCTCCTAAAATACCCTCCCACCTCTCTCGCTCGCTCACCCATGGCTCGCTCAGCCGAATCCCTAGCTCACCTACGCCTCTCCCTCGCACGCGTCGTCGGCGCCTCTCCCTCGCCCGCATCCCCTATGCCTCTCCATCTCGCATCATCGCCGTTGTCGGTGTCAAAACAGACGGATCTCGGGTAGGGGGAGCCCGAACTGTGGATCTTGGATCGATGGGGAACAAGGGACGCAGAACACGATATTTACCCAGGTCCGGCCCCTCTCTAAGAGGTAATCCCCTACGTTCTGCTTGATTATATTGCTTGTATGTATGGCGATTACAGAGTTGATCTACCACGAGATCTGAGGAACTAAACCCTAACTAGTAGGATGACGATTGTTCTCCTAGCCTCTATGGACTAAACCCTCTGGTTTATATAGACACAAGGGGTACTGGGGTTTACAGATAGTCGGTTACATCGAGGAAACGTCGGATCTTCCATCTTAACTTAGAGTACACACCAAAGCACAAAAGGTCTTTGGTCCGGATACGGTGCAGCCAAACAGTCCGACCCAAATGAGATGAGCCGGCACCCCGAGGACCCCCTAGTCCAGGACTCCCTCAGTAGCCCCCGGACTAGCCTTCAATGCCGGCTTCCCATAAACCCCATGACTGCAGACTCCGGCTTGCAGGCGAATTCCCTTTCTCGTGGGTATTCGGAATAATCCTTCTCCAGTTAAACCTTCACACGATGCTTGATCGAATTCGGTCATACATCGAGCCGTGTCCGGGTTCCGAACTATCAGTATTACTTAGCCCCGAAGGCCAATCGTTCGAGTGTGAACAGTATCTTTGACTGACAACTTTTGGCGAAGGGTCGTGCCCGGTTATAAACATGGAGACCCGATGCGCGGCTCGAGGCCGCCCCTTCACAGGCACGTCTCTTCGAGGTGGAGATCGTGTCCCATTTTTAAGGGATTTGATCAATGATTCACAATATCCCACTCGCGCATAATGCCACGAGTTTATCGGGAATAGGCAAGGTGAGTGGCACATTTATAAGACTCTTGGTATTACGACTGCTTATAAAAGGGAGTAGCCACGATTGTTCCCGTACGCCTTCTTCTTCCTCTCGCCATAGCTTTTCCCATTCTATAGAGCTCGAGCGCTCCAACCCATATGTCCGCAAAGTCAAGTTCGGCAATGGACGGATCGGAGCGAAGGGCAAGTGGGAGGCCTCGTGCGTCACCAACAACGACATTGAGGACCTGAAGCGAGCAGGCTTCCTCTCTGTCAACATCGCTCATTGGGCCCCCGAGGAGGGCCAGGTCGTGTGGACGCCCCACGCCGGCGAACGGGTGGTGTTCGTCCCCCACTTCATACAGGGACTAGGTTTCCCCCTCCACCCGTCCGTGCGAGGTTTGATGTTCTACTACGGGCTCGACTTCCACGACCTAGCTCCAAATTCCTTCCCTTCACATCTCGGCCTTCATCATCATCTGTGAGGCCTTCCTTCGGGTCCAGCCGCACTTCGGCTTATGGCGGAAGGTTTATAATGTTAAGCCTTAGGTCGTCGACGACCGTCATGTGGATTGCGGGGGTGCCATGGTGAGCAGGCTTACTCGACTAGGCTGGCCAAAGGGCGTGTTTGTAGACACGGTCAAGATCTGGCAGAAAAAGTGGTTCTATATATGGAGCCCCGTGAAGCAAACTGGGCTGCTACTCCAGATTTCAGATCCGGAGCCCCCGCGAGGCTAACCTCGTGGACCAAAAAGGGCCTCGACTGGGAGCCTGCCACCGATGTGAAGGCATTGCAAAAGCGTGTCACTAACATGATAGAGGCGGGGGTCACACTGACCAATGTGGTCCAGATCATGCTCCACCGCAGTTTGTTGAAGGAAATATGCCCTAGAGGCAATAATAAAGTTATTATTTATTTCCTCATATCATGATAAATGTTTATTATTCATGCTATAATTGTATTAACCGGAAACATGATACATGTGTGAATACACAGACAAACTTAATGTCACTAGTATGCCTCTACTTGACTAGCTCATTAATCAAAAATGGTTATATTTCCTAACCATAGACATGTGTTGTCATTTGATTAACGGGATCACATCATTAGGAGAATGATGTGATTGAATTGACCCATTCCGTTAGCTTAGCACTTGATCGTTTAGTATGTTGCTATTGCTTTCTTCATGACTTATACCAGTTCCTATAACTATGAGATTATGCAACCCCCGTTTACCGGAGGAACACTTTGTGTGCTACCAAACGTCACAACGTAACTGGGTGATTATAAAGGAGCTCTACAGGTGTCTCCAAAGGTACATGTTGAGTTGGCGTATTTCGAGATTAGGTTTTGTCACTCCGATTGTCGGAGAGGTATCTCTGGGCCCTCTCGGTAATGCACATCACTATAAGCCTTGCAAGCCATGTAGCTAATGAGTTAGTTACGGAATGATGCATTACGTAACGAGTAAAGAGACTTGCCGGTAACGAGATTAAACTAGGTATTGAGATACCGACGATCAAATCTCGGGCAAGTAACATACCGATGACAAAGGGAACAACGTATGTTATTATGCGGTTTGACCCATAAAGATCTTCGTAGAATATGTAGGAGCCAATATGAGCATCTAGGTTCCGCTATTGGTTATTGACCGGAAACAGTTCTAGGTCATGTCTACATAGTTCTCGAACCCGTAGGGTCCGCACGCTTAAGGTTCCGATGATAGGTATATTATGAGTTTATGAGTTTTGATGTACCAAAGTTTGTTCGGAGTCTTGGATGAGATTACGGACATGGCGAGGAGTCTCGAAATGGTCGAGACATGAAGATTGATATTTTGGAAGCCTATATTTGGATATCGGAAGTGTTCCGGGTGAAATCGCGATTTTACCGGAGTACCTGGAGGTTACCGGAACCCCCCGGGGGCTTAATGGGCCTACATGGGCCCTAGTGGAGAGGAGGAGAGGAGGCAAGGGTTGGGCCGCGCGCCCCTCCCCCTAGTCCGAATAGGACAAGGAGAGGGGGGCGGCGCCCCCCTTTCCTTCCTCTCTCCCTCCTCCTTCCCCCTTTTCCTACTCCAACTAGGAAAGAAGGGAGTCCTACTCCCGGTGGGAGTAGGAGTCCCCTTGGCGCGCCCCTCCTTGGCAGACCGCCCCCTCCCCCTTGGCTCCTTTATATATAGGGGCAGGGGGGCACCTCTAGACACAACAATTGATCTCTTGATCTCTTAGCCGTGTGCGGTACCCCCCTCCACCAAAGTCCTCGATAATATTGTAGCGGTGCTTAGGCGAAGCCCTGTGACGGTAGAACATCAAGATCGTCACCACGCCGTTGTGCTGATGGAACTCTTCCCCGACATTCTGCTGGATCGGAGTCCGGGGATCGTCATCGAGCTGAACGTGTGCTAGAACTCGGAGGTGCCGTAGTTTCAGTGCTTGATCGGTCGGGCCATGAAGACGTACGACTACATCAACCGCGTTGTTCTAACGCTTCCGCTTTCGGTCTACGAGGGTACATGGACAACACTCTCCCCTCTCGTTGCTATGCATCACCATGATCTTGTGTGTGCGTAGGATTTTTTTTGAAATCACTACGTTCCCCAACAGTGGCATCCGAGCCTGGTTTTATGCGTAGATGTCATATGCACGAGTAGAACACAAGTGAGTTGTGGGCGATATAAGTCATACTGCTTACCAGCATGTCATACTTTGGTTCAGCGACATTGTGAGATGAAGCAGCCTGGACCGACATTACGCGTACGCTTACGCGAGACTGGTTTCACCGTTACGAGCACTCGTTGCTTAAAGGCGACCGGCGGGTGTCTGTCTCTCTCACTTTAGTTGAACCGAGTGTGGCTAAGCCCGGTCCTTGCGAAGGTTAAAACAACACTAACTTGACAAACTATCATTGTGGTTTTTGATGCGTAGGTTAGAACGGTTCTTGCTTAGCCCGTAGCAGCCACGTAAAATTTGCAACAACAAAGTAGAGGACGTCTAACTTGTTTTTGCAGGGCATGTTGTGATGTGATATGGTCAAGATGTGATGCTATATTTTATTGTATGAGATGATCATGTTTTGTAACCGAGTTATCGGCAACTGGCAGGAGCCATATGGTTGTTGCTTTATTGTATGAAATGCAAACGCCCTGTAATTGCTTTACTTTATCACTAAGCGGTAGCGATAGTCGTAGAAGCATTAGATGGCGTAACGACAATGATGCTACGATGGAGATCAAGGTGTCGCGCCGGTGATGATGGTGATCATGACGGTGCTTCGGAGATGGAGATCACAAGCACAAGATGATGATGGCCATATCATATCACTTATATTGATTGCATGTGATGTTTATCCTTTATGCATCTTATCTTGCTTTGATTGACGGTAGAATTTTAAGACGATCTCTCACTAAATTATCAAGAAGTGTTCTCCCTGAGTATGGACCGTTGTGAAAGTTCTTCGTGCTGAGACACCACATGATGATCGGGTGTGATAGGCTCCACGTTCAAATACAACGGGTGCAAAACAGTTGCACATGCGGAATACTCAGGTTAAACTTGACGAGCCTAGCATATACAGATATGGCCTCAGAACACGGAGACCGAAAGGTCGAACGTGAATCATATAGTAGATATGATCAACATAGTGATGTTCACCATCGAAACTACTCCATCTCACGTGATGATCGGACATGGTTTAGTTGATTTGGATCACGTGATCACTTAGATGACTAGAGAGATGTCTGTCTAAGTGGGAGTTCTTAAGTAATATGATTAATTGAACTTAAATTTATCATGAACTTAGTACCTGATAGTATTTTGGTTGTCTATGTTTGTTGTAGATAGATGGCTTGTGCTGTTGTTCCGTTGAATTTTAATGCGTTCCTTGAGAAAGCTAAGTTGAAAGATGATGGTAGCAATTACACGGACTGGTCCGTAACTTGAGGATTATCCTCATTGTTGCACAGAAGAATTACGTCCTGGAAGCACCGCTGGGTGCCAGGCCTGCTGCAGATGCAACTGACGACGTTAGGAACATCTGGCAGAGCAAAGCTAATGACTACTCGACAGTTCAGTGTGCCATGCTTTACGGCTTGGAACCGGATCTTCAACGACGTTTTGAACGTCATGGAGCATATGAGATGTTCCAGGAGTTGAAGTTAATATTTCAAGCAAATGCCCGGATTGAGAGATATGAAGTCTCCAATAAGTTCTATAGCTGTAAGATGGAGGAGAATAGTTCTGTCAGTGAACACATACTCAAAATGTCTGGGTATAATAATCACTTGATTCAACTGGGAGTTAATCTTCCTGATGATAGTGTCATTGACAGAATTCTTCAATCACTGCCACCAAGCTACAAGAGCTTCGTGATGAACTATAATATGCAAGGGACGGACAAGACTATTCTCGAGCTCTTCGCAATGCTAAAAGCAGCGGAGGTAGAAATCAAGAAGGAGCATCAAGTGTTGATGGTCAATAAGACCACCAGTTTCAAGAAAAAGGGCAAAGGGAAGAAGAAGGGGAACTTCAAGAAGAATAGCAAACAAGTTGCTGCTCAAGAGAAGAAACCCAAGTCTGGACCTAAGCCTGAGACTGAGTGCTTCTACTGCAAGCAGACTGGACACTCGAAGCGGAACTGCCCCAAGTATTTGGCGGATAAGAAGGATGGCAAAGTGAACAAAGGTATATGTGATATACATGTTATTGATGTGTACCTTACTAATGCTCGCAGTAGCACCTGGGTATTTGATACTGGTTCTATTGCTAATATTTGCAACTCGAAACAGGGACTACGGATTAAGCGAAGATTGGCTAAGGACGACGTGACGATGCGCATGGGAAATGGTTCCAAAGTCGATGTGATCGCGGTCAGCACGCTACCTCTACATCTACCATCGGGATTAGTTTTAGACCTGAATAATTGTTATTTGGTGCCAGCATTAAGCATGAACATTATATCTGGATCTTGTTTGATGCGAGATGGTTATTCATTTAAATCAGAGAATAATGGTTGTTCTATTTATATGAGTAATATCTTTTATGGTCATGCACCCTTGAAGAGTGGTCTATTTTTATTAAATCTCGATAGTAGTGATACACATATTCATAATGTTGAAGCCAAAAGATGCAGAGTTGATAATGATAGTGCAACTTATTTGTGGCACTGCCGTTTGGGTCATATTGGTGTAAAGCGCATGAAGAAACTCCATACTGATGGACTTCTGGAATCACTTGGTACTTGCGAACCGTGCCTCATGGGCAAGATGACCAAAACGCCGTTCTCCGGAACTATGGAGCGAGCAACTGATTTGTTGGAAATCATACATACTGATGTATGTGGTCCAATGAATATTGAGGCTCGCGGCGGGTATCGTTATTTTCTCAACTTCACAGATGATTTGAGCAGATATGGGTATATCTACTTGATGAAACACAAGTCTGAAACATTTGAAAGGTTCAAAGAATTTCAGAGTGAAGTGGAAAATCATCGTAACAAGAAAATAAAATTTCTACGATCTGATCGTGGAGGAGAATATTTGAGTTACGAGTTTGGTTTACATTTGAAGCAATGCGGAATAGTTTCGCAACTCACGCCACCTGGAACACCACAACGAAATGGTGTGTCCGAACGTCGTAATCGTACTTTACTAGATATGGTGTGATCTATGATGTCTCTTACTGATTTACCGCTATCGTTTTGGGGTTATGCTTTAGAGACGACCGCATTCACGTTAAATAGGGCACCATGAAAATCCGTTGAGACGACGCCTTATGAACTGTGGAGTACCGGGAGGTTACCGGAACCCCCCGGGGGCTTAATGGGCCTACATGGGCCCTAGTGGAGAGGAGGAGAGGAGGCAAGGGCTGGGCCGCGCGCCCCTCCCCCCTAGTCCGGATAGGACAAGGAGAGGGGGCGGCGCCCCCCTTTCCTTCCTCTCTCCCTCCTCCTTCCCCCCTTCTCCTACTCCAACTAGGAAAGAAGGGAGTCCTACTCCCGGTGGGAGTAGGACTCCCCTTGGCGCGCCCCTCCTTTGCCGGCCGCCCCCTCCCCCTTGGCTCCTTTATATATAGGGGCAGGGGGCCACCTCTAGACACAACAATTGATCTCTTGATCTCTTAGCCGTGTGCGGTACCCCCCTCCACCAAAGTCCTCGATAATATTGTAGCGGTGCTTAGGCGAAGCCCTGCGATGGTAGAACATCAAGATCGTCACCATGCCGTCGTGCTAATGGAACTCTTCCCCGACATTCTGCTGGATCGGAGTCCGGGGATCGTCATCGAGCTGAACATGTGCTAGAACTCGGAGGTGCCATAGTTTCGGTGCTTGATCGGTCGGGCCATGAAGATGTACGACTACATCAATCGCATTGTTCTAACACTTCCGCTTTCGGTCTACGAGGGTACGTGGACAACACTCTCCCCTCTCGTTGCTATGCATCACCATGATCTTGTGTGTGCGTAGGAATTTTTTTGAAATTACTACGTTCCCCAACATCTGCTACCCTAAAAACTCCGGACCACCCCAATGTAGTCCTATAAGCTCGAAGACCCTGCTCTGTACAATATTTCCACGGCACCACCCGCGAGAAATTGTGGAGAGTGATGTTCGAGCCACAGGAGACCTGGCCGGCCGAGAAGGAAGACGCCGACCTTGACGCCAAACACCCTCCCCAGGAGGTAATTTGATACCATTCTCCCTTATGTTTGGACATTCACCTTTCCATTACGGCTCTCAATTCCCATGTTTCTTGTTCCTCCAAGGTTGGCTGAAGAAAGCTGTGAAGATGGGCGGTTCGGCCCCGCTACCCGAAGACCCCATGTCTGCCCAACTAAAAGAGATGCTGACAGTGGCGCCTTACAAGGCGCCGAAGAAGAAGGAGAAGAAAAGGAACCCCCCAAGGGGGGCCAAGGAGGGCCTCCGCCCACGAGTCCCTCCAGACACACTATAAAAAAAGACACATCTGTGACATTTTGGGCCGAACAAATTTTTTTTCTGTCATACTTATGACACTTCTATGACGATAATTGTGTCAAAACCCGGTATCATCATAGATGTGGTGGGCTCCTACTTCTATGACAAAAAATCATGACAGAAAATGGGCTTTTCGTCCTAGTCGGACCGGAGACACAGCTGCAGGACATTCTTTGGGCCATGCATGACGGAAAAAACCGTGGTAGAAGCGAGGGCAAGGAAAATATCAGGGTGTTCCCGGTTACGGTGGGTGGTCGGGCCGAGCGATGCACGGAGGTTTGCGCATTTCTCTCGTACACACACGCGCGTAGGTGCGAGGCGTTGGGATCTAACTAAACCTGAGCGAGGTCGGGTGTTCGCCTACTGAACCCGAGCGATTGCACTGCAGGTTACGCGTTACTGAACCCGAGCGATCGATCAAAGGCTATTAACTGAACCCGATCGAGCGATTCCTTCGCTACTGCTGCTAACTGAAGCCGATCGATGCTGCCTCTGGATGAATAGTGAGCGGTGTTGGAGGGTTTGGATGAACAGTTTCCGGTGGGGGTTGGGTGAACAGGACCCCGTGGTGTTGCCACTGGATGAACAGGACCCCAATCGATCGAGCCGGTTGGGCATGGATGAACAGGACCCCGCGGAGGGTTGGATGAACAGGACCCCATGGAGGGTTGGTTGAATAGTAGCCGGTGGAGGGCTGGATGAACAGTAGCCCGTGGAGGGGTGGTTGAACAGGACCCCATGGAGAGGGCTGGTTGAACAGTAGCCGGTGAAGGAGCGCGCGATGGAGGCTGGATGAACATGAGCCCATGGATGAACAGTCGCAGGTGGAGGCTGGAGGAGGTCGACGGTGGATGAACAGTAGCCTGTGGAGGCTAGAGGAGGTCGACGGTGGAGATGAACAGTATCCCGTGGAGTACCGTTTTGTGGTACGCCACACCCCTTCCGATGAACAGGACCCCCGTTTCGACCTAGCGCTCCAACACAAGTCCGTTTCCTCCGTTTTGCGGTACACCACACCCCTCCCCATCAACAGGACCCCGTTTCGACCGTAGGAGGTCCAACAGAAGTCCGTTTCCTTTGTTTTGCGGTACGCCAGACCCCTTCCGATGAACATGATCCCATTTCGACCATGACCGGTCGAACACAAGGCCGTTTCCTCCGTTCTGCTGTACGCCAGGCCTCGTTTCCATCGGCTGTTCCGTCCAAGCCGGTTGGCTCTCACTCGTTCCGTTGCCTCCCGTTTAACACGACGCATTTCGTTGCCTCCCCATGAACATGACGATGACGCAGTTTCTCCGTTCGGACTCAGCCATGTGCACGAGCTCTGGCCGTACGTATGCGCGAGTAGGCGTTCGAGACCCCGCCCGTATGTACGTACGTGGCCTTATTTACTTTCTTGCACCCTGGCCGCTGTACGTATGTGTATATGCTACGTGCGCGCCTCTACATCGACCAGTATGTACGTACACATTTGTGGCCAGAATGACAACACTACGTACGCTTCGACCAGGTGGATCCTGACTTTCAGGCACTTCCTTGCGTGCGAAGATATAGCTGGTGGGTCCCAGCAGTCAGGGGGCGAATCCTTTTTTTGCCCGTAATATGGACGCACTTCCTTGCATGCGAAGATGTAGCTGGTGGGTCCCAGCAGTCAGGGGGGAAACATTTTTTTTGCGAAATACAGTGGCCCGTCTGGTGGATCCCTGCTGTCAGGTGGAGGAATAATTATTTTGCGCGTAATAAGGACCCAATTCCTTGCGACTGCCGTGGACCCAGCTGTCAGCCTATCAACGTACAGTACTCTTCCGATGGAAGTCATTCCTTGATCACATTGACCACATCGCGCCGAGAGCAGCAGGGCGGTGGACGACGGCGAGGCCTAGGAAGGGGACGACGCGGAGCCAGGGAAGACGCGACAGTGGATGCCCACGCGTAGAGGAGTACAAGGGTTCACTAGTTCGGCTGCGGTGTGAGGCTGTCGTCGCCGCAGAATAACAGGGGGTGTGGCTGAGTAGAGAGATGGCCTGGCCAGCGATGGGAGTAGTGGGGGGTGGTAAGGCCTCCGCGGCATCACAGTCGGCCACGAGAGGCAGGAGCACGCGACAGGACCGACGCTGGTTTGGGCGGCTAGAGCAAGAAGACTAGAGGTTGAAGAAACACTACGGGCATTGGATGGACATCATATGGTCACCAGAGCTAGAATCTTTCATATATTGACTAATTTGACAAAGCCCTCTGTCGGAGTAATGGGCCACGGGTAGGCTGACCCGGGACCCAGGATCTTTCAAGACATCAGGGCAGGCCACGCCCCTCCAGCCGAGTCCCAGCTGGCGACCTCCAGAGAGGCCGAGTCCCAGCTGGCGATCTCCCGAAAAGCCGAGTCTCAACTGGCGATCTCCGGAGGAGCCGAGTCCCAGACGACGACTTCAAAGCAAGCCGGCTCCAGGCTAGCGACCTCCAGGAGTGCCGACTGTGGGAGTCGGCCCATGACACTTCCCGAAGACCGATGCGGGGTACGGCCACGACGGGGTCGTCCCTCCCTGCCTACGAGGGGTCGGCATGGCTACAGTGAGCCGTATCGCTAGAAGATCTCCGGCGAGGCGCGACACTGTTGCCATGCCTGCCCTGACCTCAGCCACAGTGCGTGACACACTGTGCCCACGACGCCGGCTGTATGGTCCGACGACCGTGGGGCCGCCTGTCAGTGGGTGAATTGAAGGCGGCCAGAGCGCCCGAAGATGGCCCTGTGGGAGTCGGCCTCCCCGGAGTCGGCCGTCTCCCCTCCAGGGCCCCATAAGCCATAAACCAGATTGGATGGGGAGTGGCGACAGTGATCGCCTGATAGACAATGGTACTGTTGCCACGACCCAATGACCAAGCCTACATCATCAGAAGCGCCGCACAGTGTCCGGCCTGTCCGTGGGACCCACCAGTCGGCGGGCCCCAGAAGCCGGCGGGAAGGGCGGCAACATGAGAGACAGACGGCTGGGACCCACGCCCAGTCGGATTACCATTGTACCCCCGGGGGGTAGGCTATATAAACCCCCCGGGGCACCCATGCAAAGGGTTCGGACCTTGATAGAGATAGATACATAGACCAGGGAGGAGAGAACTAGCCTTGCTCTCTCCTGCCTCCCGATACCGCTCGAGGAGCACCATTGTAGCCACCTTGCTATAGTGACCATGCGGAGACCCCGCAGAGCAGCAGTAGGGGTGTTATCTCCCCGGAGAGCCCCGGAGCTGGGTAAGATTCGCCGGCGTGCATGTCTACGCCTTATCCCGTTTCCAGGCACCGGCGACGTTCTACTCGCCCCCACCTTGATAAGCCATCCTTTGGCATATGTCGCACCCAACCCCCGACATTTGGCGCCCACCGTGGGGCGAGGTGCACCGTCGTCTGGAGATCTGTTCTGGATGGGAACCCTTTTCCTCCCAGGTGAGCGCAGCCAGCCAGGCTCGCCTGATGGAGTCTGCATCAACACGCTGCGCGGCGCTGAGGCCGCCTGCACCGCGAGCGGCCTCGCCGAACTTATCGGCGAGGTGCGCCTCTCCGACGAGCCTGCATCCGACACAGGCACGGGTGGCCCCGAGAACCTTCTCGCGGGCCTCCTCGACCAACTCTACGTCGCCGGCGAGTCTGCCGTAGACTTGGAGTCCGTAGGCTCCTCCGACCCAATGCTGGTCGACTCCGACGCCGTGTCGCTTGACATCTTCCCCACCAATGTGGTGGTCTACGACGAGCCGCTTCCGTATGAGGAGAGCGGCGGAAGCGCCATCACGGAAGTGCTCATCATCAGCCACGGCGAGCACTCCGGCGAAGAAGCCCAGGACCCGCTAGCTGCGGCCCTGCAAGACCTAACCGCTCCCATTCCAGAGGACGCGGACGCTGAGACGCTGGAGGCGCGCCGCCTTCAGATCATCGAAAGCGCCAAGAAGTTGGCAAGCATGAGGCGCTTGTCAGAGGCATACCAGCGCGAGATGGATCGCGCCGTAGGCGGCTCGCCGGCTCCAACTGGGCCGAGCCGTCTAGGTGCGGTCCGGCAGCGCGGCGCAGCCATCGCCGACTTGCTCGGGGCGAAACGCCCCATGTACGCCACCCCAGCGGAGAATATCCGCGCCGCCCAAGCGGCGACTGACGAGCTAAAGAACTTCGAGGGCGAAGAGCGCCGTGTGATGACGGAGTGAGTCCAGCAGCTCCTTGACGCGGTTGCTGCGCAAAATGCGGCTGGCGGCCGCGTAGATGCGCTGCAGCAGCCGAACGACGACTTGCCTCCCCGCCGAGATCAAGGCGCGACCTCTCGGACGCCGACTGGCGGCGTCCGCGGAAGGAAAGAGAAGGAGCCGGCTGCCAGTCACAGTCGGACTGATATCACCATCGAGCGCGACCAAGACGGCCGCCCAAGAGCAGTAGAGCGGCGGGACGATTATCTGCCTCCCCTGCCCAGAAGAGAACGGCGAGTTTCCCCGCCGCCTGTTGAGCATCCGACTCTCGGAGGTCGCCTTGGCCGCCGAGAGGGAGTCGGAGAAAATGACGCCCGCCATCGGATCGACCGACTCCACCGATCCCTGGCGCTGGAAGAAGAAGATGAGCTGGGTCCGCCTTGTTTCGGGCCCCGCATCAGAGACGAGCCCTTCCCCAAAGGGTTCACTCTCCCCCGAGACACAAGTACACCGGCTCCGTGAAGCCGGAAGACTAGCTGATAGACTACTCCACAGCCGTCAGCATAGCAAACGGCAACAAGCGAGTTGCCGTGAAGTACGTTCCTCTCATGCTCCAGGGCACGGCCCGGACATGGCTGAACAGCTTGAAGCCCCGCAGCATCAATAGCTGGGCCGACTTCACCGAAGCCTTCATCCGCAACTTCACTAGCACGTACAAGCGACCTCCCAAGCCGCGCCAGCTCTCCTTGTGCGTGCAAGGCCCTGAAGAATCAATACGCGACTACCTCATGCGCTGGGGCGAGCTTCGAAACTCCTGCGAGGGCGTGCACGAGGTGCAGGTGTCGTGGGAAACGAACACCTATGGGGCAGGGCCCCTTTCGGTCCGGCAAGGGAGCGGAGGGCGCACGAAGAGCAGATCGAGGCGAAGTACGCGAGGGATTTTACCCAGCTTCGGAGCTCTCCGGAGAGATAAAACTCCTACTGCTGCTTTGTGTTTGTATTCTGTTCTTGCTCGAGAGCGTAGGTGTGTTGTAGTTTTTGAATGAGTCGGGGCCCTTCTACGTGCGCATGGGCCTCCTTTTTATAGTCTAAAGGGGTCACCGACAGGTGGCAGCATAGAGAGATGGGTAAAAAAGTAAAAACAGGGGTTGGTACAACCGCTATCAACAGTGCCCCCTACCTAACTCTGATGGCAGGGGACAAGGGCATTTAATGCCCGTCCAGTCGCCTAAACAGTGCAAGAAATGACCGTTAGGGGCGCCACCGATCGCCACGATGGCCTTCTAGTCACCTTCACTTGCCACCTCGCACCGCTTGGCTGCACAGCTACCCGCCACGTGCACCAGGAGCGATCCTGCGGCGACACGTCGTCGGATGTGCTGGAGCGTGGGCGCAGAGTGGTGGCTTCGCCGCGGCAAGCGCCTTGCCGCGGTCGCCATCTTGTCGTACCCGCAAGCTTGTCACCCGCCGGGCCTTGCCGGGACGCGCGGTGCGTCACGACAAGTCTCTTAAAATGCCTAGGTTGGCCTTCCCGGCAAGCTCCTCTTGCCGGGGTCTTGTCCTTCCCGGCAAACTCCTCTTGCCGGGACTCTGTCTTCACAGTTAAACACTTTGTTCTTGAATGGCAGTAATAGGAATAGCGAAGGATCTTGGCGGACGTCCGGCAAGCCTTGCGGCGGGACGCTGCGACTGCCCGTGCACAAGTTCGGGATACTAAGGTACCCCTACTTTAGTACACCGACAGGAGCCCCCGGGCCTGGGCCATACATGGTGCCGAGCGCTGTTGGGCCAGGCCCAAAACAGGGCACGGGCACACGCGGCCTGGGTCCACACTAACTCTGACTCCGTATCCACTCCCGTAACGGCACGCGTCAAACGCGGCATCGTGGGAGAGATCGTGGGCAATTCTTTAATCAGGAAAGGCGTAACGTTCGCCTCCCCTGTTTATAAGCAGAGGAAACAGGGCCGTTCCCCAACTTCGCCACTTGCAGTATCTTCCTCCAAAAGCTCCGCCGCTCCCCTCCGCTTCCCAAGCCGAAGGAGAGCAGCGCTCCGCCGCCCGTCGCCGCCGTCGCCCTCAACACCTCGCGCTCCCCCGCCGCTTCCGCCATGGCTCCGAAGACAGGCAAGAGCTCAAAGTCGAGCACAAAGTCGGCCGAGGCATTGCGGCT
>NC_041385.1:174495781-174512402 GCF_002162155.2 Triticum dicoccoides
GAAGGCGCTGCGGGAGGAGTTTTGCCTCTTCTGGTCGACGGAGACGCGGGCGCATCCGCGCACGCCGGTGCTCTCCGCCGAAGCTTCCACTTCGAAGCAGTGCCCAAAAGGGTACTATTTCTTTCCGGTGTTCTTCTATTGCGGGCTCTGCCCACCTTTTTCTGATTTCTTCTGCGACATCATGAATACCTACGGGTTTCATCTTCTTGATTTCACCCCCAACGCCATTCTGACAATGGCGGTTTTTGCACACCTCTGCGAGAACTTCGTTGGCATCCACCCAAATGTTGCTCTTTTTCGCCACTATTTCACCCCCCGAGCCGAGAAAGGAGAGCCATTGGCTGGCGGAATCGCCTGGACCTCACGAATCGGCATGAAGGAGGTGTATCTGGGGGGCGAGCTCCGCAGCAAGTGGGATGAGTGGAGGGCGGAGTGGTGCTGGATCGTTGACGCCAATCCGCAGCCATTCACCAACCTACGCCAGACCTGGGTAGTGCGCGGCGGCGACTGGAGCGCTCTGTCGCTGGACGACGCCAAGCTGAAGATTGCCACCACCCGAATCCTGCGGCTCAGACTTGCGGGGCTCACCGCAGGGGCCGTGGGCGCGGACTTCCTTCGCCGTCGCATCGCCCCTCTGCAGAAGAGGGGGAGGCCCGCCTGGCAGTTTGGCGGCCCGGCGGATATCATGAGGCTGCGTCCCGGGCTCGACTTCAATTTCACAGTTCTAGAGCTTGACGGGATGCTCAAGGAGCTGTTCAAGCATGACGCCAACCATCCAGAGTGGTTCAGGCTGCCGCAGGGCGTCATCCCACTGTGCAACAACTCCCAGCGTGATCGCATCTGTGTAATGATGCCAGAGTGCGACTCGCATGGGATAAACCCAACTTGGATGGAGCCCGCCGACGACGTCGTGCGGCAATTCTTCGATGGCTTGGCGGAGGTAGCAGTCCACGCCGACGAGCAGAGGCTCCTCACCCGCGACACCACCGACGACGAGATGCGATACATCACCACCAGGGCCGAAGAGGCGGCGGCAGCCGCCGCAGCGGGCGAATTTGGCTTCACGTTGGAGGAGGCAGAGGCGGCCGAGGCGGCAAGCCTTGCCGACCGGGAAGACCTTGCCGGAGGGGCCGTTGGCGAGGGGGAGCCCGAAGCCGAAGCGAGCGAGCCCGCCGAGGGCGCGAGCGGCCAGCCGTCTTCGAGCAGCTTGCCGTAGGCGGAGCCCCCAGCGCAGGCCCAATTTCAACCAAGAAGGCGCCTCTGTCGAACTGGAGATATAGCAGGGCGGCAGGCAGGCCAACAGCCGCAGCACCGTGGGACACGCTCCACCGCGGCAAGTACCATTGCCGCGGGAGCATCTCAGGCCGCGCCGGCAACTGAGGCGGGGTCTTCCCGGGCCGCCACGCCTGACCCTGCCGCAGCTCCTGGTAAACGTCGAAGGGAGCCTACTCCTCCGCCACACCGCGCAGAAAGGGTACCAGACTTCGACCTCTCTGCGCTGAGCTCCGACGAGGATGAAGAAGAGGAGGAGGAGTAAGACTTTTCCCTTGTTGTACTTGTATTTCTTCAATTTTTGTTGTTTCCTGTCTTGCATCTGATCTGCTTCCCTCTGAATCCCTATTCCATTTCAGGACTCTGGCCGAGAGAGCGGCGAAGAGGGCCAAGGTCCCTGTGGTTGTCATCGAGGACGATCCTGCTGTGATGGCAGAAGACACGTCCGAGACCACCTTGACGGACCCGGTTCCTTCTCCTCGCAGTAGCCCCCAGCACAGCCCCCAGCGTAAGTGTTTGGTTCACTTCCTGTTGTGGGGCGCGCATGGGTGCTTTTCTTTTGCTGACATCTTGACTGTTGATTTACTTGTGTAGGAGCAGAGCAGGCCCATCAGGAGCAACCAGAAGCCGCTCCAGAGGTGCTGTCTGCTTCAACTACGCCGCCAAGGGGCGATTCTCCGACAAGGGAGCGCTCTCCGGCAAGGGAGCGGTCCCCGGCAAGGGGCAGTTCCCCGGCGAGGGACGGGACCGGCGATCCTCCGGTGGTGGAGCCCATGGTCACGGAGCCCAGCACAGGTAACCCTCCTTGTCGGAAATTTTCCCTTGGGTTTTTCTTCTGATCTTCTTTTTGGATCTTCGCTTGACTTTTTCTTCCTCTTCCTGTCTTCTGATCCCCCTCTCACAGACCCGATGGAGACTGAGGCCACCGGCGAGGAAGGCGCATGCGGCAATACTGAAGATGCCGCCGCTGACGAGGGAGAGGCCGGCGCTGATGAACCCGCCGACGAAGAAGCCGCCAAGGCTGCTGGTGCAGGAGCTGGCGAGGGGTCCGGCAATCGTACTGGCGACCCTGAGGGTGCAGGAGCGCAAGGCGCTACACCGACTGTCGACCCCTCCGCCGCTGATGCAGCGCCGGGCTCCGAGGAGCCCCAGCCAGGCGCCTACTTGAAGGCCGGCGAGGGCGTATACATCAAGCTTCCCTGGGCGTCAAGCTCCAGGGTGCCGGTTGAAGGAGAGGAGTTTGATGGGGAAGTACTCGCCTCTGCTGGGCTGGCAGTGGTTGACGCGCCAAGCAGCAGCAGCGGCGAGTCCGAGGAGGAGCAGTTGCTCCGAAAGTTGGTGTCACTCTACCGCGCCCGGCAAGCGAAGCTTGAGTCCCGGGAAGCGCTGGTCGTGCGGGCGGGAGTTGACATAGAGAAGCATGCGGAGGAGCTCAAGAGCCGCAACCAGGAGGCCCTCCAATCCATCGCTGAGGAGAGGGTGCAGCTCGTCGAGGCGAAGAAGGCGTTCATCCTCGAAAAGGCTGAAGCCGAAGAGCAGCAGAGGCTCGCCGCCGAGGAGCTGTCCAGGCGGGAAGGTGAGCTGACACAGAAAAAGGTTAACTTGGACAGCCACGAGGAGGATCTCGCCGCCCAGGAACAATCAATTGGCGGGGCGCTCAAGGAAGCGAAGGATGCTGCCGCAGCTGCCGAGGCCGCCAAGAGGGAATTGGAAGCGAAGGTGACGCAGCTGGAGGCTGATATGAAAGGGAAGGATGAGGAGCTTGCCGCACTCCAGCACGAACGTGAGAAGGATGCCCTTGCCCATGGCGATCTGCAAGTTCAACTTGCCGACAAGATCAAGGAACTGAACGCCGCCAAGGACTCGAGCGCTGATCTGGAGCTGAAGCTGGCCACATTCACGGAGACGCTGGACGCCGCCAAGAGGCGAGAGGATGACTTCAAGAAAGAGGTCAAGGGCAACGAGGAGCTGCTGACGAGGGCTGCCGAGACTCAGAACACCTTCAAGGCCACGGTGGAGCTCTAGACGAAGGGCCTCGTCAACATCGCTGCAGCCATCGACGAGGAGCTGGCGGAACTGGACTTGGCGGGCTTCGGGTTCTCCACTGACGAAAATCTCCAGCCTAGCGCCAAGCTTACTCTTTTCCTCAAGGGCGTGGTGACGGCCCTCCAGCAACTCCGGGAAAGGATCCCAAAGAAGCTGGCGGAGGAGTCGCGTGCAATCTGCGCCAAGGTCTTGGAGAAGGTGTTGGTGAAGATACTCTTCCGCAATCCGGGCCTCGCCCTCACCCGCGTCCTCAAGAAGCTGCCGGTGGGTGCTGATCTTGAAGAACTCAAAGCCATTGTCGCACCCATCATGGACAAGGTGAATGAGGTCAGGAGGGTTGACGGCGAGCGCGTGGATTAGGCCACCCTTCTTCTCCCTTCCTTGTCGCTGTTTATTCAAGTCATGAGAACAATTTAGTCAGTGCCGCAACAAGTTACTTTTGTAATATAACTTTATTCTGGGCAATGCTTGCTATGCTATCTCCTTTATTTGGTCCTTTTCTTTGTATGTTTTACCCTACGCTTTTAGGGAACTTGCCGGCACGGGCACGCTTGCCGCGAGTGCTGAGTGCGGAACATCAGCAGCTCGCTGGCGGTGCCGTGTCAGGACCCCGACTCGATGTCACATCGATCTAGCTGGTAACACCTCATATCACTTTGCGGCCTCACGCATCGTCTTACCTTTTCCCGGGACCGTTTGCGCCTGTTGGCTCACGTATATGATAGTGTCGCTAGCATCCATATGATAAAGAGCCCGGGCTGACATGACTAGTCGTAAACCCAAAGTGGCACAGACTTACAGGGACAGGCATCCATGACCCAGCTTCGAACGTGTCGGTCATCAGCAAGTGGGTCCGGGCTGTAGCACTGGGCTAGCAGGACTCCGGTAAACCGGGCTGTAGCGGGCTAACAGGACTCCGGTACTCAAAGCGTGACATTTCCCCGAAGGGACAGACACAGGAACGAAGAAGGACACATGCCGGCCAGCCTAAGTGTTCCAGAGCAGTAGCAAGCTACCATGGCTCAGCGATAACACTAGGAGACATTTCCCGGTAAGAGAGGCTACTAAAGATAAACAACTAGATAGTCAGATCCCACACATACCAAGCATTTCAAACATACACACAATATGCTCGATATGTGCAAATACAACGAAGCATCACAACATGACTCTATGACACAAGTACTTTATTTAAGGCTCAGTGAGCCATACATAACATACACAAAGGTACGGGTCTCACGACCCCACATACAAGTCATACAGTCATACAAACCAGCAGCGGAAATAACTTGTCTGGGTACAGACAACTAGTAAAATAAAAGAGGCTTGGAAAGCCTAGCTATACTACGTGGTCCTTCACAAGCTCAGGGTCACCACCTGGGTCTTTAGCCTACTCGTTGATGTCAACGTCTACATAGAACCCATCAGAAGGGGTTGCAGCGTCTTCTGTAAAAAATGTAGATTATAGCAACATGAGTACAAAGGTACTCAGCAAGACTTACATCAGATCCTACATACATGCATAGTATCAAGAAGGGTTGGTGGAGTTATTGCAGCAAGCCAGCTTTGACTCTTGGCTAGGCTATCCTACGATACTCCAACTTGAAATGGTTTTGCGCACACGAGTCCACTACTCACCACTTCAATACACTACCGAGGATCCACCTCCGTCTTCCTACGGAAGAGCCATCCTCGGCACTCACACTTATCTTGAGGCTTTTAACAGTTTCCATTTACTTGTCTATGAACTGTATAGGCAACCAAGTAGTCCTTTACCACGGACGCGGCTATTCGAATAGATCATGTTAACCCTGCAGGGGTGTACTTCTTCATACATGTTTCCACCACTTAGCGTCTGCACACGACATGTGCTCGGCAGACTTCAAGCGAAAGCCGACGTGGGTGTAGACCACGACCTACCTAAACACTTAAGCCTCTAGTCTAGGTTTATCGCCTATTCAGGTTCCATCCGCAGGGAGTCCGGCCGAGGTTTCCCATACGGCCCCGAACGATGTGAACAGGGTTCCCGAGATACCTAACGGGTATTCGGTACACCGTGCCACGTACCTACCGCATCACAGCCCACCCCTACGGTCAGCGCTGTCCACGGCCTCCAGTAGGCTACAAACACCAGAAACTACTTGCAACTCCTGGACAGAGAGCTAGGGTGAATAAGAAGTCGAGCGGGGTCATATTTCAGGGCCCAATGCATGGTAGTAGCTGTATCTTAAATCACGCATACATATCTCAGTGCTTAAGGTCGGCTTCAATGAAACAACCCACCATGTACTCCTACATGGCCTCTCATCGATACCTTTACCAAATCGTGTTCACCACACCACTCTCATTACCGACATAAACATTTCACTCTAGCCCATCACCCAGATGAACCAGACCTGACACGACTCTAAGCATAGCAGGCATAGCAAGGTAGGAACAACACATACATATGGCTCAAGCAACTCCTACACATGCTAGTGGGTTTCATCTAGTTACTGTGGCAATGACAGGTCATGCAGAGGAAATGGGTTCAACTACCGTAGCACACAGCAGTTTGAATCGCATTGTCTTAATGCAGTAAAAGAGAGCAGGAGCGAGAACATGGGATTGTATCGATATGATCAAATGGTTGGTTGCTTGCCTGATGGTTCGATGCACGGATACGGTTCTTCGTTAGGGTAATCACGGTACTCCTCGGGGACAGAACCTGTCGCAAAGGCATCGGTACACAAGCATCACCAAACAATGTGCAACAATATGATGCATGCATGAAACATGGCAATATGAGTGTATTGGGCTAATGCAACTAAAGCCAGAAGGGTTTGAACAAATTTGAATCAAAGATTCAAATTTCAAATTCAAATATGGCCTTTTAAAGTGCTTTTCCTTGTTCTGCTTAAAACATCAATTTAACTTGTTTGATCATGCATGAAAATAGTACAGATGGATAGATTGGATTTTTCTGATCATTTTTCATATATAATTTGTCCAATTTGGAGTTACAGAATAAAAGTTATGAATTTTTGAAGTTTAAATAATATTCTGGAATTTCCTGATTTAATTTAAATCCAGAAAATCAATTACTGCGTCAGCCTGACGTCAGTGTGACGTCAGCAGGTCAACGGAACTGGTCCAGGTCAAACCTGACAGTGGGTCCCGCATGTCAGGGTGATTATTTTAATTAAAACTTAATTAAAACTAATCCTGTTTAATTAGCAGGGCTGGGCCCCACCTGTCATTGACTCAGGGGAGTCAACCAGGGCCCACCCGTGGTCAAAGTTAATGTCGGCTGCCGGCGTTTAGTCGCCGGCGAGCCCGACGCGGCGGCGGAAGTGGTTTTGGTCATTTCGGCTACCAGAGGGGCCGCGGAGACCACCGGAGTGGAGCTGAGGCCAACCCGCAGCTCTTGGCGGGGCCCGTTGGGGTCGGGGTGGCCGGAGTCGACGGCGGCGAGCTCGGCTGCGGCCGCCGGGGTTCGGTCGTGCACGGGAACGGTGCTGGAGCTCGAAGTCGAGCAAAGCGAGGCGCTAGGGATGCTCTACGGGGTCTTGCGAACTCGTTGGACTCGCCGGGGTGACCAAATGGTCACCGGAGCTGCGTCGACGGCGAGCTCGGCGACGGCGGAGGTTCGGCCGTGGTGGGGAGGTGGCTACGGTGAGGGAACGAGGGGAAGGAGAGGGGGAAACGGTGGCGTAGCTCACCGCGGTTGCAGTGGGCGTCGAAGTGGGCTCGGGGACGCGCTGGAGACGGCGAATTCGACGGCGACGGTGGTCGGAGCCCGAAGAGGGGAACGGCGACGTGGCGGCGATGCAGGGCTTCCGGGGAGCTGTGGAGCGGTGGGGAGGAAGAGGGAGTCGTGGCGGAGCTCCTGAGCTAGTCGGGGGAGCGAGGGGTGGTCGGAGACGGTGGCTATGGCGAACGGCGGCGAGTGTGGTGTTCGGCCGGGCGAGAGAGAGAGCGAGGGAGAGGAGAGGAGAGCCGGGGGAGAGTGAGAGAGAGCAGGGGGGAGGGCGTGGCGTCGTCCAGGGAGTCGAGCGAGGAGGGGAGGCCAGGCAAGCAGGCGAGCAGGTGGCGTGGCGCGGTGGCCATGCGCGCGCGCCGGCCACACTCCCCTCCCTCTGTCGGGGCGAAGACGACAGAGGAGGGAGGTGGGCTGGGCCGGCTGCCGGCTGGGCCAGCCAGCTGGCTGGGCCGCACAGTGGAGGAGCCCAGGTAAGCTCCTCCTGTTATATATTTTTCTGTTTTTGTTTTATTTAATATATCTGCAACTTTGTTGAATTAAAAAAAATACCTAGGCAAGTTCAAAAATCACCAAACTATTCCTGGCCCATAGTTGGATTATTTCCAACATGAAACATTTTAGTTTGGAGATATTTGAGCATTTAAATATTTTATATTATTTTAAATGCCCAAATTCAAATATTTATGAATTAATTCAAAAACCCTAAGATGGCCTAGGAAAATGTGCACCACTTTTGGCAGAGGTTCTGAACCAAGACAAAAATGATGGGCATTTTAGAAGGGCATTTCAGGTTCATTGAAAATTATTTTAGTAAACCCTAGTTGGTTTCAGAGGGGACTGGGGGTTCTGTCATCCCCATTTCAAGTTTCTGATGAAAGAGTAAACATGATGCAACACTCTAATGCATGACTAGCTAGGTTGTGACAACTCACCCCCACTCAAAAGAATCTCGTCCCGAGATTTGGGTTCCTCCGGGAAGAAGGTGGGGTACTCGAGTCGAAGACGATCCTCCCTTTCCCAAGTTGCTTCATCCTCAGAATGGTGCGACCATTGAACCTTGAGAAACTTGATATTATGACGTCGGGTGGTACGTTCGGCCTGATCGAGGATACGAACGGGGTACTCTCGATATGTAAGATTATCTTGGAGATCAAGCGTTTCGTGGTCCACTTCACGGATAGGATCCGAGAAGCAACGCCTGAGTTGAGAAACGTGGAAGACATCGTGAACTCTGGAGAGGTGCGGAGGTAGTTCCAACTGGTAGGCAACTTCTCCTCGTTTGGCAAGAATGCGAAAAGGTCCAATGTAACGAGGAGCCAATTTGCCTTTGATACCGAAACGATGGGTTCCCTTCAGAGGGGTGACCCGAAGATAAGCCTTCTCGTCAACCTCGAAAGTCATAGCCTTATGTTTTCGGTCATATTGACTCTTTTGACGGGATTGGGCTGTTTTCAACTTTTCACGAACGATACGAACTTGTTCTTCTGCTTCCTGAATCATATCCGGGCCAAAGAATTGTCTTTCCCCGGTCTCTGACCAGTTAAGGGGTGTTCGACATCGTCGTCCATAGAGAACTTCAAAAGGGGCTTTACCCAAGCTAGATTGATATCTGTTGTTGTAAGCGAATTCGGCAAACGGAAGGCACTTCTCCCAGTCCATTCCGAATGAGATAACAGAGGCTCGAAGCATGTCTTCTAGAATTTGGTTGACGCGTTCCACTTGACCACTCGACTGAGGGTGGAAAGCGGTGCTAAAGGAAAGACGGGTTCCCATAGCATTTTGGAAACTTTCCCAAAATCGAGAGGTGAAAAGACTTCCTCGATCCGAGTTAATTTCCAAAGGAACACCATGGAGAGACACTATTCAGGAGATGTACAAATCTGCCAGCTGACTAGCGGTTATACTCTCACGAACAGGTAAGAAGTGGGCTACTTTGGAAAGACGATCGACCACGACGAAAATAGCATTATTCCCTCTCTTGGTCCTGGGAAACCCGGTAATGAAATCCATACCAATTTTATCCCATTTCCATTCAGGAATAGCTAAGGGTTGAAGGGTGCCAGCAGGTCGTTGATGCTCTGCTTTTACACGACGACAGACGTCGCAATTTGCAATATACTGAGCAATTTCTCTCTTCATCCTAGTCCACCAGAACCTCTGGCGTAGGTCCTGATACATTTTAGTACTACCGGGATGAATGGTGAGAGGAGATTCATGAGCTTCCTTAAGGATCAATCGCCTCAGGTTGCGCACTTTGGGAACTACTAATCGATTCCCGAAGTATACGACTCCTTGATCATTAATGGAGAAACAATTCGCAATTCCTTTCTGAATGTTCCTCTTGATGCGGGAGATTCCCGGATCTACCTTCTGTGCTTTGATAATTTGATCCGTAAGGGTAGGTTTTGCCACCAAGGTGGAGAGAAAACCTTGAGGAACAATATGAAGGTTAAGCTTCCGAAATTCCTCATGGAGAAGCGGTTGACTTTGTTGTAACATCAGGTTGTTACAATAAGATTTACGACTTAGTGCATCAGCCATGACGTTGGCTTTCCCTGGGGTGTAGGTTATTCCTAAGTCGAAGTCGGTGATCAATTCAACCCAACGTCTCTGCCTGAGATTCAAATCCGGTTGGGTGAAAATATACTTCAGACTTTGGTGATCAGTGAATATTTCGCAACGATTACCGAGGAGGTAATGTCGCCAGGTCTTAAGTGCATAGACTACGGCTGCAAGCTCTAGATCATGAGTAGGATAATTCTCCTCATGTGGGTGCAATTGCCGTGAAGCGTAGGCAATTACGTGTCGATCTTGCATGAGAATGCAACCTAGTCCTTGTTGCGAGGCGTCGCAGTAGATAACAAAGTCCTTGGAGAAGTCTGGCGGTACCAGCACGGGAGCAGAAGTCAGGCGTCTTTTCAGTTCCTGAAAGCTGTGCTCACATTGTGGAGTCCATTCGAACTTCTTATCTTTCTTGAGGAGTTCGGTTAGAGGTTTGGCAACTTTGGAGAAGTTTTCGACAAAGCGACGACAATAGCTCGCTAAGCCTAGAAAACTCCGAACTTGCTTGACCGATTCAGGTGGAGTCCAGTTAAGGACGGCTTGAACTCGCTCAGGGTTAACAGAAATACCTTTACCAGATATTACATGACCCAGATAGGTCACTTCTGACAACCAGAATTCACATTTAGAGAATTTGGCATAAAGGCGATGCTCTCGAAGTTTCTTCAACACTAGCCTTAAATGTTCGGCATGTTCTTCCTCGTTCTTGGAGTAAATGAGTATGTCATCGAGATAAACTACGACGAATTTATCCAAATACTCCATGAAGATTGAGTTCATTAACCGAGAAAAGGTGGCTGGAGCGTTGGTTAAACCGAAGGACATGACGGTGTACTCGTATTGGCCATAACGAGTAACAAAGGCCGTTTTAGGAATGTCCCCGTTTCTGATTTTGATTTGATGGTAGCCCAACCTCAAATCCATCTTGGAGAAGACTGAGGATCCAGCGAGCTGATCATACAGGTCGTTGATCCTGGGAAGCGGATATTTGTTCTTGATTGTGACCAAGTTGACAGGTCGGTAATCTACAACCATCCGGTCCGTACCATCCTTCTTCTTGACGAATAGGACGGGGCAAGCCCACGGAGATGAACTAGGGCGGATGAAACCCTTTTTCAAGGACTCATCGAGTTGTTTCTTAAGCTCGGCTAGTTCTAGTGGTGCCATCTTATAAGGTCTTCTAGCAATCGGAACGGTTCCTGGAATGAGGTCTATTACAAACTCAACATCCCTGTCAGGTGGAACACCTGGCAATTCCTCTGGAAAGACATCCGGGAAGTCACGGACTACCGGAACGTCCTCAAGGTCTGGCAAAGGGCTGGCGTTAAGAGAATATAATTGTCGCTTGGCTATTCGGGTCAAGACATTAACTATCTTTCCTGAAGGATGGGTGAGTTGGACAGTCCTAGAGAAGCAATCGATTTGGGCATGATGAGCCGACATCCAGTCCATACCCAGAATGATATTAATATCTGAAGATTTAAGGGCTATCAAAGACGCGAGGAAAACAAGTCTGTCGACTTGGATCTCATTTCCATAACTTACCCTAGAGGTCTGCCATCTAGAACCAGGGGTAGAGATTTCCATAGTGGATGGCAAGTCACAGAATGCAACGTTATGCAAACGAGCATAATTTTCAGATATAAAGGAATGAGAGGCTCCTGTATCGAAAAGAACAGATGCCGGGTGGCAATTAACAAGAAGCGTACCGAGAACGACGTTGGGGTCCTCTTGAGCTTCTTCGGCAGAGACACAGTTGACATGGCCACGTGAAGCGGTGACCGGTTTAGCATGAAACACTTTCCCTGTCGGCTTGCCACGGCCAACAGCTTTAGCAGATTGATTGGGGTTGGTCTGGGGGCATTCACGCATATAGTGGCCAGATTCCCCACACTTGAAACAAGTCACGGAACTGGTACGTGGAGGAGCATTGTTAGTTGAACCCCCATAGGGCTTGGCTGGAGCAGACTGTTGAACGGGGCGAGGCGCCTGGAAAGATGGCCTCGGTGTGAACCTGGGTGGCAGGGCGGTGTTGGGTACCCACACGCGGCGCTTCTGAGGACCATCACCGGATGAGGAACCCATGTCACGTCCATGCTTGCGTGTTGCGTCATAGTCAGTCTGACCAGTTTCAGCACTGATGGCTTTGTTGACAAGTTTCGAAAAAGATGTGCACTCATGCAGACGGAGGTCGCGGCGAAGCTCAGGACTAAGGCCCTTACGGAACCTTGCTTGCTTCTTGGCGTCAGTAGAAACTTCCTCAGTTGCATATCGGGCGAGATTACCAAACTCCCTGCTATAGGCATCCACAGAAAGTCGGCCTTGGGTGAAACTGCAAAATTCTTCACGTTTACGGTCCATGAGACCCTCCGGAATGTGATGTTCACGGAAAGCCTCGCTGAATTCAGCCCAAGTTGTGACATGGCCCGCTGGGCGCATAGCTCCATAATTCTCCCACCATAGACTGGCGGGGCCTTCAAGATGATAGGCAGCAAAGGTGACCTTGTCAGCCTCCGCTACCAGCGCGGAACGCAGTTTATGGGAGATACTGCGAAGCCAGTCATCAGCGTCGAGAGGCCTGACGGAGTGGTGGAACGTGGGTGGATGCAATTTGATAAAATCACTGAGTGACACCACGTTAGCCCTCTGATGGTGTGCTGTATTCTGTTCAATACGCTCCAACAAACGGTTTGTCTCCCGCTTGTTTCTCTCAGCTTCCATCATCACCTCGGCTAGTGAAGGAGGATGAGGCAGATTTACATCCCTGGCTTCACTGCCTTCGGCCTGCTCTTGAGAAGCAGGGTTAGCGCGCGTGTTGACCATCCTAGGAAGACAAGACAATGATTTAGTCAGGATGGTAAAATTCCGACATAGGATACATAATGTAAGGAATAACTCGGAATGCAAGATGATCATCCGTATGACATGGTAGATACAGAAACTGCTTCTTTTATTCCATCGTCATACACACCATACAGGGTTTAGTACAAGACCAAACATAGTACTTTTACGGTGAAAAGAGGATTACATCTCATCGGAGGCATTCCAAGCTCCTATACATTATTTTTCTACATCTCCGGAAAGAGTACAGACTAGGTCATATCCCACGAGTTACGCGGGGCGATAGACGACACAGCTAGTGCAAACTAGTGATACCACCACTAACTCAGACCGATCCGTAATAGTCCTCGTAGAAGTCACCTCCATAGCCTGGAAGCTCAACATGTTCATCCGGAAACAGACGGTCTCGCGGAGCTTGTGGACCATAGGGGCTAGGATGAGGCCTTGGACCAACAAACGGTGGCCTGCGGGGACCGCGAGGTGGGGTGATGCCTCCTACATCACGCCAAACCATCACGTGTGGCAGAGCAGATCTCACAGGATAGAGATCGCGCATATCTGAATATCCAGCTTGCACCGCCGGTGCGAACCGAGTCAAAGTGGCCCAGTGGTCAGCACGGGTATTGAAGAGCTCTAACCTTAAGGCCCGATTTTCACGGTCCTTATCCTCGAGCATCTCAGCAGTGGTGCGAGTCCGTGAATCCTCCTGAGTGGAGTCAGCATAGATAGCCTGGAGATACCCTTGTGCTCCCGGAAGTGATCCTGGCATATACCGGAAATCAGAGTCCCGAAATAACCCAGATCTGACTCGCATAATGGTCATCATAGAGTAGGCGGCGTCCTGCACAGCCATCTCAATGGTAACCCCGAGTCCATAAGAGCAGTGAAGAGGCTCGGTGGATCCAGGATAAGATGGAAATATCCTGACAGTGCAGAGATACTGGCTTTGATTGAAATCTCGGAATTGCTCTTCGACCGTGTACTCAGGATACCAGCGGTATCCAGCCTCAGTCATTACCCTGACCAACTTAGCAGTATGGCCGGGTACATCTAGGCATCGAGTCAGGCGAACCACTTGATTGAGGTCGCGAGTGGCCATCTGAAAGCACAATCATAATGCAAAGGCATTAGAATTTCTAGCAAAATTTCGGCAGCATAACAGCTGTAAATGCTCAAAAAGGATTTGAGACATTTGACAAAGGATTTCGTACACACTCATCATCATTATATCAAAGTTCTGAAACCATTCTGGCAACATAATGTGGTAGTAGATCTGAACTAGGCTTGTATCCATCAAACTTACAAGGTACTACTGATTAGTAACTCGTGATCCTGATAGAGAGAACAGATCCTAATTCCTTAACCCCCGGTGGAAGAATGGACTGACTCAGATCAGAAAGTCATAAGGTATAAGGAGTAAAAAGAGCCTTACGTTCCATCCCACAAACAATTCCCCTACATATAACTAAAGAATTTCTAGACTCAACATCGACCAGTTTGGCTTGGAGAACCTACAGGCAGTCCGGCTCTGATGCCAACGCTGTCAGGACCCCGACTCGATGTCACATCGATCTAGCTGGTAACACCTCATATCACTTTGCGGCCTCACGCACGGTATCCCCACGGGTGTCGTCTTACCTTTTCCCGGGACCGTTTGCGCCTGTTGGCTCACGTATATGATAGTGTCGCTAGCATCCATATGATAAAGAGCCCGGGCTGACATGACTAGTCGTAAACCCAAAGTGGCACAGACTTACAGGGACAGGCATCCATGACCCAGCTTCGAACGTGTCGGTCATCAGCAAGTGGGTCCGGGCTGTAGCACTGGGCTAGCAGGACTCCGGTAAACCGGGCTGTAGCGGGCTAACAGGACTCCGGTACTCAAAGCGTGACATTTCCCCGAAGGGACAGACACAGGAACGAAGAAGGACACATGCCGGCCAGCCTAAGTGTTCCAGAGCAGTAGCAAGCTACCATGGCTCAGCGATAACACTAGGAGACATTTCCCGGTAAGAGAGGCTACTAAAGATAAACAACTAGATAGTCAGATCCCACACATACCAAGCATTTCAAACATACACACAATATGCTCGATATGTGCAAATACAACGAAGCATCACAACATGACTCTATGACACAAGTACTTTATTTAAGGCTCAGTGAGCCATACATAACATACACAAAGGTACGGGTCTCACGACCCCACATACAAGTCATACAGTCATACAAACCAGCAGCGGAAATAACTTGTCTGGGTACAGAAAACTAGTAAAATAAAAGAGGCTTGGAAAGCCTAGCTATACTACGTGGTCCTTCACAAGCTCAGGGTCACCACCTGGGTCTTTAGCCTACTCGTTGATGTCAACGTCTACATAGAACCCATCAGAAGGGGTTGCAGCGTCTTCTGTAAAAAATGTAGATTATAGCAACATGAGTACAAAGGTACTCAGCAAGACTTACATCAGATCCTACATACATGCATAGTATCAAGAAGGGTTGGTGGAGTTATTGCAGCAAGCCAGCTTTGACTCTTGGCTAGGCTATCCTACGATACTCCAACTGAAATGGTTTTGCGCACACGAGTCCACTACTCACCACTTCAATACACTACCGAGGATCCGCCTCCGTCTTCCTACGGAAGAGCCATCCTCGGCACTCACACTTATCTTGAGGCTTTTAGTAGTTTCCATTTACTTGTCTATGAACTGTATAGGCAACCAAGTAGTCCTTTACCGCGGACGCGGCTATTCGAATAGATCATGTTAACCCTGCAAGGGTGTACTTCTTCATACACGCTCTCACCACTTACCATCGTTTACACGACATGTACTCGGCAACCTTCAAGCGGAAGCCCAACGTGGGTGTCGGCCACGACCTACCTAATCACCTAAGCCTCCAGTCCAGGTTTATCGCCTATTCAGGTTCCATCCGCAGGGAGTCCGGCCGAGGTTTCCCATACGGCCCCGAACGATGTGAACAGGGTTCCCGAGATACCTAACGGGTAGTCGGTACACCCGGCCACGTACCTACCGCATCCCAGCCCACCCCTACGGTCAGCGCTGTCCACGGCCTCCAGTAGGCTACAAACACCAGAAACTACTTGCAACTCCTGGACGGAGAACTAGGGTGAATAAGAAGCCGAGAGGGTCCATTGGTTTCGGGCCCAATGCATGGTAGTAGCTGATTCTTAAATCACACATACAGATCTCAGTGCTTAAGGTCGGCTTCAATGAAACAACCCACCATGTACTCCTACATGGCCTCTCATCGATACCTTTACCAAATCGTGTTCACCACACCACTCTCATTACCGACATAAACATTTCACTCTAGCCCATCACCCAGATGAACCAGACCTGACACGACTCTAAGCATAGCAGGCATAGCAAGGTAGGAACAACACATACATATGGCTCAAGCAACTCCTACACATGCTAGTGGGTTTCATCTAGTTACTGTGGCAATGACAGGTCATGCAGAGGAAATGGGTTCAACTACCATAACACACAGCAGTTTGAATCGCGTTGTCTTAATGCAGTAAAAGAGAGCAGGAGAGAGAACATGGGATTGTATCGATATGATCAAATGGTTGGTTGCTTGCCTGATGGTTCGATGCACGGATACGGTTCTTCGTTAGGGTAATCACGGTACTCCTCGGGGACAGAACCTGTCGCAAAGGCATCGGTACACAAGCATCACCAAACAATGTGCAACAATATGATGCATGCATGAAACATGGCAATATGAGTGTATTGGGCTAATGCAACTAAAGCCAGAAGGGTTTGAACAAATTTGAATCAAAGATTCAAATTTCAAATTCAAATATGGCCTTTTAAAGTGCTTTTCCTTGTTCTGCTTAAAACATCAATTTAACTTGTTTGATCATGCATGAAAATAGTACAGATGGATAGATTGGATTTTTCTGATCATTTTTCATATATAATTTGTCCAATTTGGAGTTACAGAATAAAAGTTATGAATTTTTGAAGTTTAAATAATATTCTGGAATTTCCTGATTTAATTTAAATCCAGAAAATCAATTACTGCGTCAGCCTGACGTCAGTGTGACGTCAGCAGGTCAACGGAACTGGTCCAGGTCAAACCTGACAGTGGGTCCCGCATGTCAGGGTGATTATTTTAATTAAAACTTAATTAAAA
>NC_041385.1:174513763-174545705 GCF_002162155.2 Triticum dicoccoides
GGGGGGAGGCGTGGCGTCGTCCAGGGCGTCGAGCGAGGAGGGGAGGCCAGGCAAGCAGGCGAGCAGGTGGCGTGGCGCGGTGGCGCGCGCGCGCGCCGGCCACACTCCCCTCCCTCTGTCGGGACGAAGACGACAGAGGAGGGAGGTGGGCTGGGCCGGCTGCTGGCTGGGCCAGCCAGCTGGCTGGGCCGCACAGTGGAGGAGCCCAGGTAAGCTCCTCCTGTTATATATTTTCCTTTTTTTAATTTCTGACATTTGTTTGATTTAAATAATATATTAAATCATTTATTTAACTTATGCCAATTTTTGCAGGAGCTATTTATATTATTCCAGAGCTCTTTTATAATTGGCATAATATTTGGGCATATATTAATATATATAATTAATATATTTCCAATGCAAATATTTATGCATTTATTCCAAATGCCCAAAATAAATGTCCATGAGCCACTAAAAATATTGGTTTGATTTTTATCTCTGTCCAATATTTTCAGAGAGCAACATGAGCATTTTCTTGGACCCTTTTGGAGAAATTTTTATTTGGGTCATTTTCAAAATGGTTCTGAGGGTTTCACAGATCCCCATTTCAAGTTTCTGATGAAAGAGTAAACATGATGCAACACTCTAATGCATGACTAGCTAGGGTGTGACATGCCGGCTCCGGCAAGAAACCTTGCCGCAACTAGTTGCAGCACACTTAAGTTGTTGAGCGGACTCGAAACAAAGTAAGGGCGCAACTAGCTACGAGGAGGTTCCTCCGCGCACAGGTTTTCCATACAAAGCACAGTCGTTCAAGGAGGATAGCTTAAAATTTTAAGAACTGATCATGCTCAAACTTTGGCAACTTAGATTTTTTTTGTCGTCTGTGTCCCGGCAAGGCCATACTTCTTTGAACGACGCCCGGTCCACACCTTTATCCTTCCCTTCCCCCCGGTGAACTTGTGGGCGAAGGAACCTTCTTTTTGAGAAAAAGAAAGAAGAGAAAATAATGATATGGAGCCTTAAGGCTCGTTATTGCTTACCAGGGGTAAGTGCTGCACAAAGTGTCAGATAAAACATGCAAAAAAAGAAAGAATGCATGAAATTTGACAAGATGTGCGGAGCACATAAACTTTATTTATGCACGGGATCTGCGCCCGGCTTTGTACAAAGGGTTACATGCAACAGTGGCAAGGCTTGTACAAAAGGTGGTTGCCGGAACAGGTTCCGGCAACTGCGCCTTATGGGTAAAACTTACGAAGATGCTCTATGTTCCAGGAGTTGCTCAGCGGAAAGCCATCTTCGGTCTCAAGGCGGACAACTCCAGGCCTAGTGACTCGTTTCACCCGATAAGGGCCTTCCCACTTCGGCGTCAACTTGTTGGAATTCTTGGCGGATTGAACGCGCCGAAGAACAAGGTCGCCTTCCTCGAAGCTTCTGGCATTAACTTTGCGGCTATGGTAGCGACGCAAAGCTTGCTGGTAGCGAGCAGCTCGTACAGCAGCCTGAAGACGATCTTCCTCGAGGAGCAGCGCATCATCTTGCCGCAGCTGCTCTTGCTCAAGCTCATCATAAGCGAGCACTCGAGGCGATCCGTATACGAGTTCCGTGGGGAGAACTGCTTCTGCTCCATAGACTAGAGCAAAAGGTGTCTGGCCAGTGGGTCGATTTGGCGTCGTCCTGGTCAACCAAAGAACCACCGGCAGCTCCTCGATCCAATTTCTTCCGCACTTGCGCAGCCTGTCGAAAGTTCTGGTCTTCAGCCCGCGCAGCACTTCAGCGTTTGCCCTCTCCGCTTGACCGTTGCTTCTCGGGTGAGCAACAGAAGCAAAGTAGATCTTGGCGCCAAGATCTTGGACGTACTGCATGAAGGTGCGGCTCGTGAATTGTGTGCCATTGTCGGTGATGATCCTGTTAGGGACTTCGAAACGGCAAACAATTGACCTGAAGAACTTGACTGCTGACTGTGTTGTCACCTTCCTCACTGCTTCCACTTCAGGCCACTTTGTGAACTTGTCGATTGCAACGTACAAGTACTCAAAGCCCCCGACAGCTCGGGGAAAGGGTCCGAGGATGTCAAGCCCCCAGACCGAAAATGGCCAGGATAAAGGGATTGTTTGGAGAGCTTGAGCTGGTTGATGTATCTGCTTGGAGTGGAACTGGCACGCTTCACACTTGGTTACTTGTGCAGTTGCATCCTGGAGGGCTGTCGGCCAGAAGAAACCTTGCCGGAAGGCTTTGCCGGCAAGT
Source organism: Triticum dicoccoides (assembly GCF_002162155.2). NCBI lineage: Eukaryota > Viridiplantae > Streptophyta > Magnoliopsida > Poales > Poaceae > Triticum > Triticum dicoccoides. Next base: position 174,515,993 of record NC_041385.1, read on the forward strand.
GCTCTTGCGCCAATGTGGTGACCACATATGCCCCCATGTATCTCTGCCAACAGTTCCTGTCCATCTTCCCGGGAAATGCACTTCAATTTCACTCTGTTGAATCTTCTTCTGTACAGTATGTCATCGACAAACTGGTACATACTTGATTGCCGGGCTACTCTCTCCGCTTCTTCTTGTTCTTCGGGAAGTTCTCCTGTCTGAAGGAAATGGATGATCTGCTGTGCCCATGCCGGAGCTTGTGGCTCAACGACAAGGACTAAAGGCGCAAATGCTGCTGCGAGAACATCTGCTTCCACGACAAGAATCTGTGATTCAGCCGGAGCGTGATGCTCCCCGGCAAGCATGTCGGGACACAGCTTGTCGGGAGCGTCTGCTTCAACGAAACAAACCCTAGGGCTTGTCGGAGCAGACTGCTCCTCAGCGCTCTTTGTGTTGATCTTGGGGACCTTCTTGACGGAGGCTTCGGGGAGCTCTGCCGGAAAGTAGTCGCCAGTAACCAACCTCCTCTTCTTGCCCTGTCCAGTTGATGGTGTTACAGAAGGTTGAGTCAGCTTGAGCACAAAAATTCCTGGTTCCACAGGTAACTTGAGTGCGGCGCACTTTGACAGGCCGTCTGCAATGTCATTTTGAGCTCTTGGAACATGTTCCATTTGCAAGCCGTCAAAATGCTCTTCCAACTTCCTCACTTCATCAATGTAGGCTTCCATCAACGGACTCTGATAATCTTTGTTTACTTGACGGACGACAAGCTGTGAGTCACCCCTGACAATAAGCTTCTTGATCCCAAGGTCTGCCGCGATCCTGAGTCCGGCAAGCAAGCCTTCATACTCTGCAGTATTGTTTGTTGCTTGCTCCTTGGGAAAGTGCATCTGGACCACGTATTTGAGGTGCTCTCCGGTGGGTGTGACGAGTAGTACGCCCGCACCGGCGCCTTGCAGCGAGAAGGCACCATCAAAGTACATGATCCATTCTTTGCTCGCTTCCTTGACGGGGATGCTCCTCTCCGGAGTTTCTTCATCAGGTGTTGTCGTCCATTCTGCTATGAATTCTGCCAATGCTCGGCTCTGAATAGTTGAAGTACTTTCAAACTTGAGGCCAAAGCTTGACAATTCCAGTGCCCACTCGACAATCCTGCCTGTTGCTTCTGGATTCTGCAATATCCTCTTCAACGGAAAGCGAGTGACAACTGTGATCTCGTGTGCTTGAAAGTAATGGCGCAGCTTCCTCGAGGCCATGAGAAGGCCGAAAAGCAGCTTCTGCACCCCAGAGTACCTTGATCTAGCTCCCTGCAGAGGGGAACTGACAAAATAAACTGGGCGCTGCACCATCTTCTTTTGTTTCTCTTCCGGCAGCTGCACAGATCCATCCTTGTCGGGACCAGAGCTTGTTGGGGAAGCCCCATGCTTGTCACTGGATTCGCTTGCCGCGGTCGCTGGCTCATCATCCGCCTCCCTCTCCGCTACTAACGCAGCACTAACCACTTGATTGGTTGCCGCGAGGTACAGTAGCAACTTCTCTTGTGGCCTAGGTGCGACAAGTATTGGAGTGGAGGACAGGTATCCCTTCAAGTCCTGCAGCGCAACCTCCGCTTCCGGAGTCCATTTCATTGGACCTGCCTTTTTCAAAATTTTGAAAAACGGCAGTGCGCGCTCAGCAGACTTAGAGATGAACCTACTGAGAGCAGCAACGCAGCCGGCAAGCCTTCGTACGTCCTTGACTCGCTTCGGTGCTTCGATTTGCTCGATGGCCTTGATCTTGTCGGGATTGGCTTCAATCCCCCTCTGGGACACAAAGAACCCGAGAAGCTTACCGGAAGGGACTCCAAACACGCACTTCTCGGGGTTCAACTTGAGATTGATCTTGCGCAGATTTGCAAAAGTCTCGTCCAAATCCTGGATCAAAGTTTCTTTGTCCTTGCTCTTGACCACTATGTCATCCATGTAAGCTTCTACATTTCTGTGCAGCTGTGGCTCAAAAGCATGACTGACTACCCTTGCAAATGTTGAACCAGCATTCTTTAATCCGAAAGGCATCCGTACAAAGCAGTACGTGCCACATGGAGTAATGAATGCGGTTTTCTCTTCATCCTCTTCTGCCATGAAGATTTGATGATATCCTGAATATGCATCAAGGAATGAAAGCAGATCACATCCTGCCGTGGAGTCGACAATCTGGTCAATGCGCGGCAAGGGAAATGGATCCTTGGGACAAGCTTTATTAACATCAGTGAAGTCAATACAAAGTCTCCACTCCCCGTTCGCTTTTCGCACGACTACTGGATTGGCTAACCACGTTGGATGGAGTACTCCTCAGACCAGGCCTGCTGCTTCCAACTTCTTGATCTCCTCTGCAATGAACTCTTGGCGTTCTACTGCTTGTTTTCTGACTCTCTGCTTGACGGGCCGCGCGTGAGGGCAGATGGCAAGGTGGTGCTCAATTACTTTCCTGGGAACACCAGGGATGTCAGATGGTTGCCATGCAAACACATCGACATTCGCCCGTAGGAAAGCAACGAGCGCACTTTCCTATTTAGGGTCAAGCATGGCACTAATGGTGAAGGTACCACCAGTGCCGTCCTCCTTGGCGGCCACTTTCTTGGTCTCTGGTGAAGCTGTCTTTGCCTTCTTGCACTTGCCGGTGGAGCTCGATGGTGCGTCCTCGACGGTAGTGCAGCACTCCGAAGAGGTGCGCTTGCCGGAGTGGGCATCAGAGCTACTCTTGCCGGACTTGGTCTTCTTCTTCCCCCCGGGAGCTTCAGCGGCAAGTGGTTTGCGTTCTGCTGCGGCTGCTGCTTCCCGGTAGATATTGTCGGTACAGATAAGTGCATCTTTCTTGTCGCCATGGACAGAAATGACACTTATCGGACCAAGCATCTTGAGCACGTTGTAGGCGTAATGAGAGGCTGCCATGAACTTGGCGAGCGCTGGACGGCCAAGTATCCCATTGTAGGGCAATGGGAAATCAGCAACATCAAATGTGACTCTCTCTGTCCTGAAATTCAGCTTGCTGCCAAACGTTACTGGCAGCGTGATCTTCCCCTTTGGCTTGCTCCTTCCCGGGTTGATTCCTTGAAAGGTGCCGGTTTCTTCGAGCTCGCTGTCGGGGATCTGGAGCTTCTTGAGCACCGCGAAAGAGATCAGGTTCAGGCCGGCCCTGCCGTCAACCAGCATCTTCGTGACCTTGAGGTTGCGGATTGTTGGCGAAACCAACATCGGTAAGCACCCGACCGCAGTTATGCGATCAGGGTGATCCTCGGCATCAAAGATGATGGGCATGCTGGACCACTTCAGGGGCTTGCGCGACTCAACGGACGGTTCTGCTGCATTTACTTCCCGCACCCACTGTTTAAGTTGGCGGTGCGAGGTATGCAGAGAAGCACCACCGTCGATGCACAAAACCTCCGTCGCCTTCTGAAACTCCAGCTCGTCGGCCTCATCCTCATCCATCTCTTCAGCTTCATCTTCGTCTTCATCCTTGTCGCGGCCGCGGGGAGGCCTGTATCCTTGCCGCTGCTTAGCCTTGCCACGGCGTCCTCCCCGGGCGGGACGCTTCTTGCCGGATCCTCCGCCACCTTCCAGGGCCTTCTCCTTGTCGCGGCGCTCGTATTCAGCTTTCTGCAGTTCCACGAGCTGCTCAACCTTCTTGCAGGCCTGGAGGTCATGGCCCTTGGTGCGATGGATCTTGCGGTACTGCTTGCCGGAGCCGTCCTGCTTGTCGGCGGCCACCACAGCCTCGCCGGAGTCACCAGCTTTGGCCTTCTCGGCGCCACCTCCGTTGCCGGACTGCTCGACGACTAGTACATCCTTAGCTTTTCTCTTTCTGTTATTCCGCCTCCGGTTCTTCTTTGCCGGGGCGGCATCCTCGCTGTCAGATCCTTCTGCTCCCGCGTTCTCTCCGGGGAGTTTCCTCCCCTCCTCAGCATGTGCACACTTGTCGGCCAGAGCATATAGCTCGCTGACATCTCTGATTTTGCACATCGCCATCTCCTCCCTCATCTTGCGGTTACGCACGTTCTGATGGAACGCGCTGATAACCGCGGCAGGCTGGACGTCTGGGATGTTGCGCTGCACCTGGCTGAATCTCTGTATGTATTTGCGCAGGGGTTCTCCTTCCTTCTGGGCGAGCAGATGAAGGTCGCTCTCCTGGCCATGGGGTTTGTGGCCGCCTGTGAAGGCGCCGACAAACTGATGGCACAGGTCCGCCCACGAAGAGATGGACTTGTCCGGCAAGTGCATGAGCCAAGATCTGACGTTGGGCTTGAGCACCAGCGGGAAGTAGTTGGCGAGGATCTTCTCGTCGCGCCCCCCGGCAGCCTGCACCGCGATGGTGTAGATGCTGAGGAACTCTGACGGATGTATCCTGCCATCGTACTTCTCGGGCACGTCTGGCTTGAAGTTCTTGGTACTGGGCCACTGGACCTACCGCAGCTCACGGGTGAACGCAGGGCAACCTACCGCGTACAGCAAGTCGCCTGGTTCCCCTGGCGCATGCATATCAACAGTGGGCCCAGCGCGCTGGTCTGACTGACGCCGCACTTCTCTTCGACGCTCGATGCGAGTACGAGCGTCTTCGTGTCGTTCTTCTTGGAGAACTTGGCGTTGATCGCGGCGAGCTCGCGGGTCCGACGACGTGGTGGAGTCGGTGTCGAGGTTGGCCCGACGAGTCGGTGATCTTGGCCTTCGGGGCGGGGAGTGCACGGTGGTGGCACCCCCAGCGGTCTTGTCGGCGTCGGCTTGCGCCTGGGCGTCTTGCCGGGGCTTCGATGTGCTCGGTTGCCGGGGCTTGTCGCCATTGGCAAAGCCGATGAGGCTCTGAATGGTGGCCCTCCAGTCGTCGATCTTGTCTGGCGCTGGAGGGTAATCTAGAAGCAGCTGAGCTCGGGCCAGCGCTTCCTCTGGAGTCTTGGGTGGCGGTGGCGAGCGACGCGAGGTGCGGGATATGCTCAAACTTCTAACAGTGGTAGAAGGAGCAATATTTCGTCCAGGCGACCGTACTGCGCTCGTGCCAGCGTGTTGGCGTGTATGTTGGCCTTGAGCGTCCCACGACCCACCAGCTTGGCCTTGTTCCAACGCGAGTACGGTGGTAGGAGCACCGTGGCGTTGTCGATCCTGCACCTCCTGGGAGGGGTGCGGCGGATGTACAGACGCTGAAGCTTGCGGGGCCTTGTCCTTGGACCTGGTGACGACGTGAGTCCCCCCGTCGGCGCCCGCTCCTCCGCCGGCATCCACCCCACCGTCCGTTTGCTCCGGTGGTGGTAGGATAGTCGTAGACGGAGCGGCTACTTCCGAAGCCTTCTTCTTCGATGGCATGTCGATGAAGATGTTGATGTAGCGCTTGCAAACGCCGGATCAGGTTCGCACAACCTCGACGTTCCCCTACCTGGCGCGCCAAAGATGTCGTGGGAAACGAACACCTATGGGGCAGGGCCCCTTTCAGTCCGGCAAGGGAGCGGAGGGCGCATGAAGAGAAGATCGAGGCGAAGTACGCGAGGGATTTTACCCAGCTTCGGAGCTCTCCGGAGAGACAAAAGTCCTACTGCTGCTTTGTGTTTGTATTCTGTTCTTGCTTGAGAGCGTAGGTGTGTTGTAGTTTTTGAATGAGTCGGGGCCCTTCTACGTGCGCATGGGCCTCCTTTTTATAGTCTAAAGGGGTCACCGACAGGTGGCAGCGTAGAGAGATGGATAAAAAAGTAAAAACAGGGGTTGGTACAACCGCTATCAACAGTGCCCCCTACCTAACTCTGACGGCAGGGGACAAGGGCATTTAATGCCCGTCCGATCGCCTAAACAGTGCAAGAAACGACCGTTAGGGGCGCCACCGATCGCCACGATGGCCTTCTAGTCACCTTCACTTGCCACCTCGCACCGCTTGGCTGCACAGCTACCCGCCACGTGCACCAGGAGCGATCTTGCGGCGACACGTCGTCGGATGTGCTGGAGCGCGGGCGCAGAGTGGTGGCTTCGCCGCGGCAAGCGCCTTGCCGCGGTCGCCGTCTTGTCGTACCCGCAAGCTTGTCGCCCGCCTGGCCTTGCCGGGACGCGCGGTGCGTCACGGCAAGTCTCTTAAAATGCCTAGGTTGGCCTTCCCGGCAAGCTCCTCTTGCCGGGGTCTTGTCCTTCCCGGCAAACTCCTCTTGCCGGGACTCTGTCTTCTCAGTTAAACACTTTGTTCTTGAATGGCAGTAATAGGAATAGCGAAGGATCTTGGCGGATGTCCGACAAGCCTTGCCGCGGGACGCTGCGACTGCCCGTGCACAAGTTCGGGATACTAAGGTACCCCTACTTTAGTACACCGACAGCAGGCAATCGAGTACTTCACTGCCGGGTGCCGAGAGGGCACCCTCCTCAAGCACAAGCTCCTCTGCGATGAGCCAGAGACCCTCGACGAACTGCTAGTCATAGCAGACAAGTACGCCATGGCCGACTCTTCCATGAAGACGGAGATTCAAGTCAACGCGACTGGTAAAGTGACTCCCCAGGCTCCCAGAACTCCGGCTGGAGACACCAGTCGGCGACAGGAACAGAACGACAACAAACGCAAGGCCCAACAGCCGACTTCCAACAGTCGGCAGGTCGCAGCAGTAGAGGATCAGCAGCCGGAGGGGCAGCCTCCGGCCAAGCGGCAGAAGGGCGGCAAGTCCAATTGGTTGCCGGCTTTCTCCTATAAGAAGACTTTGGATGGTCCTTGCAAGTTCCACAGCGGCATGAAGCTGTCAAACCACACCACCAGAAAGTGTCACTGGCTCACCAGGATCGCCAAGGGAGACGGCCTCACTCCTCCACCGCCTGCTGGGCCGCCGCCTCCACCGCCGCCCCAGCAGCCGGCGGCTCGGCCAGTCGGCGCGATACAAGACGAGTTCCCAGAAGAGCATGGAGCCTACGTAGTGTTCACCAGTGTGGCAGATGACCGGCGCAGCAGGCGCCAAGCGGCAAGAAGTAAATGCAGTAGCAACAGATGCCCCAGAGTTCATGCATTGGTCTGAAAGGCCTATCAGCTGGAGTCGGGCGGATCACCCAGAGGTGATGCCGAGTCCGGGCTCTTATGCTCTGGTCTTAGGTGCGACCTTGGCCACTGATAGGCGGGCCGCCCGTTTTTCGCGGGTCCTGATAGATGGGGGCAGCAACATAAATATCCTGTACAAGGACACCATGGAGAAGCTAGGAATCAAGCGAAGACAGCTGCAGAGCAGCCGCACCGTGTTCCATGGAATTGTACCCGGCCTCTCCTGTTCACCGATTGGCAAGATCCTGATAGACGTCCTCTTCGGAGACAAAGATCACTTCCGTCGAGAGCCGGTCTGGTTCGAGGTGGTGGACTTGGAGAGCCCGTACCACACTCTGCTTGGCCGACCTGCCTTGGCCAAGTTCATGGCGGTTCCCCACTACGCCTACCTCAAGATGAAGATGCCGAGTTCCAAGGGGATTCTGACCGTAGCCGGCGACTACAAGAAGTCGTCCGCCTGCGCGGCCGAGAGCAGTCGATTGGCCGAGTCCCTGGTGATCGCGGCCGAGAAGTGGCTCCGTGACCGAGTCGTGGCGATGGCCGGAAAGCAGGCAGAGATGTCGCCCGACCCCAAGGAGTCGGAGGCAGAAGGATCATTCAAGCCGGCCAAAGAGACCAAGAAGATACCCTTGGACCCGGAGCACCCAGAGAGATACGCTGTCATGGGCACATGCCTTGATAGCAAATAGGAAGGCGAGCTCGTCGATTTCCTCTGTGAGAATCAGGACATCTTTGCATGGTCCCCCAAAGACATGCCGGGTGTACCGACGGAATTCGCCGAGCACAAGCTACACGTCAGGCCAGATATGAAGCCCGTCAGGAAGCCCTTGCGCCGCCTGTCAGAAGAGAAAAGAAGAGTTGTTGGGGAAGAGATAGCCCGGCTCCTAGCAGCCGGTTTCATCATGGAAGTGTTTTTTCCAGAGTGGCTGGCAAACCCGGTTTTGGTACTAAAGAAGAACAAGTAGTGGCGGATGTGCATCGACTACACAAGCCTCAACAAAGCCTGCCCAAAGGACCCGTTTGCTCTGCCAAGAATCGATCAGGTGATAGACTCTACAGCCGGATGCGAGCTGCTGAGTTTCCTAGACGCATACTCAGGATACCACCAGATCAAGCTGAATCCAGCGGACAGACTGAAGACCGCATTCATCACACCATTTGGAGCCTTCTGCTACCTGACAATGATGTTCGGCTTGAGGAATGCCGGCGCCACCTTTCAGCGTTGCATGCAGAAGTGCCTCCTCAAGCAACTCGGCAGGAACGCCCACGTCTATGTGGATGATGTGGTGGTGAAGACGAAGAAGCATGGGACGCTGCTGGAAGACCTCAAGGAGACCTTTGAAAATCTGCGCCGATTCCGGATCAAGCTCAACCCCGAGAAGTGCGTTTTCGGAGTATTAGCCGGCCAGCTCCTTGGCTTCCTGGTCTCCGAACGCGGCATAGAGTGCAACCCCGTGAAGATCAAGGCCATCGAGAGAATGGAGGTACCCAACCGACTGTTGGATGTGCAGAAGTTCACCGGCTGCCTGGCGTCCATCAGCCGATTTATCAGTCGGCTGGGCGAGAAAGCTCTGCCCTTGTATCAATTGACGAAGAAGACCACCTTTTTTGAGTGGAACCACAAGGCGGATGAGGCATTTCTCCAGCTGAAAAAGATGTTGACTACTCCCCCCGTGTTGGCGGCTCTGACTCCCAAAGAGCCCATGCTCTTGTACATCGCCGCCACCAGCCGAGTAGTCAGCACAGTCATTGTAGTCGAGCACAAGGAGGAAGGCAAGGCGCTCCCTGTCCAGAGACCAGTATATTACCTGAGCGAGGTACTGTCGACCTCCAAGCAGAACTACCCTCACTACCAGAAGATGTGCTACGGCGTGCATTTTGCCGCCAAGAAGCTGAAGCCCTACTTTCAAGAGCATCCAATCACTGTGGTTTGCACCGCTCCACTCGCCGAGATCATTGGAAGCCGAGACGCCTCTGGCCGAGTGGCCAAATGGGCTATAGGTCTAGCTCCTTACACCATCTACTACCAGCCCCGCACCGCCATCAAGTCGCAGGCGCTGGCCGACTTCCTCGTCGACTGGGCCGAGACCCAGTACCTGCCGTCAGCACCTGACTCCACCCATTGGCGGATGCATTTCGATGGATCCAAGATGCGCACCGGCCTGGGAGCCGGCGTCGTCCTCACCTCCCCTAAGGGCGACAAGCTCAAGTATGTGCTGCAGATCCACTTCGCCGCCTCCAACAATGTCGCCAAATATGAGGCGCTCATTCATGGGCTCCGGTTTGCCAAAGAACTCGGCATACGCCGGATCCTGTGTTATGGCGACTCCGACTTGGTGGTTCAGCAATCATCCGGCGACTGGGACGCCAAAGACGCAAACATGGCGAGCTACCGCTTCCTGGTGCAGCAACTCAGCGGATACTTCGAGGGGTGCGAGTTCCTTCACGTGCCAAGAAATGACAATGATCAAGCAGATGCCTTGGCACGAGTCGGCTCCACTCGCCAAGCGATACCTTACGGCGTCGCCCTTCAGCGCCTCCTCAAGCCATCTATCAAGCCCTCACCAGAGTCAGACTCCATCTTCGTGCCGGCTCCTCCAGAAGTAGTCGGATCCGACTCCAAAGCCCCAGCAGGTAGCCTCAAGAAAATCACAGTTGAAACCAGCCCGGGGACTTCAGAACCCGGCCCGAGGACTGCGCCAACCGGTCCGGGGATTTCAGAGCCCGGCCCGGGGACTGTGCCAGTTGGCCCGGGGACTTCGGAGCCCGGCCCGGGAGTTGCGCCAGTCGGCCCAGAGACTCCGTCAATCCAGCAAACGGCCGCGGACTCCAACCCGCCGCCTCCCAGCACAGCCACCCTTGTCCAAGTCGCTGTGGTAGCAGTTGAAGAGATAACAACACCTTCATGGGCGCAACCCATCCTCAAATTTCTAGTGAACAAAGAATTGCCAACGGATGAGATCCTGGCTCGGCAAGTGCAGTGCCGAGCGGCATCATACACCATAGTCAACAGAGAGCTAGTCAGGCGTAGTGTCACTGGTGTCTACCAGCGCTGCGTAGAATCAGAACAAGGCCAAGCGATTCTCAGAGACATCCATCAGGGCGAGTGCGGCCACCATGCGGCTTCAAGGGTACTCGTGGCCAAAGCCTTTCGGCACGGCTTCTTTTGGCCGACCGCCCTGGAAGAAGCTAAAGAGCTAGTCCAAAAATGCAAGGGTTGCCAGATGTTCCGCTCCAAGCCACTTCAGCCGGCCTCCATGCTGAAGACAATCCCCATCGCCTGGCCCTTCGTAGTCTGGGGCCTGGACATGGTAGGACCATTCAAGACGGCCCGAGGCAGCCTAACTCATCTGCTTGTCGCGGTGGACAAGTTCACCAAGTGGGTGGAAGCAAAGCCCATCAAGAAGTTGAACGGGCCGACTGCAGTAACCTTCATCGCCGACATCACGGTGCGGTACGGCATACAGCACAGCATCATCATCGACAATGGCACAAACTTTGCCAAAGGCGCCTTGGCTCGTTTCTGCGCGATGCAGGGCATCCGACTGGACTTAGCGTCCGTTGCCCATCCGCAGTCAAATGGCCAGGTGGAACAAGCCAATGGCCTCATCCTGTCCGGCATCAAGCCTCGACTGGTCGAACCACTCGAGCGTTCGGCCGGCTGTTGGGTCGAGGAGCTGCCAGCCGTCCTCTGGAGTCTGCGCACGACTCCAAACAAGTCAACCGGCTTCACGCCTTTCTTCCTCGTCTACGGTGCCAAAGCTGTCATCCCGACGGATATAGAGTTCGACTCTCCACGAGTCACCATGTACACCAAAGAGGAAGCCGAAGAAGCACGCCAAGACGGTGTTGATCTGCTGGAAGAGGGCCGACTGTTGGCACTCAGCCAGTCCAGCATCTACCAGCAGAGTCTGCGCCGATACTACAACCGCAAGGTCAAGCCGAGATCGTTCCAAGAGGGCGACCTTGTGCTCCGGTTGATTCAGAGAACGGCCGGCCAACACAAGTTGTCGGCACCTTGGGAAGGTCCCTTCATCATCAGCAAGGTGCTAGGGAATGACGCCTACTATCTGATTGATGCTCAGAAGCCTCGAGCGCGCAAGAGGGACGACTCCGGCAAAGAAACAGAGCGCCCGTGGAACGCGAATCTTCTTCGAAGATTTTACAGTTGATGCAGTATGTATCGCACTACCCCCTTTGTATTAAATTACTAAGACCTTAGGCCTCCCGAGACGAGCTCGGGGACTGCCTTTTTTGTTATCTGTATGATAAGAATTACGCTTTCAAACATGCCACTGTTTTTTATCATACTGTCTGGCACCGGGTCCGACTAGTCGGCCCGGGGACTCGCCGTCTTGCGCTATGAAATGCTTCCTGCAGTCGGACAAGTAATGTGTTGCGCTCAAGCCGTCTCCTGTCGAAAGCCGCAGCTCGCAGAGCGACTGCTGGTAGGCAGAGAACAAGCAAGAACGAGCACACACACGAAAAATGGCTAAGGACCTAAAAGCTTATGCGTAGCTCAAGCCGGCTACCAGCCTCCCCCACAGAGCCGACTCATGAGCAGTTGGCTCGCCGTCTTAGCTTTTATCAAAGACAGCCGACTCTTGAATAGTCGGCCTGTCGCTTTCTAGCCGACTTGCTAGAGAAACTCTAAACGGCTAAGTACTTGCCTTCCTGAAGTAGCCAAGCACTTGACCTAGCGACAGTCCACAGAGCGGCTGTCCAGCCGTCAAGGCGACAACTAAAGGAAGGTGGCAAAGGAAAAAGTCTAAGGAGCAATAAGCAAGGAAAGGCGGAAATTAGATAAATATTTACATAGGCCCTTGGCCGAATCTTCGAATAGAAATTCAGGATACACCCCGCGGGTGGAATTGTTCGAACCTAACAAGTCTTTCAAAAGATTACTGAGGACAGATAAAAAGAAGCGGAAAAAGCAGTCTAGGAGGCGGCCTCCGGGGCCGGAGGGTCGAAGGTGACGGCGGTGCCGGATGCCGGGGCAGTCGGCTGGGCGGTCTCAGCTTGGTCACCTCCAGCGGCAGTCGCCTTGTCTCCGCGCGACTCGTTGCTAGAGGCGCGATCGGGCTGAGGCTGGCCGCCTGCTTCGTCTTCTGGCGCCTCCTCCTCGCCTCCGCCCTCTGACTCGTCCTCCTCCTCGGCGCTGGAGTCGATCACCTCCACCGAGTCTTCGTCGTACTCCGGGTTCATCCCGAACTAGTCCGGCGGCACCTCCTCGCCGCCTTCAGTCCACTCAGGCACAAAGACCCTGGTGTCCGTGTACTCGGCGATGGCTGCCGCGCGCTCGACAAGGGCGCCTTCTACGGCCTCCAGCTCGGCCTGGGCTTCTGACCGGAACGCGGCCAGACGGTCCAGGTCCAGCCCTGGATACCACGCCTTGACGAACTCCAAGGCCCGGCGTGCTCCGGCCCGAGCCGAGGAGCCCTTCCAAGCCTCAAAATGGCCGGCGGTCCGACTGGCGGTGCGCAGAGCCGGCATGTCTGGCCACAGGGCGGCAACCGCCTGGGCACCGGCACGCTGAAGACGGCGCAGCAGCCGGTGAGCCGGACGAAGACGGGCCCCAATGCTCAGGAGCTGCTCGTCGATGGTTCGGGGGGCATTGGCGGCAATCACCTCACCCTTCGCCCTTCGCGCCTCCCGAGCCGCCTCGATTGCCAGAGGGACTGCCTGTGAATGACCAGGAAAGAAGTCTGCCAAGACAAAAAAGAAGATGGTCGAAAAATCAAAAGTCGGCCGGACACATAGTCGGAAGACAAAAGAAGCGAAAGAGACTTACCATCAACGATGTCCTCGAGCTCGTGGTAGCCAGAGGTCAGCATCGCCTCCCTGTCAGTCCAGGCGGAACGCTCGATATCGAACTCGGCCATGAGGGCGGCCTCCCGCGTCTTGGCCTCGTCCTGCGCCTTCTGGAGCAGCTCCTTCTGCTCGGCCAGCTGCGTCGCCAGCAGATCGCGCTCTTTGGCGAGCCTGCCGCACTCCTCTTCCTTGGCACGACGAGCAGTGTTGGCCTTGCCCAGCTGCTCCTGAAGGGCGGCGTTGGCGCGTGAAGAACGAAGAAAGAAGACAAGAAAGTCATCAGTAAATTAGATCTCCGGGGAGATCCGGCCCGACTGCTCAGCAGTCGGCCAGAATCTCGGGAACTACAGCCCGCGGGTGCGCCAGCGCGCCCCCGTGAAGAAAGAAGAAAAGAGCTCACCCCGGCTTTCCACCAAGTCAGCGGCCCGCTTGTTCAGCTCCTCGACATTGCGGTTGAAGGTAGTGGCGCGGAGGTTGTGATATTCCTACAAAAAGCCGACAAAGGCAAAAGTTAGTATTCGGAGCTCGCCAGAGGGAGTTCCGAACCGCCTGCTCAGCAGCCGGCCCGGAACTCGGGGACTACACCCAATGGGTGCGCTGGCGCGCCCCCACAGAGAAGGATAGGAATCAAAAAAGAAGGAAACATACCTGGACGGATGTCCGCACGGCCAGATGCGCTCTGGTGCAGACTTGGAGGGCATCGCTTTCCGCGCGCAGTTTTGCCTGGACGTCTAGGAGGGCCTGGTTCAGCGGGCCGGTGCCGCCTCCGCGCAACCACCCGGTGGGCGCGGCACTGGAGGCCTCAACGTCCAGACTCGCCGAGCTGGCGGCGCTGGTCTCCCGAGCTCGCGGCGCCGAGCTCGTCCTCTCAAGCCGGCGGCGCGCCGGCGCCGCGACTTGAAGAAGCAGCCGCGCCTCAGCCTCGTCCGTGATTGGCAGACCCAACGGGCCCACCGACTGTTTGTCGTGCGGCCGCCCAGATGGTGGCGGAGGCGGCGCGAGGGTGTCCGAGCCTGAAGCCTCGCCGCCCTCCTCCACGAGGGGGTTCTCGGTGCCGACCTCTCCAGTCTGCCTCGTGAACTCCGGAGCCGGCGGCGCCGACGACAACGGAGGGACGAGCATCGCCGATCGGCGACGCGCGACCTCCTCAGCACGCCGTTTCATCGCGGCGGCGTTTTCGGCCTCCTCCAGCTTCTTCTGGGCATTGGCGGCCGCCTTCTTGGCCTGCGCCTTCTCCAGGCGGTCGGCCTCCTCCTCGTCGCGCTTCTCCCACGCGTTTCGTTCCGTCGCCTCCCGAAGGTCGGCGGCGGGATTGACCCGCCGGGTGTTGGCGGACGTCTCTACTGACCCCATGACAGAGGGGGCGGCGACTCTCTCAAGGGAGAGGGGGGCTCTGGAGAAGAACGGAGGGAGAATCAAAGAAGACTCGGATAAGATCCAGCAAAGAAAATAAAAGAGCGAAAAAGACTTACGCGGAAACTAACGGCGGCCTTCTCACTTCCCTCCGGAAGCGGTTAGCCTTCGCGGCCACCTCCTCCCATTTGGTCGCGGCGGCCGCCCCCTTGAACTTCTTCTGCTTGCCGCCGGGCGCGCTCGGCCCGGCATGATGCCTCTTCGCGCCGCCTTGGCCGGAGGGCCGGCCCTCGGCTGGTGGCGTGGGACGACTTCCACGTCGGCGTCGTCATGAGGCCTGTCGGTGAAGGTGGCCGATGGCCTGAGGCCGCTGTCTACCCCTTCGTCGCCGCCTTCGACGTCGGCCTCCAGCGCTGCTGCCCCCAAGTCGGGGTCGTCGACGTCGCTATCCTCGCGGTCTGGGACGTAGTCGCGGGGCTCTCTCATGGCGCCGGCTGCGGGCTCCATGAGGGGGTTCTGCCCAGAAGGAGCCAACGATGATTAGAAGCCGGAGTCGGCTGCAAAGAAGATCAAACTACATAAAGATACGACTTACCACTGGAGGGGGGTTGTCGCGCGAGTACGGCTCCTTGCCGAACTGCCAGTCCTCCGTGAACTCGCAGTGTGCGATGTGGTTCACCAAGTTCGCCACCTCCCTGCGGGGCATCTCCTTGGTGCACAGCCGGCTCGGGTCGTGGCGGCCGCTCATCTGACAGATGAGATGAGGCCGGCCTTGGAGTGGGAGGACTCGGCGCGCCATGAAGGCGGCCAGAAGATCGGATCCGACGAGGCCCTCCGACTGCAGCAGAAATCGGAGTCGCGCCACGGCGGCGGCTCCGGAGGGAGTCAACGACTTGGACCGGTGAGACCAACTGGGAAGCCTCCCAGTTAAGGGCTCAGGGTTGAAGGGCGGCAGATTGACCCAGTCGCCGTTGGTGGAGAGGTTCTTCACATAGAAGTAGGAGCGCTGCCACATCTTCACCGATTTTACCAGCGAGATGAGAGGGAAAGGGTTGTCGGCCGTCGAGCGCCGCACTGCGATGTAGGTGCCGCACTGAGCCGGCGTGCCGGCGGCCTGTGTGCCGAGCTTCAAAGAGAAGAATTCTCCCCATAACTCGAGGGTGGGGAGAACACCGAGGAAGCCTTCGCACAGAGTGGCGAAGGCGGAGAGCAGCACCACCGCGTTTGGGGTGAGGTGGTGCGGCTGAAGATTGTGGAACTCCAGGAATGAGCGGAAGAACCCGCTCGCCGGCAGCCCCAGCCCGCGCATGAGGTGCGAGCGGAAGACGACCCGCTCGCCCTCCTTCGGCGCGGGCCGGATCTCTCCCGCCGGCGCTGGACGGGCGTGCACGAGGTCTACGCTGGGGAGACGGCGGGTCCGGCGGAGGAACACGATATGCTCCGCCTCCACGTCCGAGCCATCCCACACGCCGGAGCGCGAGGCAGGGGGCGCGGCGGAGGAAGAACTCATCGCCGTGGTGTGAAGTGCTCCTGCTCGCGGTGGAGGAAGAAGAGAAGGCAGGAGAGTGGGGGAGAGGATGCGCGTGCAGTGCCGCCCCACTCCTCCCCGCCTATTTATAGCCCTACGGGCTGAGGAGCCGAGGGGGCGGGCGTGGGATTAACTCCGCACGAAACCCCATGCCGCCCATGATTTACCCCACGAAGTTACTGCGCGCAGTAACAACGTGGGGAAGCCAAACGTTCGTGACCGCATCGGATCCGCTTGGAAGCCGAGGTGCGGTAGTGGCGGGCCCCGCCTAGCGGCCCGTCCCGTCGCGCGCGTGGGTGGGCAGACTATCCTCCCCACGTGGCGCCGCGCGATAGGACCGCCTCGATGGCAGCAGGGAAGCGTATCGATACGCCGCCTGATTTCCCACCGCGACTTACAAACAGTGGCCCCTCGCTGAACGAGTTCGACTTCGGCGAGTCGGCCCAAAGAAGACAACAGCCGAGTCTCAGAGTCGGCGCTGGGAAGTTGAAACTGTTGAAGCCCCACAAGGCAGCGTCCGCAGGGCTTCACCAGCTTCGGGGACTACTGTCGGAGTAATGGGCCACGGGTAGGCTGACCCGGGACCCAAGATCTTTCTAGACATCGGGGCAGGCCACGCCCCTCCAGCCGAGTCCCAGCTGGCGACCTCCAGAGAGGCCGAGTCCCAGCTGGCGATCTCCCGAAAAGCCGAGTTTCAACTGGCGATCTCCGGAGGAGCCGAGTCCCAGACGACGACTTCAAAGCAAGCCGGCTCCAGGCTAGCGACCTCCAGGAGTGCCGACTGTGGGAGTCGGCCCATGACACTTCCCGAAGACCGATGCGGGGTACGGCCACGACGGGGCCGTCCCTCCCTGCCTACGAGGGGTCGGCATGGCTACAGTGAGCCGTATCGCTGGAAAATCTCCGGCGAGGCGCGGCACTGTTGCCATGCCTGCCCTGACCTCAGCCACAGTGCGTGACGCACTGTGCCCACGACGCCGGCCTGTACGGTCCGACGACCGTGGGGCCACCTGTCAGTGGGTGAATCGAAGGCGGCCAGAGCGCCCGAAGACGGCCCTGTGCGAGTCGGCCTCCCCGGAGTCGGTCATCTCCCCTCCAGGGCCCCACAAGCCATAAACCAGATTGGATGGGGAGTGGCGACAGTGATCGCCTGATAGACAGCGGTACTATTTCCACGACCCAATGACCAAGCCTACATCATCAGAAGCGCCGCACAGTGTCCGGCCTGTCCGCGGGACCCACCAGTCGGCGGGCCCCAGAAGCCGGCGGGAAGGGCGGCAACATGAGAGACAGACGGCTGGGACCCACGCCCAGTCGGATTACCATTGTACCCCCGGGGGGTAGGCCTATATAAACCCCCCCGGGGCACCCATGCAAAGGGTTCGGACCTTGATAGAGATAGATACATAGACCAGGGAGGAGAGAACTAGCCTTGCTCTCTCCTGCCTCCCGATACCGCTCGAGGAGCACCATTGTAGCCACCTTGCTATAGTGACCATGCGGAGACCCCGCAGAGCAGCAGTAGGGGTGTTATATCCCCGGAGAGCCCCGAAGCTGGGTAGGATTCGCCGGCGTGCATGTCTACGCCTTATCCCGTTTCCAGGCACCGGCGACGTTCCACTCGCCCCCACCATGATAAGCCATCCTTTGGCATATGTCGCACCCAACCCCCGACACCCTCCATCCTTGTCAACTTAGTAGGCCCACAAGTCAGCCTCCCACTATGGTGGGTCCCAGCTGGCAGGGGGTTTTTCATTTTTTTGTGCGCAATAAGGGGGCACTTCCTTGCGTGCGAAGATATAGGTGGTGGGTACGACCTGTCAGCGGAGGGAATGTTTTTTTTGCGAAATACAGAGGACCTTCCGGTGGGTCCCAGATGTCAGGTGGAGGAATCATTATTTTGCTCGTAATAAGGAGGCATTTCCTTGTGTGCGGCCTGATACGTCTCCGTCGTATCTACTTTTCCAAACACTTTTGCCCTTGTTTTGGACTCTAACTTGTATGATTTGAATGGAACTAACCCGGACTGACGCTGTTTTCAGCAGAACTGCCATGGTGTTATTTTATGTGCAGAAAATAAAAATTCTCGGAATGTCCTGAAACTCCACGGAACACCTTAGAAAAAATAAAGAAAAATCCTCGCAAAAGATGAAGACCATGGGCCAATACCCTGCTCACAAGGGTGGGGGGCGCGCCCCCTGGCGTGCCCCCTACCTCGTGGGCCCCCTGGTGGCCCTCCGACACCAACTCCAACTCCATATATTGGCTTTCGGGGAGAAAAAAATCAGAGAGAAGAAATCATCGCGTTTTACGATACGGAGCCGCCGCCAAGCCCTAATCTCTCTCGGGTGGGCTGATCTGGAGTCCGTTTGGGGCTCCGGAGAGGGGGATTCATCGCCGTCATCATCATCAACCATCCTCCATCACCAATTTCATGATGCTCACCGCCGTGCGTGAGTAATTGCATCGTAGGCTTGCTGGACGGTGATGGGTTGGATGAGATTTATCATTTAATCGAGTTAGTTTTGTTAGGGTTTGATCCCTAGTATCCATTATGTTCAGAGATTGATGTTGCTATGACTTTGCTATGCTTAATGCTTGTCACTAGGGCCTGAGTGCCATGATTTCAGATCTGAACCTATTATGTTTTCATGAATATATGTGTGTTCTAGATCCTATCTTGCAAGTCTATAGTCACCTACTATGTGTTATGATCCGGCAACCCCGAAGTGACAATAATCGGGACCACTCCCGGTGATGACCGTAGTTTGAGGAGTTCATGTATTCACTATGTGCTAATGCTTTGTTCTAGTTCTCTATTAAAAGGAGGCCTTAATATCCCTTAGTTTCCAATAGGACCCCACTGCCACGGGAGGGTAGGACAAAAGATGTCATGCAAGTTCTTTTCCATAAGCACGTATGACTATATACGGAATACATGCCTATACATTGATGAACTGGAGCTAGTTCTGTGTCACCCTATGTTATGACTGCTACATGATGAACCACATCCGGCATAATTATCCATCGCTAATCCGGTGCCTACGAGTTTTCCATATACTGGTTTACACTTATTTACTTTTCCGTTGCTACTGTTACAATCACTACAAAATACCAAAAACATTACTTTTGCTGTCTTTACTTTTGTTACCGTTACCACCACTATCATATTACTTTGCTACTAAACACTTTGCTACAGATATTAAGTTTCCAGGTGTGGTTGAATTAACAACTCAGCTGCTAATACTTGAGAATATTCTTTGGCTCCCCTTGTGTCGAATCAATAAATTTGGGTTGAATACTCTACCCTCGAAAACTGTTGCGATCCCCTATACTTGTGGGTTATCAAGACTATTTTCTGGCGCTCTTGCTGGGGAGCATAGCTCTATTCTTTGAGTCACTTGGGATTTATATCTTCTGGACACTATGAAGAACTTGAAAGATGATCGAACTACTATTTTGCCCTCAACTACAAGGGGAGGTAAGGAACTGCCATCTAGCCTTGCACTAGATTCTCCTTCCATTATGAGTAGGTTTGCGACACCTAAACCTACTACTGCTATTGATTCTGATATATCGCATGTTATTGATGATGCCACTTCTGCTATGCATGATACTTATGATGAAACTACTTCTATGCTTGATACTACTATGCCACTTGGTGAATATCTTGATGAGCAAATTGCTAGGTTTAGAGAAAGAGAAATTATTGAACCTGAACACGATGATGTTAGTGATGATGAACCTATGCCTGCTATTCCTGAGGGTTATCTTTTTGATGTTGAATCTTTTGAGGCTATTCTTGCTTGCCAGGATGAACATGAACGTAAGAGGTTGCTAGTTAAATGGAGTAAAGAATCTTTTAGAGGTAGAATGAAACCCGACCCTGCTTTTGCTACCTCTCCTATCTGTGTGCCTGATCAGGATTATTATGATTTTTCTGTTGATCCAGATATAGTTACTTTGATTAAATCTGATCATTTTTATGGCTATGAATCTGAAACTGTTGTGGCACATCTTACTAAGCTAAATGATATAGCTGCCCTTTTTACTAATTGAGAGATCGTGCTACCTTTATTTACTTAAGATATTCCCGTTCTCATTAAAGGGTGATGCTAAGATATGGTATAATTCTCTTGATCCTGGTTGTGTGCAAAGTCCCCAGGATATGATTTATTACTTCTCTGCTAAATATTTCCCTGCTCATAAGAAACAAGCTGCCTTGTGGGAAATATACAATTTTGTGCAAATTGAAGAAGAGAGTCTCCCACAAGCTTGGGGGAGGCTTCTCAAGTTACTTAATGCTTTGCCTGATCATCCTCTTAAGAAACCTGAAATATTTTCTATCTTTTATAATGGACTAACTGATGCTTCCAGAGATTACCTGGATAGTTGTGCTGGTTCTCTTTTCAGGGAAAGAACACCGGATGATGCTGAACTTCTATTGAATAATATGTTGGCTAATGAAAATAATTGTGCACCTCCCGAGCTACCTCCTAAGCCAGTTCCAGAGCCAATTACTGAGCCTATGCCTAAACCAACTCCAAAGAAGAGAGGTGTTCTATTTCTCAGTCCCGAAGATATGCAAGAGGCAAAGAAATCTATGAAAGAAAAAGGTATTAAAGCTGAAGATGTTAAGAATTTACCTCCTATTGAAGAAATACATGGTCTTAATTTACCGCCTGCTGAAGAAGTATATGATCTCAATTACTTATTTAATGAAGAACCTCCCGATATCCCGACACAGGTAGTAAAGGTAAATTCTCTCTATAGATATGATAAAGTTGAAGTCCCTCCTACTAAAATTGCTAGCCAGTGCTTGGATGAGTTTGATGACTTTATGTTTAAGCAAGATGATTTTAATGCTTACTTTGGTAGACAATTAAAACAGAATGCCTTTATGATTAAACGTTTGGGTGATTATATGGGTGATATTAGAGGTGAACTTAAACTTGTTAGCAAACATGCTTCTATGGTTACTACTCAAGTAGAACAAGTACTTAAAGCTCAAAAAGAAGTGCTTGATGAAATGAATAGTAAGAAAAATGATTATGCTATTAGAGTAGCTACTAGAACCGGTAGAATGACTCAGGAACCTTTGTATCCTGAAGGCCACCCTAAGAGAATCGAGCAAGATTCTCAGAGAAACAATATCGATATACCTAGTTCTTCTAAGAGGAAGAAAAAGAAAAATGATAGGACTTTGCAAACTTCTAGTGAACCTATCACTGAACCACCTGAGAATCCAAAGGATATCTCTGTTTCTGATGCTGAAACACAATCAGGTGATGAACATGAACCTAGTGATAATGTTAATGTTGATGCTCAACCTAGTAATAATAATGATGTAGAAGTTGAACCTGCTGTTGATCTTGATAACCCACAATCAAAGAATCAACGTTATGATAAAAGAGACTTTGTTGCTAGGAAACATGGTAAAGAAAGGGAACCATGGGTTCAGAAACCCATGCCTTTTCCTCCGAAACCATCCAAGAAAAAGGATGATGAGGATTTTGAGCGCTTTGCTGAAATGATTAGACCCATATTTTTGCGTATGCAATTAACTAATGTGCTCAAGACAAATCCTTATGCTAAATATATGAAGGATATTATTACTAATAAAAGAAAGATACCTGAAGCTGAAATTTCCACCATGCTTGCTAATTATACTTTTAAGGGTGGAATACCAAAGAAACTTGGAGATCCCGAAGTACCTACTATACCATGCTCCATTAAAAGAAGTTATGTTAAAACTGCTTTATGTGATCTTGGAGCCGGTGTTAGTGTTATGCCTCTCTCTTTATATCGTAGACTTGACTTGAATAAGTTGACTCCTACTGAAATATCTTTGCAAATGGCTGATAAATCAACTGCTATACCTGTCGGTATTTGTGAGGATGTGCCTGTGGTGGTTGCAAACGTTACTATTTTAACGGGCTTTGTTATTCTTGATATTCCCGAGGATGATAGTATGTCTATTATTCTTGGAAGACCTTTCCTTAATACTGCAGGGGCTGTTACTGATTGCACCAAAGGCAATGTCACTTTTCATGTTAACGGCAATGAGCACACGGTACATTTTCCGAGGAAACAACCTCAAGTTTATAGTATCAACTCTATTGGAAAAGTTCCATCGATTATATTTGGAGGTTTTGAATTTCCTCTCCCTACTGTCAAGAAAAAGTATGATATTCTTATTGTTGGGGATTTTCAGATCCCCGTTGAGGTAACTTAGTCTCATTCAAAATTTCTCCGGTTCCGGGATTATTCGGAATGAGTTTGTTAACAAGACTTGATCAACCTTGTTAGTGGGTTCATTTTGATGATCACGAGATGGATGAAACTAGAAGCACAACCTTCTGTACCCTCTTTATATTTTTTTGTTACTTAGTAAAAATAAAGTAAAATAGTATTTTTTTGTCTGTTTCCTGACTTATCCGTGCAATATAAAAATATCCCGAAAATAAAAGTCCTCAGAATGCCATGCCAATTTAATATGATTTTTTCGGGAATATTTGAGAATTTACTGTGCAAAAATTACCACGGGGGGAGCTGCCACCTCGCCACGAGGGTGGAGGGCGCGCCCTACCCCCTGGGTGCGCCCCCTGCCTCGTGGGCCCACGGTGGCCCTCCTCCACTTATTCCTGCACCCATCTTCTTCCTCTGTCTCACACAAACACGAAAAACCAACTCAAGCACGAGTTCCAGCCCCCGTTGCTATGATTTTCGATCTCCTTGCTCAAAGCACCTCTCGCAAAACTGCTTGGGGAGATTGTTCCTTGGTATGTGACTCCTCCATTGGTGCAATTAGTTTTTGTTCTAGTGCTTTATTCATTGCAAATTTGTGCTGCACAGGTGACCATGTTCTTGAGCTTGCATGTCAAATTTATATGGTTCCAAGTAGTTCTAATGCTTGATATAGGCCCTAGGCACTTGTGGGAGTTGTTGTTATCAATTTTATTGAAGTTGGTTCACTTTTATTTGAGGTTACTAAAATTTTCAGATTGTTTCAGAAATAATGAAGAGACTTTTGAGGGGCTCGTCGAGCCGAAGCTCTAAGGAAAAACAAAAGGAAGAAGAGGAGAAGCCCAAATTTAATTTACCTCGCATTGTGGAGGTCCAGCCGTGTGAATGGCCTTCCGATGACTTCTTGAGGAGAGCCGGGATTCATGAAGATTTCTTTATTGATTGAGAACGCCGGCCTCACCGACTTCCTCCACGACCAACGTCATCAGTATCTCTTACTCACAAGTACTTTTGTGCAAAACTTCTACTTCTTCCCTAAGAAATCACCTCCAACAGTAGAGTTTCATTTTTATGACGTTGTTAAAGAGATGACATTAGCAGAATTCTGCGAGGTTTACAGAATACCCTTTGAGGGCACCTTAGATGAACCCCACCGTAATGAATTAGAAGCTTTTGTCAACACTATCACGGTGGGAGAAACCAGGAAGGTTTCTGATGCAAGGATCACTAGCATACATTATCCTGTTTTACGCTACTTTGCCTTATTTGCTAGTCGTTGCTTGATTGGACGCGGGAACTGTGAGAACCTTAGTATTCCTGATATTATTATTTTGCTCCATGGTTTATACCGCGATAACTCTGTTAGTATGGGTGGAATTGTTGCTAGACGGTTAAGTCTGAACCGTACTAAGGGCCCCATCTTTGGAGGCATTTATGCTTCGCACCTAGCTGAACATTTTGAAATACCTATTAGGCATGCGGAGAAAGAAGAAACAGCGCTGCCCCGTGCTTATTTAGATTACAAGAGTATTATAGCGCATGATTTTCTTGTTAAGAGTCATGACGGGGAGCTTAAATATAAGTTATACTTTGATAAACATCACCCTGAGACTATTACTTTGCCTGCTCCTTCTTTGTTTAACTTGTATGCAGAGCCTCACATTGTTGCCTGGTCAGCCGTTCAAACCTATCGGAACCCTGCACCGGCCTCGGAGCCGGAGCCACAAGATGAGCCTCCACGACTATCTGTTTATTCTTGGGATCCAGAGGAGGCCGCCAGCCAGTGGCAACCGGAGTCTTCTTCATCACAGTACGACCCCAGCTTCACCTACAGATATCCGCCAGGCCATCCCTGGCATTAGACCAACTTAGGCCAAAAGCCTAAGCTTGGGGGAGTACGTATTTCCCATCGACATTATATTTATGTTCACACACACTCATTGCTAGATGTCGGTGCTCATACTCTTTCATTATATTATCCATGCTAGTTTAAATTTCTTTTTCCTGCTTTCTTCTTGTGTGTTTTATAAACTTTTAAAAAAAATTAGTTAGTTTACTTTCCATGCTTGTAGTAGAATTAAAAAGAAAACCGAAAAATATTTCCCGTTCTTCTTTTACTTGTTGGGAGCTTTCCCGTGTAAATAGTTTTTATTTCTTTTTCTTTCTTTGGGGGTCGAGAAGACCATATTGAAAATGCTTAGTGGCTCTTTTATGCATGATTGATTATTTATACCTAGAGCCCATATTACTTGTCTTCTCTTTTGAGTTGAATGCTTGCAGATTCCAGCTTAGTCCAATGCACGTGCACTCTTATTATTATACACACCATTCGGTCATGCGAGTGAAAGGTAATAATGATGATATATGATGGACTTATTGAGAAGAGAAAAGCTGGTACGAACTCGACCTCTTTTGTTTTTGTAAATATGACGATTCATCGTTCCTGATTCAGCTATTATGAAGTAAACATATTTGCAATGACATTTAGAGATTATAGTTGCTTGTGCCATGCTTGATTAGCTATGAGTTATAATGGTTTACCTTGTGTGCCAACATGCTATTAGAATGATTATGATATGGTATGATGGGGTGGTATCCTCCTTTAAATGCATTGAGTGACTCGACTTGGCACATGTTCACGCATGTAGTTGAATCCAATCAACATAGCCTTCATGATATTTATGTTCATGGTGCATTATATCCTACTCATGCTTGTACTCGGTGTGAATTAATTTTAATGCATGTTTACGACTGTGTCGCTCTCTCAGTTGGTCGCTTCCCAGTCTTTTGCTAGCCTTCACTTGTACTAAGCGGGAATACTTGTGCATCCAAACTCCTTAAACCCCAAAGTTATTCCATATGAGTCCAGCATACCTTCCTATATGCGGTATTTACCTGCCGTTCCAAGTAAATTTGTATGTGCCAAACTCTAAACCTTCAAATAAACATTCTGTTTTCCATGCTCGAATAGCTCATATGTCAACTAGAGCTGCCCTTATCTTCCGTGTTAGGCGGGTTACTCTCAAGAGGAGTGGACTCCGCTCCTCATTCACGAGAAAATGGCTGGTATTCGGGATGCCCAGTCCCATGCTTTATGCAAACTAAATCAAAATAATGCAAACAAAACTCCCCTTAGGACCCGTTGAATGTTGGAGGCACTCGTTCTTTCGAGCAAGCCATGGATTGATGCTTGTGGAGGAAGGGGAGTATAAACTTTACCATTCTGTTTGGGAACCGCCTATAATCTGTTCAGCATGGAAGATATCGTCGTCTTTTAGTTGTTATGTTGACAATGAAAGTATGCCGCTCAAAATATAATTTATCTCTATTTCAAAACCGAGCTCTGGCACCTCTACAAATCCCTGCTTCCCTCTGCGAAGGGCCTATCTATTTACTTTTATGTTGAGTCATCACCCTTCTTATTAAAAAGCACCCGCTGGAGAGCACACTGTCGTTTGCATTCATTATTATTGGTTATATTGGGTATGACTTGACTGGATCTCTTTTACCATGAATTACAATGTTTAGTCAGTCCTTGATCTTTAAAGGTGCTCTGCATTTATGTTTTGCGGTCTTAGAAAGGGCTAGCGAGATACCATTTTGTTATATCATGTTATGATTATTTTGAGAAAGTGTTGTCACCCGAGTTTTATTATGGCTCGCTAGCTGATTATGCTATTGATATGAGTAATTGTGAGACCTACGTCTCATTGTGAGTATGGTTAGTTCATAATAATTGCTGAGACTTGAATGCTGGCTTTTCTTGTTTACAACAACAAGAGCAAACAGAGTTTGTAAAAGTTTTTCTTTTTCTCTTTCAGTTTGTCAACTGAATTGCTTGAGGACAAGCAAGGGTTTAAGCTTGGGGGAGTTGATATGTCTCCGTCGTATCTACTTTTCCAAACACTTTTGCCCTTGGTTTGGACTCTAACTTGTATGATTTGAATGGAAATAACCCGGACTGACGTTGTTTTCAGCAGAACTACCATGGTGTTGTTTTATGTGCAGAAAATAAAAATTCTCGGAATGTCCTGAAACTCCACAGAACACCTTAGAAAAAATAAAGAAAAATCCTCGGAAAAGATGAAGACTAGGGGGCCCACACCCTGCTCATGAGGGTGGGGGGTGCCCCCCCGGGCGTGCCCCCCTACCTCATGGGCCCCCTGGTGGCCCTCCGACGCCAACTCCAACTCCATATATTGGCTTTCGGGGAGAAAAAAATCAGAGAGAAGAAATCATTGCGTTTACGATACGGAGCCGCCGCCAAGCCCTAATCTCTCTCGGGAGGGCTGATCTGGAGTCCGTTTGGGGCTTCAGAGAGGGGGATTCGTCGTCGTCGTCATCATCAACCATCCTCCATCACCAATTTCATGATGCTCACCGCCATGCGTGAGTAATTGCATCGTAGGCTTGCTGGACGGTGATGGGTTGGATGAGATTTGTCATGTAATCGAGTTAGTTTTGTTAGGGTTTGATCCCTGGTATCCATTATGTTCTGAGATTGATGTTGCCATGACTTTGCTATGCTTAATGCTTGTCACTAGGGCCCGAGTGCCATGATTTCAGATTTGAACCTATTATGTTTTCATGAATATATGTGTGTTCTAGATCCTATCTTGCAAGTCTATAGTCACCTACTATGTGTTATGATCCGGCAACCCCGAAGTGACAATAATCGGGACCACTCCCGGTGATGACCGTAGTTTGAGGAGTTCATGTATTCACTATGTGCTAATGCTTTGTTCCGGTTCTCTATTAAAAGGAGGCCTTAATATCCCTTAGTTTCCAATAGGACCCCGCTGCCACGGGAGGGTAGGACAAAAGATGTCATGCAAGTTCTTTTCCATAAGCACGTATGACTATATACGGAATACATGCCTACATTACATTGATGAACTGGAGCTAGTTCTATGTCACCCTATGTTATGACTGCTACATGATGAACCACATCCGGCATAATTATCCATCGCTAATCCGGAGCCTACGAGTTTTCCATATACTGGTTTACACTTATTTACTTTTCCGTAGCTACTGTTACAATCACTACAAAATACCAAAAACATTACTTTTGCTGTCTTTACTTTTGTTACCGTTACCACCACTATCATATTACTTTTCTACTAAACACTTTGCTACAGATATTAAGTTTCCAGGTGTGGTTGATGTCAGGACCCCGACTCGATGCCACATCGATCTAGCATGTAACACCTCATATCGCTTTGCGGCCTCACGCACGGTATCCCCACGGGTGTCGCCTTACCTTTGCCCGGGACCGTTTGCGCATTTTGGCACACGTATATGATGGTGTCGCTAGCATCCATATGATAAAGAGCCCGGGCTGACATGGCTAGTCGTAAACCCAAAGTGGTACTAACTTACAGGGACAGGCATCCATGACCCAGCATCGAACGTGTCGGTCATCAGCGAGTGAATCCAGGCTGTAGCACTGGGCTAACAGGACTCCGGTGAACCGGGCTGTAGCGGGCTAGCAGGACTCCGGTATTCATCACGTGACATTTCCCCGAAGGGACAGACACAGGATCGAAGAAGGACACATGCCGGCCAGCCTAAGTGTTCCGGAGCAGTAGCAAGCTACCGGGGCTCAGTGGAAGCACTAGGAGACATTTCCCGGTAAGAGAGGCTACTAAGGATAAACAACTAGAGAGTCAGATCCCACACATAGCAATACACATTACACGTACGCATAACATGCAAGTATGTGCTGTACAACATGGCATCACAACATAACTCAACAACTCATATAGATAAAGGCTCAGAAGAGCCGTCATAGCATATATTGCAAACAGGGGTCACAAGACCCATCATACAGAGCATACAAGCAACAAGCGGAAGCATTACATGTCTGGGTACAGACATCTACAAAAGAAAAAGGCTGAAGAGCCTGACTATCTACAACATCCGATCAAGATCGTAGCTGAGGTACTAGCTACTAGTCGAAGTCCACGAGAACACTAGTAAGACCGAAGTCTCCGCTGCAAAAACATAAATAAAGCAACATGAGTACAAAGGTACTCAGCAAGACTTACATCAGATCCTATCGTACATGCATTGGTATCAAGAGGGTAATGTGGGGTTTAGTTGCAGCAAGCCAGCTTTGACTCTGTGGCTATCCTATTCTACGACTACCAGAAACTCTTGAGGTGAAACAACGAACACGAGTCCACTAATCACCACACAACACACCACTATGGAATCATTCCCGTCTCCCTACGAGAAGGCCATCCATAGCACTCACACTTGTCTTGAGCATTTTATAGTATCCACTTCAAGTTGTCTATGTACCATGTAAGCATCCAAGAAGTCCATAACCGCGGACCCGGCTATTCGAATAGATCATGTTAACCCTGCAGGGGTGTACTTCTTCACACACGCTCTCGCCACTTACCGCCATGTACACGTCATGTATCTCGGCAACCTTCAAGCGGAAGCCTGGCGAGGGTGTCGGCCACGACCTGACTAACCACACAAGACTCTAGTCCAGGTTTATCGCCTATTCGGGTTCCATCCGCAAGGAGATCCGGCCGGGGTGTCGCTTACGGCCCCAAACGATGTGAGCAGGGTTCCCGAGCCCACCAGCCGGGTGCCACTCGGTACACCGTGCCACGTGTGCCTAGTCTGTCCCAAGCCCACCCTGCCGGGTGCCACTTGGTAGAAAAATAGCACTACCTACAAATACCAGAAACTAGTTGCGACTCCTGGACAGAGACCAAGTTGGTTAATAAGTCGAGAGGGGTCGAGTTACCGGAACCCAATGTGTGGTAGTATCGAGTCATTGGACAACATACACAGAACTCAGTGCTTAAGGACGGTTCCAATGAGACAACCCACCATGTACTCCTACATGGCCTCTCACCGCTACCTTTACCAAATCGTGTTCACACACTTCATTCTCAGCATCAGAACATATCGTGACACTCCAATTCATTCCCAATGAATCAGACCTGACACAACTCTAAGCAATAGCAGGCATAGCATGGTAGGAACACAACAGTGGCTTGAATCAACTCCTACACATGCTAGTGGGTTTCAACTATTTACTGTGGCAATGACAGGTCATGCAGAGGAATGGGTTCAACTACCGCAGCACAAAGTAGCAGATGAACCGTTGTTGTCCTAATGCAATAACTGAGAGCAGGAGCAAGAGAGTAGGGTTTTATCGAAATGAACAAGGGGGTTTGCTTGCCTGGTAAAACAACAAGGGAGGCACTGCTTCACAGACAGGTACTCTGGAACGTCTCCGGAGCAGGACCTATCGAGAAGGAATGGTGCCGGCAATCAATACACGATCATATGCAACAATATGATGCATGAACATGGCATGTAGATGTGATGCTGTTTGAGCTAATGCATCTAGTAAACATTTGGTTTGAAGTCCATTTGAACCAAAGGTTCAAATGCATTTCTAAATTAAGTCTCTTATATATGCCCTAATGTGTTTTCCCATATTCAGCATGTATAAGTTGGTTTTTCATGCATGAAACTGGTACAGATGGAAAGGTTGCATTTTTCTGATAATTTTTCATATATAAATTATTTTAATCTGAGCTACGGTTGAATTGTTATGAATTTTTGAAGTTTAAAACAATTTTCTGGATTTTCTGAATTATTTTAATTCCAGAAAATAAATAATTGCGTCAGCATGACGTCAGCACGACGTTAGCGGTCAACTGGGCTGGTCCGGGTCAAACCTGACGTGTGGGACCCACACGTCAGTGACAGGGGGGTTAACAGGGGTTAATTTAATTTGATTAA
>NC_041385.1:174546230-174551754 GCF_002162155.2 Triticum dicoccoides
AGGGGGTGGCTGTGGCCGTGGTGGTTCTCGTCGGCGGCGGCGGCCGCGTTCGGTGGAAGTGAGGGGGAGCCAGAGGAGGGGATGAGCATGGGGGGGAGGAGGAATGAGAGGGCCTGGGGTGCGTGGCCGTCTCCGTGGCATTTGGAGGGAGTCCGGGGAAGCAGGAGGTGGCCAGCAGGGGGGGAGGTGGCGCGCGCGCGTGCCGGCGAGCGTCGGGCACACGCCCTCGTCCTTCTGTTAGAGGAGGGAGACGACAGAAGGCAGCGGGGGTGGGCTGGGCCGCCAGCTGGAGATGGGCCAGGTAAGTGGCCCAGGTAAGTGGCCCAGGTAAATCTCTCTCCCCTTTTCTGTTTTCTTTTCTAATTTTCTGACATTTGTTTGATTTAATAAATATATTAAATCATTTAATTTTATTATGCCAATTTTTGTAGGGGCTAATGGTATTATTCCAGAGCTCTTTTATAATTGGCATAATTTTTGGACCACATTTCATATATATAGAAATATATTTCCAATGCAAATATTTATCGAATTAATCCAAATGGCCAAAATAAATGTCCATGAGCTCCTAAAAATATTGTTTTGATTTTTATCTCTGTCCAATATTTTCAGAGGGCAACATGAGCATTTTCTTGGACCCTTTTGGAGAAATTTTTATTTGGGTCATTTTCAAAAAATGATTCTGAGGTTTCCACCAATCCTCATTTCAAATTTAAATGAAATTTAAATATGATGCACAAATAGCTAGCTAGTCTAAGTCATACCAGACTAGGGATGTGACAGTTGAATTGACAACTCAGCTGCTAATACTTGAGAATATTCTTTGGCTCCCCTTGTGTCGAATCAATAAATTTGGGTTGAATACTCTACCCTCGAAAACTGTTGCGATCCCCTATACTTGTGGGTTATCACGGCCGTGGATCCAGCTGTCAGCCTCTCCACGTACAGTCCACTTTCGATGGATGTCATTCGTTGACCATGTTCACCATGCCGCGCTGAGAGCACCAGGGCGGTGGACGACGGCGAGGCCTACAAAGGGAATGACACGGAGCGGGGGAAGACACGGCAGTGGTTGCCCACGCGGTGGAGAGTACGAGGGTTGACTGGTTCAGCTGCCGTCGCCGGAAAATAACAGGAGGTGTGGGTGAGTAGAAGGATAGACAGGCCAGGGATGCGAGTATGATGGGGCCGTGAGGCTTGCCCGGCAGCACAGCCGGCCACGGGAGGCAGGAGCAGGCGATTCCGACGGCGCTGGTTTGGGCGGCTGGGGCAGGAAGATCAGAGACTGAAGAAGCACGACTGTCGTTAGATTGACATCTAACTGTCTGACGCTGGTAGAGTCGATTATTGACTAAGTTTCTTTTTTTAGAAACCTTGTGTACGCATGAACTTAGTAGGCCCACAAGTCAGCCTCCAAATCTGTGGTAGACAACATAGAGCCCATTTGCTATTTTTTAATAATTTGCAGCCCATTTGCTAATTTTTAAGTAATTTATTACAACCCATTTTTTACCCAGGACCACGGTCAAAAAGTTCAACCTTATTTTGCATATTTCGGTGGAGTTCGAACTGTTGTAATCCCGAAATGATAAACATTTTTTTAAGAACTTATTGATTTGCCAAAAAATCATTTTTTTTGTAAGCAGATAAGACGTGGGACAATTGAGTTGGTTTAAGGGAAAACCAGTGTTAAAAAAATCAACGCTGGGAGGGAAAACAACAACAAAAATAAGGATGTAAATATGAAAAAGGAATTTTCTGTATTTTCAATATAATGATACATGTATATGAACTAGTAAAACTATAGGTAGAGATTAGAAAACTGATGTAGGACATGCGTTTCAAGAGGAAAATAGAACTGGGTTGTGTGTTTG
This sequence comes from Triticum dicoccoides, assembly GCF_002162155.2. Taxonomy (NCBI): domain Eukaryota; kingdom Viridiplantae; phylum Streptophyta; class Magnoliopsida; order Poales; family Poaceae; genus Triticum; species Triticum dicoccoides. Next base: position 174,548,105 of record NC_041385.1, read on the forward strand.
ATTCAGTAAAAAAAACTATCTACGGATGTTGTAAGACAAAATATAACTAACACTGACGGGCCAGAGGCCAGTAGATACCTGCTGGATCTTTGTGCCCCGTTATCGTCATAGGCTGGGCCTGTTAAAAACAAAACCAAGCATGGGCAGTCTACAGCCCAGTTGAAACTTGCTCGACCTAAAAAAACAATATACCTGCTCAATAAACGAGAGAATTCTGCAAGTACAGACAGATAACTGGGATGCAGCAGGGATATTGTTTTTTCGTCGTGATAATAAGTGCATGCACTTGTTTTGAAAAATTTGGAGAACTAGGAATTCAAACGGCAGGTGCTTATGCTACCCATAAAATAAAAATCAGGTGCCTGAAAATTCGTTCCGAAACAAATGATTCAGCTTTATATCCATGTCGACCCTCGGCATGATGGTTGGAAGCAAATGCCAAGTTCATACCAAAAGATCGTTAACAACAATACCAACTTGCGGACAACAAGGTAGTACAAGTACCAATACCAAACTAACTCATAATCTTTTTATTCCTGGCCCTAGTGTTCGTCTGGTAGAAAATCTTGCAGAAGACCAGCTCCCACTCCTTCTCTTGCTCCAGGTCCCTGAGGTGGTGCTAGTGCATCACCCAGTTGGTCCTCTTCTGGTTGAAGTTCTTATTGGTGTGCAGCACCAGAACCTTTTTGCTGCTTGTCTGCCGGCCGTTGACCATCACCGGCAAGGTATTGCTGGTGTTGTGCCACGTCGCGTGCATGCCGCACTCCAACTGTATCTTGCGACGTGTCCACGTGCCCCTTTTGAACGCCCTGGAATTGTGCTGGAAGAAATTCTTGCTTAGGCCACTCAGTGTGATACCTGCAGTATTGTCGAATACAGGTTTTAGTGTACGTAGTTGGCATTTTTATAACATCTTTGGCATGTTGCAGTCACTTGTTTCACTTTTTATTAACTGTCAAATTGTAATTGCTTCACTAGGTCTGCGTCTAAAAAGAAAAATAGAGCTATAAACAAAGGAATATGTTTGTGCAAGTAGATGTCCGATTGGTGTCTTACCTGAAAGTTTCTCAGGATGGGTGTAGCATATGCCGTGCTCGCTGTCGATGGTTGGTATGAACAAATCGATGAAAGGGTGAGATCTCGCGCTGTCAGCACTCACTTTGGCCTCAAGGTGCTCGATCAGCTCCTGATCCGTGGGATCGAACTTGACGCCAACCGGCAGCACCGGCCAATCCTTCTTCGACTTGCATCGGTTAATTCCAGTTATATGGCACTCAATGTATGATCAATCGACTATTTTAAGTGAATGATGGAAGATTTCAATAGATAAGTGGTAACACGCCGCCGGGATTCTTGTGTCACATCACGCGCAACGCGTTGTCACGTCAATTCAATGTGTGGACATGATGAATAATTTGACCGACGTATACTAGTACTGCTACTGTACTACTTACTAGTCGTATTTAGTGTCACATTTTAACCATAGGTTTAACTAACAAGTACGCACTTGAAGCCTAATTGGTGCACACACATACATATATACATACATACATACATACATACGTACATACATACATATATATATATATAAAATATAGGGCTGGACTATTTTGTTACCGGTAACAGAATATTATTCTGTTATCCTCGGTCCCTATAAGGGCGCGACACGCAGACGACAGGAGAAACTCCCCGACCCGTCCCCAATCGAACCCGCCTCCTACCGCCGGAGGCAGCCGTCGCGGGCGAGCGAGCAACAGCGGCAGCGGGAGCGAGGGAGCCCGCGGCGCCGTTACGGGTAGCTCCTCCGACCCACGTGCTGCCGCCGGCTGGCCGTCTGCACGCCTCACCGCCGACGGGCTCGCCGGCCCCTCCTCGCGCGCCTTCCCTCCGACGAGCGCCGCTCCCTCCATGCGCACCTCCCCGTCAACGGCTGCCATGGCCCGTCCCCGCCTCCGGTGGCTGCCGCGCCATCCCAGCCTCCCTCTGCCGCCGCGCACCGTCATCCCTGCCCCGCTCGTCCCAGCCGCCGGCCGAATCCAGCCGCACTCCCAAGATTCGTCGCCTTCCTCGCCGAGACACGCGACAGCCACCCCAGTTCGGGCGTAGTAAGTACCTCAGTACGAGTTAAAAATGGTGGTCCGTTCGGAATAAAAGAAATGGCCGAAATTCAAATTGTAAAAATTCAAGCAAAAAAAAGAAACCCCATGAAAATCCTGCTTAGTAAGTACGTCAGTACAAGTCATAAAATGAGAGAAGTTCAGAACATCGTTGTCAAAAAAATGTTGAGTTCAAAAAAGAAGAAGTGTACAGACTGTAGCTTAGCATTTGATAATTGTTTGCAACATGTACAACCTGTGGATGATTATGTAATTGTTTTCATGCGTTACCATATGTCCAACAGTTCAGTATGTATTTTATAATCAGTTCAAAGGGCATATCAAATTCGGTATGGATTGTTGCATCAATGGTTACTATCACAAAACACAAAAACATTTCTTGGAGAAGAAAATTCAGCCAATTCAAGTATATAAACCATGCAAGTTCGATGATAATGACACGTCGAAACACATTTTGAACTAAACCTAAAAGTTACATTTCTACAAGTTCAAGTGATCAACCCCCTGAACATTCCGGATTATGAAAAAAAGCTCAGTACAAACTCACACATATGTCAGTACGAGTACTTTGTTTATCAGACGGGAAAAGAACAGGATGTGTCTTGCCGTATTGAAAAGTTTTTAAATAAATACAAAGTAAAGTCTAGTATGTGGAAACACACTCAGTACAAAATCATATAGACATCCGTTCAAGTACTTTTTTTGGAACCATTCAAAACTAATGTGAAAAATATTTCAATACAAACACACAAATATATCAGTACGAGTACTCTGTTTTTTTGGAGGAAACACACCATGATGGGTCTCAATGTAATCCATATTACTCTTCAACGGCTGCAAATATGAGAAAACGTTCAACATGACTAAGTTTCGCATTTTCGATAGCTATCCAACGGTATATTATTTGCCCCATTTCGACAAACATTTAAAAAAATCGCGTTCAAAATCAAATTTGACCGTATTCGAATTTGTTTTTAAACCGTAAGGAATTAGAGAAACATTTCAATACAAAAAAGTTGCGCATTTTTCGTAGCTTTCCAACTCCATATTATTTGCGTCAATCCGACAAACCGTTTGCAAAAAATCGCGAAAATACGTTTCGCCCAAAATTTCACCGTTTTCAAATTACTTTTAAATCATATAGAATTAGAAAAAACAATACATATATGGAAGATGCGGATTTTCACCAGCTTTCCAACGCCATCTTATTTGCTCAATTTCGACAAACTGTTTGAAAATTGAGTCCAAAATATGATTCACATTTTCGGTTTTGAAAAAACGGTTTTTTCAAAACTGCTCTTAAACCATAATGATTTTGCAAAAACCGTTCAATACACTTGAAATATGGTTGTCAAGAGCTTTCCAACGATATATTACACGCCACGTTCCGACAAAAATATTACAAAAAGTTTTTGAACTAAAGAAGACGATCTGTTAAACACAACTGAAAGCATCAGTTCAACCGCTTCGAAAACATCAGTACCACCACCTGCAACCGTCAGTTCAAAAAGGGTAACAGAATAATATTCTGTT
>NC_041385.1:174552117-174582129 GCF_002162155.2 Triticum dicoccoides
GAGCATAATAGTTATTCTGATCATGAGCCCTATAAGGGCGCGATGGACTTGTTCCCGAACTCGACTATACAAGAAAAAAAGGCCTAGCCGACCCAACCCCTCCCGCGCGATCCCCCCGACCACCTCCCACCGGCGCCACCGGCCCCAGCGGGTCACCCGCCGCCGCCACCCACTCCCCCCGGCCCGACGCGCCTCCTGGCGCCGTCGTACCCTCGCACCAACGCGCGCCGCCGGACCCTGAAAGTCCGCGCGCCGCCAGATCCCTGGAATCCTGCGTGCCACCGAGACCAAGCATCCCAACGCGAAGAGGCCGCCCCTAGATCCCTGTGCTTTGCCGCCGGCCAGGGATCCTCCCAAGAAACCGACGATGGCAACAACAGTGCGCCGGAGCCCCACTTGACGCGGCCGCCGGAGCCCCACTTCACGCGGCCACCAAAGCCCCACTTCACGGCGCCACCAAGTTCCTGCATCCTCGTGCGCCGCCAAGTGCCTGCAATCCCCGCGCGCTGCTAAACTACGGTGGGGCTCCCGCCTTCCGCCTCCTCCTGGTTGTCCCCTCCTGCTTGCTCCTTCCGCCTCCTCTCGGTGGTGCTCCACCGCCGCAGCACCAATGGCGCTCGTCGCCGTCACACTCCGGCCGTTCAACTACGCGGCCCCTGGAGGTTCACAGCCGCAGTGCCTCCCGAATACCACTACTGCCATGCATCTCACCCCGTTTCCACAGCCTTGCCACCATGTACTACATTTTTCAGTCAAACCCAGCATCGTATATGTTTTATCTGAATGCAAACGGGAGGAGCTGGAGTATGCAGAGCAAAACTAACTTTCCTAGAGACGTCGGCGATGACAACAAAGACGTTGGAGGATCCCGGGTGGTGAGCTAGCGCTATTTTTCTGTGAAAATTGAAGTTAGTATGGCTGTACATGTCAACTTCATCTGGCATTTTCAATTCTCAGTAAAAAAGACCGTTCAGAAAAAGAAGAAATTGTCGGATGCTCCTCTTGTATGATGTTCAGGTGTTTAGTTGTTTGCTGCTTTTTTCTCACTAATTTTGCTCAAAAAGTTCGGGAGTCCTATGTGCGGCTCGTGCTCGCTACCCGCGTGAACATAGGGAGGAAGAAGGTCACCATCAGGCAGGGGAGAAGTTCGCATGAGGTGGAGAAAGAAGGTTGGGCTTCAGAATGGTGAGTGTGATCTTTGTGTTTTTTTGGGGTGCATTTCCACATGGGGATGCGATCTCTCTTCCGATGTATGTTTTTCATCGCGTGCGTCCACCACACGTAAAACTGCAGGCGACAGCCGATCCTCGCCCGTGCCATTGGTGTGCCTATCTCCGCTGAATGAGCAGTAACGCTCACGTGTAGCTCTCCGTCTATAGTTCTCTCTCCTTGTTTGTCTTTATGATTTAACCTTCGAAAACAACTCAATGTATGAATTGCACCTCTATTGCTGATGCGTGTACAATTGTCTGCTAGATGAAGCTAAATGTGTAAAAAATATGGTTTTTTGTTTCAGTGGACCTCACATATTTTGGTTTTGTGAATATGAGACCTGATTTTATTGTTCGTGTTAAATTTAGTAGAACACTTATCCGAGAAAAAACAGTTCCCTCTTACTGTTACAGAGTATGCAAAAAAATGTGGTTACTGTTAGAAGTTCTACTTCATCGCGTGCCATAGTTTGGAAAATAGGTTATTTCAGGGAGCTACAAACCTAGCTTTTTATAATAAAAATTCCCAAGTAATTCATATATGAAAACATCAGGAACTTTGACGGAGAAAAAAAATGGTAACACAAATAAAACATAAACATTTTTTAAGAAAAAAACATGTAAAATTCGTGCGAGAAGTTCATCTTTTTGCAAAGAAAAACTTCACAACGAGAACAAAAGGAAGAAAAAGTATCACGACACAAAATATCAAAAAGGATCACCACATGAAACATAGCAAGTTCGGAAAATAAAACAACATTATGTTTTTTGAGTAAGATTAACTGGTCAATCCAAAAAAAGTTTTACGAAAATAAAAATTCATAAAAAGGGATTCCTTGCTTCTAAATAAAAAAACATGAAGTTCAAATTTAAATAACCAAGAAGTTCAACACTTATTAGAAAGTCGGGAAGGTGGAACTAAAAATATAGTGTAGTTTAAAATGTTTTTGAAAAAACAAAATTTCCCCATTTCTAAAAAACCTAGAAGTTCAAATTAAAATAACCGAGTAGTCCACTGTTCGTAAAGAAAACTTGGATTTCTTCAGTTCCTAAAGAATAAAAATCAAGAAGTTCAAATTATGATAACATGGAAGTTCGATGGTTATATACCATGAAGAAAAACAAGCTTCAACTATAAATGTGTTAACTTGAGAAGTTCAAATTTGATAAAATAGAGAGTTCAAAAAAAATGTTATCACTATACTAAAAAAAGTTCCCATGGATTTTCCCATTATTGAAAAAGGATAACCAAAAGTTCAAATTAACATAACACATGACTTTGATGCTTATTTCTTATAAAAAGAACATTGTTTTACGGTTTCAAAAAATGGAAATAGAAAGTATTTCAAATAAAATAAGAAATCCAAATTATAAAAATAGAGAAGTTCAATATTTATAAAAATGAAAGGTTTCTCTTTGTTACTAAAGAATAAAATTAAAGAAGTTCCAATTTAAAAAAAGGAGTAGTTTGATGTTTACAGAAAACTTAAATTCTTTCCCTTTCTAGGAAAAATAAATGTGTGAGGCTCAATTTAATAAAAATTGATGCTAATTTGAAAACAATTTTTTTCTAAGAATAAGACTAAGAAGTTCAATTCAAAATAACAGAGAAGTTCGAGGTATATAAAGAACTCAGATTTGCTGCAAGAAGTTCACGTGCACCTATGTGCATGGTTCAGAATTTATATTGCGGGGCGTCTGACCTCCAATTACATGTTTTAAAATGGAAAAAAGTGACGTTCGACCTTCAATTGCGTGTACTTCGACATATATACAAAAATGCAACAGAAGTTCATAGTGAAAACAACAATAAGTTCAAGTACTGCAAGCAATGCATTTCTAGTAAGAAATAAAAGTATAGAAAAATAAAAGCTCAAAAGGTTTGTTGAAAGAAGTTCAAGCGATCTATCCGGTGAAGTTCAAAAAAATTTGTGAGAGAGGTTCACTTTGTATTTCCATGTTTGAAAACACAAAAAGAAATTGTTTTTTCGCGTTTTAAAATAATTCTCTCAATCCAGAAAGAAGTTCAGAAAATAAAAAATTCAAATTATAAAAATGTAAAAAGTTCATGTACTACATGGTGTGTGTTTAATTTGAAAAAAGGAATAAAAAGGAAAGGTTTTCCTCGTTATTAAAGAATGGAAACAAGAAGTTCAAAAATTAAATAACAAAGAAGTTCAACTTTTAATAATAGAGCGCTTCAAAATTTCATAAAAAGGTTAAGAAATAAAACCAGGAAGTCCATATTAAAAAGATGGAGAAGTTCGATGATTATAGAAAACTCAAGTTTTCCTCGTTATTAAAGAATGGAAACAAGAAGTTCAAAATTAAATAACAAGAAGTTCAACTTTTAATAATAGAGTGCTTCAAAATTTCATAAAAAATAGATTAAGAAATAAAACCAGGAAGTCCATATTAAAAAGATGGAGAAGTCGATGATTATAGAAAACTCAGATTTTCCTCGTTATTAAAGAATGGAAATAAGAAGTTCAAAAATAAAATAACAAGAAGTTCAACTATTAAAAATAGAGTGCTTCAAAATTCATAGAAAAAGATTAAGGAAATCAGATTAAAAATTCATAAAAAAACTTAAATATTTTCACGTAACCGAGAGAAGTTCAAGTTGACAATTGCCGGAAGTTAATGTACTAGACGGTGTGCATTTTGTATTAAAAAAGAATAAAAAAGTAAAGTCTAAAAGTTTTGTTGTTATAAGTTCAAGTCCTTCATCGGAGAAAGTTGAAAAAAAATATTGTGAGAGAGATTTGTACAAAGGGAATATCATTTGTGTGACATTGACGAATGTATGAGAAAATTACAAAACAAAAATACGTCACGGAAGTTCAACGTGAAAACTGCTGGAAGTTCAACTACTACACGGAATGAATTTCAAATGAAAAACTTATAAAACCGTTGCGAGTATGAAAAAGTGATCAACACGAGAAAGTTGCGTGTCTACAGCAGCTTTCCATCGGTATATCACTTGCTCAATTCCGGTGAGTGTTCCGGTGCATGGATGGAGAGCCACGGGCAAAAAAAACACGTGAAAAAATAGAGTGAAGTTCAAGGTTTCATACCGAGAAGTTCAGGTACTTCACGCGATGCATTTTTCACGAATCTGTTTCGCGATAAAGGCAGAACGAATGATCTCGCTGTTTTCCAAATTACTTGAAAACGATAGGGAATCACAGAAAACCATCAGCATGACAAAGTTTCGCATTTTCCTTAGCTTTTCAACGGTATATTATTTTCCCCATTCCGATAAAGTTTGTGCAAATTACAGTGAAAATATGTTTTTAGCCATTTTGAAAACTGACATAAAACAGTAAGGAATTGGGAGAAATAATATATACCAAAAAGTTTCGCATTTCCTCAAGCTTTCCAATGCCATATCATTTGTTGCATTCGTACATAGGGTTAAAAAAATAGATTGAAAATATGAACTCGGTGAAAGTTCTACCGTTTTCTAAATCACTTTTAAACCGTTCAAAATTAGAAACAACTTTCTACATGAAAAAGTAGCGCATTTTCATAAGCTTTCCAACGCCATTTCATGTGCCTCAATTGGTTTTGCCGTTTAGAAATGACATCGAAAATACGAACTCGGCTGTTCGGTTTGTGAAATTTTACGATTTTCTAAATTACCCTTTAAACGTATGGAATTAGAGAAAACTTTCAACATGTGGAAGGAGCGGTTTTGCAGCAGCTTTCCAAAGCAATATTATTTGCCTCATTCCGATAAACGTTTTAGAAATGCGATAGAAATTACGATTCACGTTTTTTGTGTGAAGAAAAAACAGTTTCCAAAGCAATATTATTTGCCTCATTCCGATAAACGGTTTAGAAATGCGATCAAAATTACGATTCACGTTTTTGTGTGAACAAAAAACAGTTTTCAAAACTGCTCTTAAACCACTTACATTTTGCGAAAAAATTAACTTGGGTCATGATACTCGTGTCCATAGCTTTCCAACGGTATATAGCAATCCCTATTTGGGCAATGTTGCGGGAAGTTCAACCTAGGACAGGGGGAAGTTTAGGTCGAACTACTCAGGCAGTAAAATCGCAAAAAAGCGAGTTCTTCACGACCCGAGTGCAAAATCCGCCTATGAGTGAGATTCCTATCTAAAACGAGTATTTAGTTGCTAATAATCATTTAAAGATTACACTTACATCACATGGAACACGACTAACCAGAAAAACTCGCGGTAGAAGGCACGGTTGCGAAGATAGCCCGAAGGTCGGGTTCGTACAGAGAGAAGTTCAGGCGCACGTACAAACAAAAATACGTCACAGAACTTCAACGTGAAAACAACATGAAGTTCAACTACTACGCTGAATGAATTTCAGATGAAAAACTTTCAAAATTGTTGCGAGTATGAAAAAATGATCAACACGGGAAAGTTGCGGGTTTACAACAGCTTTCCATCGGTATATCACTTGCTCAATTCCGGTGAGTGGATGGAGAGCTAGGAGCAGTGGATAGAGATATACGAGCAAAAAAAAGCACGTGAAAAACAGAGTGAAGTTGAAGTACACGTGCCGAGAAGTTCAGGTTCTTCGCGCGATGATTTTCGAAGAATCAGTTTCGCGATAAAAGCAGAACGAATGATCTCGCCATTTTTGCAATTACTTGAAAATGGCTAGAAATCAGTGAAAACCATCAACATGAAAAAGTTTCGCATTTTCCATAGCTTTTCAGCGGTATATTATTTGCCCCATTTCGATAAAGTATGTGGAATTTGTGCCAAAAATACGTTTTTAGCCATTTTCCAATTTGACTTAAAACTGTAAGGAATTAGGAGAAAGAATATATACGAAAAAGTTTCGCATTTTCTCAAGCTTTCCAACGCCGTATTATTTGTTGCATTCGGCCGTACGGTTAGAAAATTATCTCGAAAATACGAACTCGGTGAAACTTGTACCGTTTTCTGAATTACTTTTAAACCATTCCAAATTAGAAAAAACTTTCTACATCAAAAAGTAGCGCATTTTCACAAGCTTTCCAATGCCATATCATTTGCCTCAAATGGATTAGCCGTTTAGAAATTACATTGAAAATACGAACTCGGCTGTTTGGTTTGCGAAATTTTACGATTTTCAAAATTACTCTTTATCCATAAGGAATTGGAGAAAACTTTCAACATGTCGAAGGAGCGGTTTTGCAGCAGCTTTCCGATGCTATATTATTTACCTCATTCCGATAAATGGTTTAGAAATGCGATCGAAAATACGATTCACGTTTTTTGTATGAAGAAAAAACGGTTTTCAAAACTGCTCTTAAACCGCTTACATTTTGCCAAAAATTTAACTTGGATCATGATATTGGTGTACATAGCTTTCCAACGGTATATAGCAAGCCCCATTTGGACACTTTTTAGCTGAAGTTCAACCCAGTACAGAGGGAAGTTCAGGCGCGTTATGCAGGCAGTTCAGGTTGTGATCAGAATATTATTCAGATCCTGTGATCAGAATAGTGTCTATGTGTGTGCGTTTGTGTGTATATATATATATACATACATCTCCATCATCATTATCAGTACATCCTATGCACGTGAGTTAGGATGCACTTGATCCTAGAAAGGTATCTATCCTTCAAACCAGAGGAGTGCTTCAAACTAACAACAATACGTAATATCCAATGAAAGAGGGTCGTGCTACACCAACAGAATACATGGCTCAATCTAGATATCAATATGAATCAAGTTGTGCATATTTGTTGTTGGCATGAACCACATCGCCGCATATCGGGTTTGCAAAAGCCATCCATCGCATGGAAGCTTCATGCCTTTCACACACTGAAGATTATCTGGCAACAAGCTGTGTCAACGAATCTCTGGATATGGTAATTCATGAAACCCATGGTATGATATGTAAACACAGCACCCCCGGCGAATGGAAGTTGCATAGCTCGGTAATCATCACCAGCGATATGATCGATGATTGGTTGGATGATTGGATAATTGAGCCCAAGGAACATGGAGTGGTTGCCGAGGTTGTAAACCCGCATCCAGTTGAATATGCCTGGCCCAATGAAGTTGGGATCTTTCTCGAACATGAAGTGACCATAGCCATCAATGTCACGAACGCCCCAGGCATTGTACTGCACGTGGTTTGATGTAATGGTTTGGTCAATTTGGTATGTGTGAATGAGCATCAAATGACCGTCGTCAGCTGAACGAGCGATAAACCACCACCCATCGGCTGGTATGATTCCAGGTCCTGGAATCATGAACTCCAGCGCATTTGCGTCTGCTGCAACAATTCAAATTGGAGACCAAAAGGACAAAAATAAACAATCATGTTCAGAGTATGCGTGGAATTAAGATTATTATAACAGTGACACATATCATAGACAGAGAATTGCAATGCCGTGGTCATAATCATACCCCAAGTTAAAAAATAAGCCAATGGCTTTCATATTCTAGCAATATGTCATGGTTCAAACATCATGTAACAATGAGCGGAAAACAGCTATGATAGAGCCTACTCATATTCTACCATAGCACTTATTACTACTGTTCTCATATCAACTCTAAGCAATAACATGCGTTGTTATAAAAATCTTGGAAATGAGACTAACATATAGCAATCATGAGGTTATGCTCATAATATATATTTTTAACAATCATTATATGCCAATTGTTCTCATATCAACTCTAACAATAACATGTGTGGTCATAAAAATCTAGGAAATGAGAGGAACATATAGCAATGGTGTGGTTATAGACATACTATCTATTCTAAATTTGTAACAATGAACAGGTAGTTGTATTCATAAGGTAAAGATGAGATGAGATAGAACAATTACACGACGATAGATACCACCAGTATAGGCAGCCAATCTGTGCGTCGACCGCATAAATGATGCCATCGTGCACTATAGCATCAGACAGAAATGTTGCCTCAATAGGATTGACGATGAGCCATAACCATGTAAGGCGACCGGATCCTAGATAGACTAATCCCATGTTGAACAAGGGAATGAGCTTGTAATCTATGTAGTCTTCTGATGATGTGGGCACTTCGCAGATTACAACTTTCAGCAAACAGAGGTCGAGACAAAAGCTTGACGCATCTCGTGCATAGTAGGCAGGAGTGTCCGGCGGGCCGCAAGGCTCGATGGCGGCAGTATCCAACGATGGAAGGGTGATCTCTCGCTGGGTGTAGATATCCACGAGACGCCACAGACTACCGGATTGGTGGATGAGGACGATCCAGTTGACCTTCATGCCCGTGCAGTAGTGGCCGCGCATGAAGGACAGGTGGACGGGTAGTGGTAGCATGTCGAAGGGCACCACGGTAACCTCCGTAGGATCGTCAAGTCGGTTTCCGGGCCACCTGCAAGGATCGGGCATCAGCAAGCAGGGTGTCTTGAAAAGAGCTGGCCGGTTGCAGTCGAGTAGACGGTACAAAGACACCGAGCATGTGGCCAGACGGACGGTGCTGAGTAGGTCCATACGATTACAGATTTGCTCCAAGAGAACATCAGGAGGGAATTCCAAGCACGGCTCTGCGTGTCAGTCGGTTCTGCCATTGGGGTTTTCGGTGCCTGCGAGCTGCTATGTCTTGAGCTTGCGTTGGTTTTCCTTGAAGAGGAAAGGGTGATGCAACAATAGTAGCACAAGTATTTCCCTCAGTTTTTGAGAACCAAGGTATCAATCCAGTAGGAGGCTCCTCAAAAGTCCCACACACCTACACAAACAAACAAAGAACTTGCAACCAACACAATAAAGGGGTTGTCAATCCCTTCATGGCCACTTGCAAAAGTGAGATCTGATAGAGATAGTATGATAAGATAAATATATTTTTGGTATTTTATAATATAGATTGGAAAAGTAAAGATGCAAATAAAAGTAGATTGAAAACTTATATGATAAAAGATAGACCCGGGGGCCATAGGTTTCACTAGTGGCTTCTCTCAAGATAGCATAAGTATTACGGTGGGTGAACAAATTACTGTCGAGCAATTGATAGAAAAGGAAATAATTATGAGATTATCTAGGCATGATCATGTATATAGGCATCACGTCCGTGACAAGTAGACCGACTCCTGCCTGCATCTATGTCACGCCCAATATGCGACCCTATCCTAAAGGAACTCGAAGGTCCCACCAAGGATAGAAGCTCATATTGGAGACGCTTTTGCAAGGTGGATATCATTACATCGCACCATTACATAATAGTTGGGGATACATACAAGAGGCAAAGAATGCCACACGTATACAACATCATCTTACATAAGAGCACCATCCGACTACGGATGAAAACACAAACAGAAACTCAAACGACATCCACCCTGCTAGCCCAGGCTGCTGACCTGGAACCTATACCCTAATCGAAGAAGAAGCAGAAGAAGAACTCCAAAACAAGTAACATCGCTCTCGCGTCAAGATCATCGCATAACCTGTACTTGCAACTATTGTTGTAGTAATCTGTGAGCCACGAGGACTCAGCAATCCCATTACCATGGGTATCAAGACTAGCAAAGCTTAATGGGTATGGAAAGGATAAGTGGTGAGGTTGCAGCAGTGACTAAGCATGATATGGTGGCTAACATACGCAAATGAGAGCGAGAAGAGAAGCAAACGGAATGGTCGTGAAGTGATACGTCCATTTTGCATCATGCTTTTATATCAATATTTATTGCATTATGGGCTGTTAGTACACATTATATCTCAATACTTATGGCTGTTCTCTCTTATTTTACAAGGTTTACCATGAAGAGGGGGAATGCCGGCAGCTGGAATTCTGGCTGGAAAAGGAGCAAACGTTGGAAACCTATTCTGCACAACTCCAAAAGTCCTGAAACTCCACGAAGCAACTTTTTGGATTTAATAAGAATTTATGAGCGAAAGAAATAGGCCAGGGGGCCCACACCCTGTCCAGGAGACAGGGGGCGCGCCCCCCTGTAGGGCGCGGCCCCCTATCTCCTGGGCCCCCTGGTGGGCCTCCGGCGTCCATGTTCTGCTATATCATCACTTTTACCATGGAAAAAATCGGGGGCAAGCTTACGGGACGAAACTCCGCCGCCACGAGGCGGAACCTTGGCGGAATCAATCTAGGGCTCTGACGGAGCTATTCTACCGGGGACACTTCCCTCCGGGAGGGGGAAATCATCACCAACGTCATCACCAATGATCCTCTCATCGGGAGGGGGTCAATCTCCATCAACATCTTCACCAGCACCATCTCCTCTCAAAACCCTAGTTCATCTCTTGTATCCAATCTTGTATCAAAACCACAAATTGGTACCTGTGGGTTGCTAGTAGTGTTGATTACTCCTTGTAGTTGATGCTAGTTGGTTTACTTGGTGGAAGATCATATGTTCAGATCCTTTATGCATATTATTACTCCTCTGATTATGAACATGAATATGCTTTGTGAGTAGTTACGTTTGTTCCTGAGGACATGGGTGAAGTCTTGCTATTAGTAGTCATGTGAATTTGGTATTCGTTCGATATTTTGATGAGATGTATGCTGTCTTTCCTCTAGTGGTGTTATGTGAACGTCGACTACATGACACTTCACCATTATTTGGGCCTAGAGGAAGGCATGGGGAAGTAATAAGTAGATGATGGGTTGCTAGAGTGACAGAAGCTGAAACCCTAGTTTATGCGTTGCTTCGTTAGGGGTTGATATGGACCCATATGTTTAATGCTGTGGTTAGGTTTACCTTAATACTCCTTTTTGTAGTTGCGGATGCTTGCAATAGGGGTTAATCATAAGTGGGATGCTTGTCCAAGTTAGGGCAGTACCCAAGTGCCGGTTCACCCACATATCAAATTATCAAAGTACCGAACGCGAATCTTACGAATGTGATGAAAACTAGCTTGATGTTAATTCCCAATGTGTCCTCGGGAGCCCCTTCTTCATTATTAGAATTTTTCCAGGCTTATCCTTTGCTACATAAAGGATTGGGCCACCTTGCTGCACTTTATTTACTTTATTTACTTTTTGCTCGTTACTATTTATCTTATCAAAAAACTATCTATCACCTACTATTTCAGTGCTTGCAGAGAAAACCTTACTGAAAACCGCTTATCATTTCCTTCTGCTCCTCGTTGGGTTTGACATTCTTACTTATCGGAAGGACTAGATAGATCCCCTATACTTGTGGGTCATCAAGACTCTTTTCTGGCACCGTTGCCGGGGAGTGTAACGCTTTTGGTGAGTGGAACTAGGTAAGGATACATTTATATAGTGTGCTGAAATTTTCTGTTACTTGTCACTATGGAAACTAATCCTTTGAGGGGCTTGTTTGGGGGTATCTTCACCCCAACCAGAAGAGCAAATAGATGCTCCTTAACCTACTGAACTTTATGAAAATATTCACTTTGAGATTCCTTCGGGTATGATAGAAAAACTGCTAGCTAATCCTTTTGCAGGAGACGGAACATTGCATCCCGATTTACACCTTATCTTTGTGGATGAAGTTTGTGGATTATTTAAGCTTGCAGGTATTCCCGATGATGCTATCAAAAGGAAAGTCTTCCCTTTATCTTTGAAGGGAGATGCAATGACATGGTATAGGCTATGTGATGAAACGAGATCTTGGAATTATAAGCGATTGAAGTTGGAATTACACCAGAAGTTCTATCCTATGCATCTTGTTCATCGTGATCGTAATTACATATGTAATTTCTGGCCTCGCGAAGGAGAAAGCATCGCTCAAGCTTGGGGGAGGCATAAGTCAATGTTGTATTTATAGGGGAACGCAGCAGAAATTCAAAATTTTCTACGCATCACCAGGACAATCTATGGAGTAACTAGCAACGAGAGAGAGGGGAGTGTATCTTGATACCCTTGAAGATCGCAATGCGGAAGTGTTGTAAGAACGCGGTCGGCGGAGTCGTTCACTAAGCGATTCAGATCGCAGCCGAATCCGATCTAAGCACCGAACAACAGTGCCTCCGTGTTCAACACACGTACAGCCCGGGGACGTCTCCTCCTTCTTGATCCAGCAAGGGGAGAGGAGAAGTTGAGGGAGAGCTCCGGCAGCACGACAACATGGTGGTGGAGCTTGCAGTTCTCCGACAGAGCTTCGCCAAGCACTACGGAGGAGGAGGAGGTGTTGGAGAGGGAGAGGGCTGCGCCAGGGGAAGGGTGAAGCTCCCATGCGCCTCCCCATATATATAGGGGTGGAGGGGGCTGGTTTCTTGCCCTTAAGTCCATTGGGGCGTTGGCAAAGGTGGGAGGAAAGAAATCCCATCATTTCCTTCCCCACCGATTGTTATCCCCCCTTTTTAGGGATCTTGATCTTATCCCTTCGGGATATGATCTTATTCCTTCTAAGGGGAGATCTTGGTGCGCCTTGAACAGGGGTGTGGGGCCTTGCCCCCAGTACCCACGTTCATGTGGGTCCCCCCATGCAGGTGGGCCCCACTCCGGAACCTTCTAGAACCTTCCCGGTACAATACCGAAAAATCCCGAACATTTTCCGGTGGCCAAAATAGGACTTCCCATATATAAATCTTTACCTCCGGACCATTCTGGAACTCCTCGTGACATCCAGGATCTCATCCGGGACTCCGAACAACATTCGGTAACTGCACACTAATTCCCATAACCACTCTAGCATCACTGAACCTTAAGTGTGTAGACCCTACGGGTTCGGGAATCATGCAGACATGATCGAGACAGCTCTCTGGCCAATAACCAACAGCGCGATCTAGATACCCATGTTGGCTCCCACATGTTCCATGATGATCTCATCGGATGAACCATGATGTCAAGGATTCAAGCAATCCCGTATACAATTCCCTTTGTCAATCGGTAAGTTACTTGCCCGAGATTCGATCGTCGGTATCCCAATACCTCGTTCAATCTCGTTATCGGCAAGTCACTTTACTCGTTCCGTAATGCATGATCCCACTACTTAGTCACATTGAGCTCATTATGATGATGCATTACCGAGTGGGCCCAGAGATACCTCTCCGTCACACGGAGTGACAAATCCCAGTCTCGATTCGTGCCAACCCAACAGACACTTTCAGAGATACCCGTAGTGCACCTTTATAGCCACCCAGTTACGTTGTGACGTTTGGCACACCCAAAGCATTCCTATGGTATCCGGGAGTTGCACAATCTCATGGTCTAAGGAAATGATACTTGACATTAGAAAAGCTTTTAGCAAACGAACTACACGATCTTGTGTTATGCTTAGGATTGGGTCTTGTCCATCACATCATTCTCCTAATTATGTGATCCCGTTATCAATGACATCCAATGTCCATGGTCAGGAAACCATAACCATCTATTGATCAACGAGCTAGTCAACTAGAGGCTCACTAGGGACATGTTGTGGTCTATGTATTCACACATATATTACGGTTTCCAGTTAATACAATTATAGCATGAACAATAGACAATTATCATGAACAAGGAAATATAATAATAACCATTTTATTATTGCCTCTAGGGCATATTTCCAACAGTCTCCCACTTGCACTAGAGTCAATAATCTAGTTCACATCACTATGTGATCCTAATGAATCCAACACCCATGGGGTTTGATCATATCTCGCTTGTGAGAGAGGTTATTAGTCAATGGGTCTGAACCTTTCAGATCCATGTGTGCTTTACAAATCTCTACGTCATCTTGTAGATGCGGCTACCACGCACTACTTGGAACTATTCCAAATAACTGTTCTACTATATGAATCCGTTTTACTATTCAGAGTTATCCAGATTAGTGTCAAAGTTTGCATCGACGTAACCCTTTACGACGAACTATTTTACCACCTCCATAATCGAGAAAAATTCCTTAGTCCACTAGTCACTAAGGATAACTTTGACCGCTGTCCTGGGATCCATTTCTGGATCACTCTTATACCCCTTGACTGACTCATGGCAAGGCACACTTCAGGTGCAGTACACAGCATAACATAATGTAGAGCCTACGTCTAAAGCATAGGGGACGACCTTCGTCCTTTCTCTCTCTTCAGCCGTGGTCAGGTCTTGAGTCTTACTCAATACTCACACCTTATAACACAGCCAAGAACTCCTTCTTTGCCGATCTATTTTGAACTCCTTCAAAATCTTGTCACGGTGCGTATTCATTTGAAAGTACTATCAAGCAATTTTTTATCTATCCTTATAGATCTTGATGCTCAATGTTCAAGTATCTTAATCCAGGTTTTCCATTGAAAAACACTTTTCAAATAACCCTATATGCTTTCCAGAAATTCTACATCATTTCCGATCAACAATATGTCAACAACATATACTCATCAGAAATGCTATAGTGCTCCCACTCACTTCTTTGGAAATACAAGTTTCCAATAAACTTCGTATAAACCCAAAATCTTTGATCATCTCATCAAAGCATATATTCCAACTCCGAGATGCTTACTCCAGTCCTTAGAAGGATTGCTGGAGCTTTGCATACTTGTTAGCATCTTTTAGGATTGACAAAACCTTCTAGTTGTATCACATACAACCTTTCCTCAAGAAAATTGTTGAGGAAACAATGTTTTGACATCCTATCTGCAAGATTTCATAAATAATGCAGGAACGGCTAATATATTTTCAACAGACTCTTAGCATCGCTACGAGTGAGAAAGTCTCATCATAGTCAACTCCTTGAACTTGTCGGAAAACATCTTAATGACAAGTCGAGCTTTCTTAATGGTGATACTTACCATCATTGTCCGTCTTCCTTTTAAAATCCATCTGTACCAACAGCCTTACGGCCATCAAGTAGTTCTTCCAAAGTCTATACTTTGGTTCATACATGGATCCTCTCTCGGATTTTATGGCCTCGAGCCATTCGTCGGAATCCGGGCCCATCATCGCTTCTCCATAGCTCGTAGGTTCATTGTTGTCTAGCAACATGACCTTCAAGATAGGATTACCGCACCACTCTGAAGCAGTACGCGTCCTTGTCGACCTACGAGGTTTGGTAGTGACTTGATCCGAAGTTTCATGATCACTATCATAAGCTTCCACTTCAACTGGTGTAGGCGCCACAAGAACAACTTCCTGTGCCCTGCTACACACTAGTTGAAGTGACGGTTCAATAACCTCATCAAGTCTCCACCATCCTCCCACTCAATTCTTTCGAGAGAAACTTTTCCTCAAGACAGGACCCGATTCTAGAAACAATCCCTTTTGCTTCCGGATCTGAGACAGGAGGTATACCCAACTATTTTTGGGTGTCCTATGAAGATGCATTTATTCGCTTTAGGTTCGAGCTTATCAGCCTGAAACTTTTTCACATAAGCGTCGCAGCCCCAAACTTTATAAGAAATGACAGCTTAGGTTTCTCTAAACCATAGTTCATACGGTGTCATCTTAATGGAATTGTGTGGTGCCCTATTAAAGTGAATGCGGTTGTGTCTAATGCCTAACCCATAAATGATAGTGTTAATTCGATAAGAGACATCATGGTATGCACCATATCCAATAGGGTGCAGTTACGATGTTCAGACACACCATCACACTATGGTGTTCCAGGCGGTATTAGTTGTGAAACAATTTCCACAATGTCTTAATTGTGTGCGAAACTCGTAACTCAGATATTTATCTCTATGATCATATCATAGACATTTTATCCTCTTGTCACGACGATCTTCAACTTCACTCTGAAATTACTTGAACCTTTCAATAATTCAGATTTGTGTTTCATCAAGTAAATATACTAAGAATCTACTCAAATCATCTGTGAAGTAAGAGCATAATGATATTCACTGCGTGCCTCAGCACTCATTGGATTGCACACATCAAATGTATTACTTCCAACAAGTTGCTCTCTTGTTTCATCTCACTGAAAACGAGGCCTTTCAGTCATCTTGCCCATGTGGTATGATTTGCATGTCTCAATCTTTTCAAAAATGAGTGAGTCCAAAGATCCATCAATATGGAGCTTCTTCATGCGTTTTATACCAATATGACTTAAGCGGCAGTGCCACAAGTATGTGGTACTATCATTACTATCTTATATCTTTTGGCACGAACATGTGTATCACTACAATCGAGATTCAATAAACCATTCATTTTAGGTGCAAGACCGTTGAAGGTATTATTCAAATAAACAGAGTAACCATTATTCTCCTTAAATGAATAACCATATTGCGATAAACATAATCCAATCATGTTTATGCTCAACGCAAACACCAAATAACAAATATTTAGGTTTAACACCAATCTCGATGGTAGAGGGAGCAGGCGATGCTTGATCACATCAACCTTGGAAACACTTCCAACACACATCGTCATCTCACCTTTAGCTAGTCTCCGTTTATTCCGTAGCTCTTTTATTTCGAGTTACTAACACTTAGCAACCGAACCGGTATCTTAATACCCTGGTGCTACTAGGAGTACTAGTAAAGTACACATTTAATACAATGTATATCCAATATACTTCTATCAACCTTGCCAGCCTTCTCATCTACCAAGTATCTAGGGTAGTTCTGCTTCAGTGACCGTTCCCTCATTACAGAAGCACTTAGTCTCGGGTTTGGGTTCAACCCTGGGTTTCTTCACTAGAGCAGCAACTGATTTGTCGTCTCATGAAGTATCCCTTCTTGCCCTTTCCCTTCTTGAAACTAGTGGTTTTACTAACCATCAACAATTGATGCTCCTACTCGATTTCTACTTTCGCGGTGTCAAACATCGCGAATTGCTCAAGGATCATCATGTCTATCCCTGATATGTTATAGTTCATCACGAAGCTCTAATAGCTTGGTGGCAGTGACTATGGAGAACCATCACTATCTCATCTGGAAGATTAACTCCCACTCGATTCAAGTGATTGTAGTATTCAAACAATCTGAGCACATGCTCAATGATTGAGCTTTTCTCCCTTAGTTTGCAGGTTAAGAAACTTGTCGGAGGTCTCATACCTCTTGACGTGGGCACGAGCCTGAAATCCTAATTTCAGCTCTTGGAACATCTCATATGTTCTGCGACGTTTCAAAAAATGTCTTCGCTGCCTCAATTCTAAACCGTTTAACATTACGCACTAAACTATCACGTAGTCATCAAAATGTGTATGCCAGATGTTCACAACATCCACGAACAACGCTCGAAGATCAGCACACCGAGTGGTGCATTAAGGACATAGCCTTCTGTGCAGCAATGAGGACAATCCTCAGTATACGGACCCAGTCCGCATAATTGCTACTATCAACTTTCAACTAAAATTTTCTCTAGGAACAGATCTTAAATAGTAGAACTAAAGCGCAAGCTACGACATAATTTGCAAAGTCCTTTTGACTATGTTCATGATAATTAAGTTCATCTGATTATTTAATGAACTCCCACTTAGATAGACATCCCTCTAGTCATCTAAGTGATACATGATCCGAGTCAACTAGGCCATGTTCGATCATCACGTGAGACGGACTAGTCATCATCAATGAACATCTTCATGTTGATCGTATCTACTATACGACTCATGCTCGAACTTTCGGTCTCTTGTGTTTCGAGGCCATGTCTATACATGCTAGGCTCATCAAGTCAACCTAAGTGTTTCGCATGTGTAAATCTGGCTTACACCCGTTGTATGCGAACGTTAGAATCTATCACACTCGATCATCACGTGGTGCTTCGAAACAACGAACCTTCGCAACGATGCACAGTTAGGGGGAACACTTGCTTGAAATTTTAGTGAGGGATCATCTTATTTACTACCGTCATTCTAAGCAAATAAGATGCAAAAACATGATAAACATCACATACAATCAAATAGTGACATGATATGGCCAATATCATTTTGCTCCTTTTGATCTCCATCTTCGGGGCTCCATGATCGTCATCATCACCGGCATGACACCATGATCTCCATCATCGTGATCTCCAGCATCGTGTCTCCATGAAGTTGTCTCGCCAACTATTACTTCTACTACTATGGCTAATGGTTTAGAAATTAAGTAAAGCAATTACATGGCGTTATTCAGTGACGCGCATGCCATATAACAAATAAAGACAACTCCTATGGCTCATGCCGGTTGTCATACTCATCGACATGCAAGTCGTGATTCCTATTACAAGGACATGATCAATCTCATACATCACATATATTTCATTCATCACATCCTTTTTGGCCATATCACATCACACGGCATATGCTGCAAAAACAAGTTAGACGTCCTCTAATTGTTGTTGCAAGTTTTTACGTGGCTGCTATAGGTTTCTAGCAAGAACGTTTCTTACCTACGCCAAAACCACAACTTGATATGCCAATTGCTATTTACCCTTCATAAGGACCCTTTTCATCGAATCCGATCCGACTAAAGTGGGAGAGACTGACACCCGCTAGCCACCTTATGCAACAAGTGCATGTCAGTCGGTGGAACCTGTCTCACGTAAGTGTACGTGTAAGGTCGGTCCAGGCCGCTTCATCCCACAATACCGTAGAAACAAGATAGGACTAGTAATGTTAAGCATATTGAACAAAATCAACGCCCACAACTACCTGTGTTCTACTCGTGCATAGAATCTACGCAAT
Organism: Triticum dicoccoides; assembly: GCF_002162155.2. Taxonomy (NCBI): domain Eukaryota; kingdom Viridiplantae; phylum Streptophyta; class Magnoliopsida; order Poales; family Poaceae; genus Triticum; species Triticum dicoccoides. The sequence goes on from NC_041385.1 coordinate 174,570,781, forward strand.
AGACCTAGCTCATGATGCCACTGTAGGGGAACGCAGCAGAAATTCAAATTTTTCTACGCATCACCAAGATCAATATATGGAGTAACTAGCAACGAGAGAGAGGGGAGTGTATCTTCATACCCTTGAAGATCGCGATGCGGAAGCGTTGCAAGAACGCGGTCGGTGGAGTCGGTCACTAAGCGATTCAGATCGCGGCCGAATCCGATCTAAGCACCGAACAACGGTGCCTCCGTGTACAACACACGTACAGCCCGGGGACGTCTCCTCCTTCTTGATCCAGCAAGGGGAGAGGATAAGTGGAGGGAGATCTCCGGCAGCACGACAGCATGGTGGTGGAGCTTGCAGTTCTCCGGCAGAGCTTTGCCAAGCACTACTACTACTACGGAGGTGTTGGAGAGGGAGAGGGCTGCGCCAGGGGAAGGGTGAAGCTCCCATGCGCCTCACCACTATATATAGGGGTGGAGGGGGCTGGTTTCTTTCCCTCGCAGTCCATTGGGGCGTTGGCAAAGGTGGGAGGAAAGAAATCCCATCATTTCCTTCCCCACCGATTGTTATCCCCCCTTTTTAGGGATCTTGATCTTATCCCTTCGGGATATGATCTTATTCCTTCTAAGGGGGGATCTTGGTGCGCCTTGACCAGGGGTGTGGGGCCTTGCCCCCACTACCCACGTTCATGTGGGTCCCCCCATGCAGGTGGGCCCCACTCTGGAACCTTCTAGAACCTTCCCGGTACAATGCCGAAAAATCCCGAACATTTTCCGGTGGCCAAAATAGGACTTCCCATATATAAATCTTTACCTCCGGACCATTCTGGAACTCCTCGTGACATTCGGGATCTCATCCCGGACTCCGAACAACATTCAGTAACTGCACACTAATTCCCATAACAACTCTAGCGTCACTGAACCTTAAGTGTGTAGACCCTACGGGTTCGGGAATCATGCAGACATGACCGAGACAGCTCTCTGGCCAATAACCAACAAAAGAATCTGGATACCCATGTTGGCTCCCACATGTTCCACGATGATCTCATCGGATGAACCATGATGTCAAGGATTCAAGCAATCCCGTATACAATTCCCTTTGTCAATCGGTACGTTACTTGCCCGAGATTCGATCGTCAGTATCCCAATACCTCGTTCAATCTCGTTACCGGCAAGTCACTTTACTCGTTCCGTAACGCATGATCCCACTACTTAGTCACATTGAGCTCATTATGATGATGCATTACCGAGTGGGTCCGGAGATACCTCTCCGTTACACGGAGTGAAAAATCCCAGTCTCGATTCGTGCCAACCCAACAGACACTTTCGGAGATACCCGTAGTGCACCTTTACAGCCACCCAGTTACGTTGTGACATTTCGCACACCCAAAGCATTCCTGCGGTATCCGGGAGTTGCACAATCTCATGGTCTAAGGAAATGATACTTGACATTAGAAAAGCTTTTAGCAAACGAACTACACGATCTTGTGCTATGCTTAGGATTGGGTCTTGTCCATCACATCATTCTCCTAATGATGTGATCCCGTTATCAATGACATCCAATGTCCATGGTTAGGAAACCATAACCATCTATTGATCAACGAGCTAGTCAACTAGAGGCTCACTAGGGACATGTTGTGGTCTATGTATTCACACATATATTACGGTTTCCAGTTAATACAGTTATAGCATGAACAATAGACAATTATCATGAACAAGGAAATATAATAATAACCATTTTATTATTGCCTCTAGGGCATATTTCCAATAGTATTCATGCCCCAATCATTAGCTTTCTCGGGAAATGATTATTCAGAATTTTTATGCTCGGCTGTCTCTTGATAATCGCAACTTGCTCGATACTTCCTGTGCTGGTTCCTATTTGCTGAAGACTATTCATTTCAAATGGGACTTATTGGAAAGAATTAAACGCAACTCTGAAGATTGGGGTTCCGACGATGGTAAGGAGTCAGGTATGACACCTAAGTTCGATTGTGTTAAATCTTTTATGGATACCGATGCTTTCCGTGGATTTAGGTCTAAGTATGGACTTGACTCTGAGATAGTAGCTACTTTTTGTGAAACTTTTGCTACTCACATTGATCTCCCTAAGGAGAAGTGGTTTAAATATAATCCTCCTATTGAAGTGAAAGTAGTTGCACCTATTACAGTCGAAGAGAAGACTATTACATATAGTGATCCTATTATTCCTACTGCTTATGTCGAAAAACCTCCTTTTCCTGTTAGGATAAAAGATCATGCTAAAGCTTCGACTGTTGTTCGTAAGAGTAATACTAGGACCTATACACCTCCTAAGCAAATTAATGTTGAACCTGGTATTGCTATGATTAAAGATCTCTTGGATGAGGACTTAGATGGGCATGTTATCTCTTTCTTGGGTGAAACTGCTAATATTGCTAGACCCGATACTAAGACACGTAGACCTATTGTAGGCATGCCTGTTATTTCTGTTAAAATAGGAGATCATTGTTATCATGGCTTATGTGATATGGGTGCTAGTGCTAGTGCGATACCTTATGATCTTTATAAAGAAATTATGCACGATATTGCACCTGTTGAATTAGAAGACATTGATGTTACTATTAAGCTTGCTAATAGGGACACCATTAAACCTATTGGGATTGTTAGAGATGTTGAAGTCTTGTGTGGGAAGATTAAATACCCTGCTGACTTTCTTGTTCTTGCTTCCCCACAAGATGATTTTTGTCCCATTATTTTTGGTAGACCCTTCTTGAATACCGCTAGTGCTAAGATTAATTGTAAAAGGAAGGTCGTCACTGTTGGCATAGATGGTATGTCTCATGAGTTCAATTTTGCTAAATTTAATAGAAAACCTTGTGAAAGGGAACCACCTAGTAAGGATGAGATTATTGGTCTTGCTTCCATTGCTGTTCCTCCAACTGATCCGTTAGAACATTATTTGTTAGACCATGAAAACGATATGTTTATGAAGGAAAGGGAAGAAATAGATGAAGTGTTCCTTAAACAGGAACCTATGCTGAAACATAACCTTCCCGTTGAAATTCTTGGGGATCCCCCTCCACCCAAGGGTGATCCCATGTTTGAACTCAAACCATTACCTGATAATCTTAAGTATCCTTATCTTGATGAAAAAGAAATATATCCTGTTATTATTAGTGCTAACCTTTCAGAGAAAGAAGAAGAAAGATTATTGAAAACTCTGAAGAAGCACCGAGCTGCTATTGGATATACTCTGGATGATCTTAAGGGCATTAGTCCCACATTATGTCAACACAAAATTTCAGTGGAGAAAGATGCCAAACCAGTTAGAGATCCTCAAAGACGATTAAATCCCAAAATGAAGGAAGTGGTAAGAAAGGAGATTCTAAAGCTCCTTGAGGCAGGTATTATTTATCCCGTTGCTGATAGTGAATGGGTAAGCCATGTCCATTGTGTCCCTAAAAAGGGAGGTATTACCATTGTTCCTAATGATAAAGATGAATTGATCCTGCAAAGAATTATTATAGGCTATAGGATGGTAATTGATTTTTGTAAGTTAAATAAAGCTACTAAGAAAGATCATTACCCTTTACCTTTTATTGATCAAATGCTAGAAAGGCTATCCAAACACACACATTTTTGCTTTCTAGATGGTTATTCTGGATTCTCTCAAATACCTGTGTCCGTGAAGGATCAATCTAAAACTACTTTTACTTGCCCTTTTGGTACTTTTGCTTATAGACGTATGCCTTTTGGTTTATGTAATGCACCTGCCACCTTTCAAAGATGCATGATGGCTATATTTTCTGATTTTTGTGAAAAGATTTGTGAGGTATTCATGGATGACTTCTCCGTCTATGGATCCTCTTCTGATGATTGTTTGAGCAACCTTGATCGAGTTTTGCAGAGATGCGAAGACACTAGTCTCGTCCTGAATTGGGAAAAGTGTCACTTTATGGTTAATGGAGGCATTGTCTTGGGGCACAAGATCTCCGAGAGAGGTATTGAAGTTGATAAAGCCAAAGTTGATGCTATTGAAAAGATGCCATGTCCCAAGGACATAAAAGGTATAAGAAGTTTCCTTTGTCATGCCGGCTTTTATAGGAGGTTCATTAAGGACTTTTCTAAAATCTCTAGGCCTCTGACAAATTTATTGCAAAAATATATTCCTTTTGTCTTTGATGATGATTGTGTAGAAGCATTTGAAACACTTAAGAAAGCTTTGATCACTGCACCTATTGTTCAGCCACCTGATTGGAATTTACCTTTTGAAATTATGTGCGATGCTAGTGATTATGCTGTAGGTGATGTTTTAGGGCAAAGAGTCGATAAGAAATTGAATGTTATCTAGTATGCTAGTAAGACTCTTGATACTGCCCAGAGAAATTATGCTACTACTGAAAAAGAGTTCTTAGCAGTTGTGTTTGCATGTGATAAGTTTAGACCTTATATTGTTGATTCCAAAGTTACTATTCACACTGATCATGCTACTATTAAATATCTTATGGAAAAGAAAGATGCTAAGCCTAGACTCATTAGATGGGTTCTCTTGCTCCAAGAATTTGACTTGCATATTATTGATAGAAAGGGAGCTAAGAACCCTGTTGCAGACAACTTGTCTAGGTTAGAGAATGTTATTGATGACCCACTGCCTATTAATGATAGCTTTCCTGATGAACAATTAGCGGTCGTCAATGCTTCTCATACTGCTCCTTGGTATGCTGACTATGCTAATTACATTGTTGCTAAATATATACCGCCTAGTTTCACATACCAGCAAAAGAAAAAGTTCTTTTATGATTTAAGACATTACTTTTGGGATGATCCACATCTTTATAAAGAAGGAGTAGATGGTATTATTAGATGTTGTGTGCCTGAGCATGAACAGGAACAAATCCTATGCAAGTGTCACTCTGAATCCTATGGAGGACACCACGCTGGAGATAGAACTGCACACAAGGTACTACAATCTGGTTTTTATTGGCCTACTTTTCAAACTTGAGGCCAAAGCTTGACAGTTCCAGTGCCCACTCGACAATCCTGCCTGTTGCTTCTAGATTCTGTAGTATCCTCTTCAGCGGAAAGCGAGTGACAACTGTGATCTCATGTGCTTGGAAGTAATGGCGCAGATTTCTCGAGGCCATGAGAAGGCCAAAAAGCAACTTCTGCACACCAGAGTACCTTGACCTAGCCCCCTGCAGAAGGGAACTGACAAAGTAGACTGGGCGCTGCACCATTTTCTTCTGTTTCTCCTCCTGCGGCTGCGCAGATCCATCCTTGTCTGGACCAGAGCTTGTCGGGGAAGCCCCCTGCTTGCCGTTGGATGCGCTTGCCGTGGTTTCTGGCTCATCATCCGCCTCCCTCTCCGCTACTAACACAGCACTAACCACTTGATTGGTTGCCGCTAGATACAGCAGCAACTTCTCTTGTGGCTTAGGTGCGACAAGTATTGGAGTAGAGGATAGGTATCTCTTCAAGTCCTGCAGCGCAGCCTCCGCTTCTGGAGTCCATTTCATTGGACCTAACTTTTTCAATATTTTGAAAAATGGCAGGGCGCGCTCAGCAGACTTAGAGATGAACCTGCTGAGAGCAGCCACGCAACCGGCAAGCCTTCGTACATCCTTGACGTGCTTCGGTGCTTCGATCTGCTCAATGGCCTTGATCTTGTCGGGATTGGCTTCAATTCCCCGTTGAGACACAAAGAACCCGAGAAGCTTGCCGGAAGGAACTCCAAACACACACTTCTCGGGGTTGAGCTTGAGGTTGATCTTGCGCAGATTTGCAAATGTTTCATCCAAATCTTGAATCAGAGTTTCTTTGTCCTTGCTCTTGACCACTATGTCATCCATGTAGGCTTCCACATTTCTGTGCAACTGTGGCTCAAAAGCATCATGAACTACTCTTGCAAATGTTGAACCAGCATTTTTTAATCCGAAAGGCATCCGTACGAAACAGTATGTGCCACACGGAGTAATGAATGCGATCTTCTCCTCATCCTCTTCTGCCATGAAGATCTGATGGTATCCTGAGTATGCATCAAGAAATGAAAGCAAGTCACATCCGATCGTGGAGTCTACAATCTGGTCAATCCGCGGCAAGGGAAATGGGTCTTTGGGACAAGCTTTATTAACATCAGTAAAGTCGATACAAAGCCTCCATTTCCCGTTTGCCTTGCGCACGACTACAGGATTGGCCAGCCACGTGGGATGGAGCACTCCTCTGACAAGGCCTGCTGCTTCCAACTTCTTGATTTCTTCTGCAATGAATTCTTGGCGCTCCACTGCCTGTTTCCTGACTTTCTGCTTGACGGGCCGCGCATGAGGACAAACGGCAAGGTGGTGCTCAATTACTTTCCTGGGAACACCGGGGATGTCAGACGGTTGCCATGCAAACACGTCGACATTCGCCCGCAGGAAAGCAACGAGCGCGCTTTCCTATTTAGGGTCGAGCGTGGCACTGATGGTGAAGGTACCACCAGTGCCGTCCTCCTTGGCGGACACCTTCTTGGTCTCTGGCGGAGCTGCCTTCGTCTTCTTACACTTGCCGGTGGAGCTCGATGGTGCGTCCTCGACGGTAGCGCAGCACTCCGAAGAGGTGCGCTTGCCGGAGCGGGCATCAGAGCTCTTGCCGGACTTGGTCTTCTTCTTACCCCCGGGAGCTTCAGCGGCAAGTGTCTTGCGTTCAGCTGCGGCTGCTGCTTCACGGTAAATCTTGTCGGTGCAGATAAGAGCATCCTTCTTGTTGCCAGGGACAGAGATGACACTTATCGGGCCTGGCATCTTGAGCACGTTGTAGGCATAGTGAGAGGCTGCCATGAACTTGGCGAGTGCTGGACGGCCGAGTATCCCATTGTAAGGCAATGGAAAATCCGCAACGTCGAAAGTGACTCTCTCAGTCCTGAAGTTCAGCTTGCTGTCAAATGTCACTGGCAACGTGATCTTCCCCTTCGGCTTGCTCCTTCCCGGGTTGATTCCTTGGAATGTACCGGTTTCTTCGAGCTCGCTGTCAGGGATCTGGAGTTTCTGGAGCACCTGGAGGAGATCAGGTTCAAGCCGGCCCCGCCGTCAACTAGCATCTTAGTGACCTTGAGGTTGCGGATAGTTGGGGATACCAACATCGGCAAGCACCCGACCGCAGTTATGTGATTAGGGTGGTCCTCAATATCAAAGATGATAGGCGTGCTGGACCACTTTAGAGGCTTGCGTGACTCGACGGGTGGTTCTGCCGCATTGACTTCCCGCACCCACTGCTTGAGCTGGCGGTGCGAAGTATGCAGAGAGGCACCACCGTCAATGCACATGACCTCTGTGGCTTTTTGAAACTCCTGCTCATTGGCCTTGTCATCATCCATGTTTTCGTCATCGTCTTCATCTTCATCTTTGTCGCGGCCGCGGGGAGGCCTGTCTCCTTGCCGCTACTTGGCCTTGCCGCGGCGTCCTCCCCGGCCGGGAAGCTTCTTGCCGGATCCTCCAGTACCTTCCTGGGCCTTCTCCTTGTCGCGCCGCTCGTACTCAGCCTTCTGTTGCTCGACAAGCTGCTCGACCTTTTTGCAGCTCTGGAGATCATGGCCTTTGGTGCGGTGGATCTTGCAGTACTACTTGCCGGAGCCGTCCTGCTTGTCGGCGGCAGCCACGGCCTCGCCGGAGTTACCAGCTTTGGCTTTCTCGGCGCCACCTCCATTGCCGGACTGCTCAACAACTAGCACGTCTTTGCCTTTCCTCTTTCTGTTGTTCCGCCGCCGGTTTTTCCTTGCCGGGGCGACATCTTCACTGTCTGATCCTCCTGCTCCTGCGTTCTCTCCGGGGAGTTTCCTCCCTTCCTCAGCACGTGCACACTTGTCGGCCAGGGCGTATAGCTCACTGACATCTCTTATCTTGCACATCGCCATATCCTTCCGCATCCTGCGGTTACGCACGTTCTGATGGAACGCGCTGATGACCGCGGCAGGGTGGACATCTGGGATGTTGCGCTGCACTTGGCTGAATCTCTGAATATACTTGCGCAGGGGTTCTCCTTCCTTCTAGGCGAGCAGATGAAGGTCGCTCTCTTGGCCATGAGGCTTGTGGCCGCCTGTGAAGGCGCCGACAAACTGATGGCACAGATCCGCCCATGAGGATATGGAGTTGTCCGGCAAGTGCATGAGCCAGGATCTGACATTGGGCTTGAGCACCAGTGGGAAGTAGTTGGCAAGGATCTTGTCGTCGCGCCCCCCGGCAGCTTGCACCACGATGGTGTAGATGCTGAGGAACTCCGACGGATGCAACCTGCCGTCGTACTTCTCTGGTACATCTGGCTTGAAGTTCTTTGTACTGGGCCACTGGACTTGCCGCAGCTCACGAGTGAACGCAGGGCAGCCTACCGCGTACGGCAAGTCGCCTGGTTCCCCTGGCGCATGCATGTCGACAGTGGGCCCAGCGCGCTGGTCTGACTGATGCCGCGCTTCTCTTCGGCGCTCGATGCGTGTACGAGTGTCTTCTTGCTGTCGTTCTTGAAGAACTTGGCGCTGATCGCGACGAGCTCGCAGATCTGATGACACTGTGGAGTCGGTGTCGAGGTTGACCCGGCGAGTCGGCGATCTTGGCCTTCGGGGAGGAGAGTGCACGGTGGTTGCACCCCCACCGGTCTTGTCGCCATCGGCTCGCGCCTGGGCATCTTGCCGCGGCTTTGATGTGCTCGGTTGTCGGGGAGTGTTGCCGTTGGCGAAGCCGATGAGACTCTGAATGGTGGCCCTTCAATCGTCGATCTTGTCCGCCGTTGGAGGGTCATCTAGGAGCAGTTGAGCTCGGGCCAAAGCTTCTTCCTAAGTTTTGGGTGGCGGTTTCGAACGGTGCGAGGAGCGGGATATGCCGGACTTCTAACTACGTTAGAAGGAGCAGGATCCCATCCAGGCGACCGTGTTTTGCTCGTGCCAACATGTTGGCGTGCATGCTGGTCTTGAGCATCCCAAGATCCACCAGCTCGATCTCGGTCCAATGAACGTATGGTACCGCGAGTACCATGACGATGTCGGTCCTGCGCCTCCTGAGATGGGCGTGGTGCGTGTACGGACGATGAGGTTTGCGCGGCCTTGTCCTTGGACCTGGCGGCAGCGTGAGCTCCCTCGTCGACGCCCGTTCCTCCACCAGCGTCTACCCCACCACCCGTTTGCTCCGGTGGCGGTGGGATCGACGTGGACGGAGCGGCTACCCCCGAAGCCTTCGTCTTCGGTGGCATGTCGATGAAGATGATGAAGATCTGGCTCGCGTGAACGCCGGACCAGGTTCACGCAATCTCGACGCCCCCTACCTGGCGCGCCAAAGATGTCGTGGGGAACGAACACCTATGGGACCGGAGCCCCTTACGGTTCGGCGGGGGGCGGAGATCGCACGAAGAGCAGATCGAGGCGAAGCACACGAGCGATTTTACCCAGCTTCGGAGCTCTCCAGAGAGATAATACTCCTACTGCTGCTTTGTGGTTGTGTTGCGTTCTTGCCAGAGAGCGTGAGTGTGTTCTAGTTTCGAATGCTTCGAACCTCCTCTACGTTGCGCATGGGCCTCCTTTTATAGGCTCAAGGGGTCACCGACAGGTGGCAATGTAGACAGGGGTAAAACTGGAAAGAAGCTGCGGTTGGTACACCTACTTGTACAGTGTATCCTACCTAACCCTGATGGCAGGGGACAAAGGCATTAAATGCCCGTCTGTGTTGCCTAAACAGTGCAAGAAAAGGACCGTCAGGGGCGCCACCGCTTGCCACGATGGCTATCTTGTCATCTCCGCTTGCCACCGCGCACCCCTGGCTGCACAGCCTCTTGCCACGTGCGCCTGGGAAGGCCACAGGTCGACACGTTGGTGGATGAGCTGGAGCGCGGGTACAGAGTGGTAACTTGCCGCGGCAAGCGCCTTGCCGCGGTCGTTGTCTTGTCGCGCCCGGAAGCTTGTCGCTCGCCGGGCCTTGCCGGGACGCTTGGCGCGTCGCGGCAAGTTCCTTGAGATGCCTTGGTTGGCCTTTCCGGCAAGCTCCTCTTGCCGGGGTCTTCTCTCCTTCCCGGCAAGCTCCTCTTGCCGGGGCCTTATCTCCTTGACTTGAACACTTTGTTCTTGAATGGCTCCAAAGGAACCATGGAGGACCTTGGCGGGCACCCGACAAGCCTTGCCGCGGGGCGCTGCGACTGTCCGTGCACAAGTTCGGGATACTAGGGTACCCCTACCCTAGTACACCGACACTACTCTTTTCAAAGGTGCTCGTAAGTTTGTCTTATCTTGTGATGAATGTCAAAGAATAGGTAACATTAGTAGACGTCAAGAAATGCCTATGAATTATTCTCTTGTTACTGAACTGTTTGATGTTTGGGGCTTTGATTATATGGGACCTTTTCCTGCCTCCAATGGTTATACACATATTTTAGTTGCTGTTGATTACGTTACTAAGTGGGTAGAATCTATTCCAACTAGTAGTGCTGATCATAACACTTCTATTAAAATGCTTAAAGAAGTTATTTTTCCGAGGTTTGGAGTCCCTAGATATCTTATGACTGATGGTGGTTCACACTTTATTCATGGTGCTTTCCGTAAGATGCTTGCTAAGTATGATGTCAATCATAGAATCGCATCTCCTTATCACCCGCAGTCTAGTGGTCAAGTAGAGTTGAGCAATAGAGAGCTCAAATTAGTTTTGCAAAAGACTGTGAATAGATCTAGAAAGAATTGGTCCAAAAATCTTGATGATGCATTATGGGCCTATAGAACTGCATACAAAAATCCTATGGGTATGTCTCCATATAAGCTGGTTTATGGAAAAGCATGTCATTTACCTCTTGAACTCGAACATGAAGCATATTGGGCTATTAAAGAGCTCAATTATGACTTCAAACTTGCCGGTGAGAAGAGGTTGTTTGATATTAGCTCACTTGATGAATGGAGAACCCAAGCATATGAGAATGCCAAGCTTTTCAAAGAAAAAGTCAAACGCTGGCATGATAAGAGGATACAAAAGCGTGAGTTTAACGTAGGAGATTATGTGTTATTATTCAACTCTCGTTTAAGATTTTTTGCAGGAAAACTTATCTGAAAATGGGAAGGTCCCTACGTTATCGAGGAGGTCTATCGTTCTGGCGCTATAAAAATCAATAACTTCGAAGGCACAAATCCGAGGGTGGTAAACGGTCAAAGAATTGAACATTATATTTCAGGTAATCCTATCAATGTTGAAACTAATATTATTGAAACCATAACCCCTGAGGAATACATAAGAGACACTTTCCAGAACGTTCCAGACTGCGAAAAGGCATACGTACGTGGTACGGTAAGTAAACCGACTCCAAAACAACTCTAATGGCAATTTTTATCAGTTTTGGATTATTTAAGAATTTTAGGAAGAAAGAAGTAGTCCGAAAGGGACACGAG
>NC_041385.1:174582213-174588955 GCF_002162155.2 Triticum dicoccoides
CGCCCCCTGTCTCGTGGGCACCTCGTGTGCCTCACGAACTATGTTTTCTTGTATGTTATGTATTTTGGTCGGTAAAAATTCATTATATATACTCCCGAAGGTTTTGACCAACGTATCACACAAATATCCTCTGTTTTCGTTTCGAGCTGTTCCTGTTGCGGATTTGGAACAAGATGTCGTCCCAAGATTCGAAGGGAGAGAGCTACATGGCTGATTATATCGCAAACCCAAAAGTATATGGGGATGTGGAACATTATGGCTGGACCACAGAGGAAGAAGAAGACTATGATCCAAAGAGGAAGGAGGAGACAAGCTCTGATGAAGAGGACGATCCACTACCTCAACCTGGTGATATGCATGTGGAGTTCAAGAAGTCAAGCCTCCCTAAGGTCCAATCTATCCCACCACGTTTTTTACAGGACAGCAATGCAGCACTATGCAAAAATATAATGAAACTTGAGCTCGAGAATGAGGATCTGAGGGAGGAAAATTTTAGCCTCAGACGCAAGCTAGAGAAGAAAAATGCAACAACTCCACCATCATTACCATCTCCATCACCTCCGAGGAAATAATTACATGGGTATGGGCACTCCCCTTGGCAACTGCCAAGCTTGGGGGAGGTGCCCCGGTATCGTATCACCATCACACTCCTATCTTTACCGCTTTATTTAGTTTGATCCCTTTAGTAGTATCTTGATCTAGTAGTTTGATGTTTTTGATATCAAGTAGTTTTGATTTTTGCATTGTGATCTCTTTATGTAATCGAGTCCGTGTGCTATCTATAATAAAGATTAGTGTTGAGTCAAGGGCTTTGCTATGTTGCTATGATCTTGAGGAAGTAGAAAGAACAAAAAGAGTTCATATTGATCTTATGGATAGTGATAACTTCACACATAGAAAGTATGAGGAATAAAAATTGTTGAGAGTTGATGAACGTAGCCTTGGTCATCATTGCAATTAATAGGAAGTGATAAGGAAAGAGGGGTTCACATATAAATATATTATCTTTGACATCTTTTATGATTGTGAAGCACTCATTAAGTATGACATGCTAAAAGAGTTGACGTTGGACAAGGAACACAACTTAATGGTTTATGTTTTCCGACATTTTAGTTAAAGTATATTGTCATTGACCTTCCAAACATGTTGAGCTTGCTTTCCCCCTCATGCTAGCCAAATTCCTTGCACTAAGTAGAGATACTACTTGTGCTTCCAAATATCCTCAAACCCAGTTTTGCCATGAGAGTCCACCATACCTACCTATGGATTGAGTAAGATCCTTCAAGTAAGTTGTCATCGGTGCAAGCAATAAAAATTGCTCTCTAAATATGTATGACTTATTAGTGTAGAGAAAATAAACTTTGTACGAACTTGTTGTGAAAGTAATAAAAGCGACAGACTGCATAATAAAGGTCCACATACAAGGGGCAATATAAAGTGACGTTCTTTTGCACTAAGATTTTATGCATCAACCCTAAACGCGCATGACAACCTCCGCTTCCCTCTGCGAAGGGCCTATCTTTTACTTTATGCTTTTACTTTATGCTTGAGTCAAGGTGATGCTCACCTTTCCCTTCTTATTTCTATCCTTTGGCAAGCTCCTCATGTTTGAAAGATCATGATACATATATACAATTGGATGTAAGTTGGCATAGGCTATTATTTTTGACATCACCTAAAGGTGAATACGTTGGGAGGCAACACAATAAGCCCCTATCTTTCTCAGTGTCCGGCTGAAACTCTATAACCGCAAGTATTGCATGAGTGTTAACAATTATAGGAGACTACGAGATAGTTGAGTATGTGAGCTTGCTGAAAAGCTCTATTATTGACTCTTCCTGATGTTACGATAAATTGCAATTGCTTCAATGACTGAGATTATAGTTTGTTAGTTCCCAATGAAGTTTTTGAACCATACTTGACATTGTGAATTGCTTATTACTTGAGCATAGGAAATCATATGACAAAATCCATATATGTTGCTGTTATTAGAATGATCATGATGCCCTCATGTCCGTATTTTATTTTTATTGACACCTCTATCTCTAAACATGTGGACATATTTTTCGATTTCGGCTTCCGCTTGAGGACAAGCGAGGTCTAAGCTTGGGGGAGTTGATACGTCCATTTTGCATCATGCTTTTATATCAATATTTATTGCATTATGGGCTGTTATTACACATTATATCTCAATACTTATGGCTATTCTATCTTATTTTACAAGGTTTACCATGAAGAGGGGGAATGCCGGCAGCTGGAATTCTGGCTGGAAAAGGAGCAAACATTGGAAACCTATTCTGCACAACTCCAAAAGTCCTGACACTCCACGAAACAACCTTTTGGATTTAATAAGAATTTATGAGCGAAAGAAATAGGCCAGGGGGCCCACACCCTGTCAAGGAGACAGGGGGCGCGCCCCCCCTGTAGGGCGCGGCCCCCTATCTCCTGGGCCCCCTCGTGGGCCTCAGCGTCCATCTTCTGCTATATCATCACTTTTACCCTGGAAAAAATCGGGGGCAAGCTTACGGGACGAAACTCCGCCGCCACGAGGCGGAACCTTGGCGGAATCAATCTAGGGCTCTGGCGGAGCTATTCTCCCGGGGACACTTCCCTCCGGGAGGGGGGAATCATCACCAATGTCATCACCAATGATCCTCTCATCGGGAGGGGGTCAATCTCCATCAACATCTTCACTAGCACCATCTCCTCTCAAAACCCTAGTTCATCTCTTGTATCCAATCTTGTATCAAAACCACAAATTGGTACCTGTGGGTTGCTTGTAGTGTTGATTACTCCTTGTAGTTGATGCTAGTTGGTTTACTTGGTGGAAGATCATATGTTCAGATCCTTTATGCATATTATTACTCCTCTGATTATGAACATGAATATGCTTTGTGAGTTGTTACGTTTGTTCCTGAGGACATGGGTGGAGTCTTGCTATTAGTAGTCATGTGAATGTGGTATTCGTTCAATATTTGGGCCTAGAGGAAGGCATGGGGAAGTAATAAGTAGATGATGGGTTGCTAGAGTGACAGAAGCTTAAACCCTAGTTTATGCGTTGCTTCGTTAGGGGTTGATATGGACCCATATGTTTAATGATGTGGTTAGGTTTACCTTAATACTCCTTTTTGTAGTTGCGGATGCTTGCAATAGGGGTTAATCATAAGTGGGATGCTTGTCCAAGTTAGGGCACTACCCAAGTGCCGGTTCACCCACATATCAAATTATCAAAGTACCGAATGCGAATCTTACGAATGTGATGAAAACTAGCTTGATGATAATTCCGAATGTGCCCTCGGGAGCCCCTTCTTAATTATTAGAATTTTTCCAGGCTTATCCTTTGCTACATAAAGGATTGGGCCACCTTGCTGCACTTTATTTACTTTTTGCTTGTTACTATTTATCTTATCACAAAACTATCTATCACCTACTATTTCAGTGCTTGCAGAGAAATCCTTACTGAAAACCGCTTATTATTACCTTCTGCTCCTCGTTGGGTTCGACACTCTTACTTATCGAAAGCACTACGATAGATCCCCTATACTTGTGGGTCATCATGAAGCTAGCAAGGATCAAGAGGTGATCCTGAACTCCCACTTACATCAAACATAACCCAAAACCGTGTTCACTTCCCGTACTCCGCCGAAAAGTGACCATCACGGCTACACATGTGGTTGATGCGTTTCAAATCGAATCATGTTTCAAGTTATCTACAACCGGACATTAACAAATTCCCATTTGCCACATAACCGCGGGCACGACTTTCGGAAGATAATACCCTGCAGGGGTGTCCCAACTTAGCCCATCACAAGCTCTCACGATCAATGAAGGATATTCCTTCTCCCAGGAAGACCCGATCAGTCTCGGAATCCCGGTTTACAAGAAATTTCGACAATGGTAAAACAAGACCAGCAAAGCCGCCCGATGTGCCGACAAATCCCAATAGGAGCTGCACATATCTCGTTCTTAGGGCACACCGGATGAACACTACGTACAACTAAAACCAGCCCTCAAGTTTCCCCGAGGTGGCGCTGCAAGTGGCTCTAGTTTGGACCAACACTCAAAGGAGCACTGGCCCGGGGGGTTAAATAAAGATGACCCTTTGGCTCCGGAAACCCAAGGGAAAAAGGCTTAGGTAGGCAAATGGTAAAACCAAGGTTGGGCCTTGCTAGAGGAGTTTTATTCAAAGCAAACTGTCAAGGGGGTCCCATAAATCACCCAACCGTGTAAGGAACGCAAAATCAAGGAACATAACACCGGTATGACGGAAAACTAGGGCGGCAAGAGTGAAACAAAACACCAGGCATAAGGCCGAGCGTTTCACCCTTTACCAAGTATATAGATGCATTAATTAAATAGGAGATATTGTGATATCCCAACATAATCCTGTCCATCATGGAGCAATCTTCAACTTCACCTGCAACTAACAACGCTATAAGAGGGGCTGAGCAAAGCAGTAACATAGGCAAGCAACGGTTTGCTAGGAAGGGTGAAAAGGTTAGAGGTTGACATGGCAATTTGGGAGGCTTGAAGAGCAAGAGAATAGGTGGCGCATCATAGTGATAGAACGAAGCAACTAGCATAGCAATGATAGTAGTGATATCCAAGGTGATGGTCATCTTGCCTGAAATCCTGCTAGGAATAACAACGAGTCCATGAAGAAGATGAAGCCACGAAGACGAACCAAGCGTAGACGAACAAATCCTCACGATCGCAACGAAACAAGAACTAACGAGAAGGAGCACAACCGGAAAGAAGCAAACAACATAGTAAACACACAACACATAGACATGGCATGATGCTCAACCAAGTATGATGCAAGACAAGACTACATGAAGCTACTCATGGCAAGAGATGATGCATACAAGAACAACACATCAAAGCAAGGTTAAATGAGGCCGGAAACAACATATAACAATTCCGGAAAGTCCTCATATGCAAATTTAGAAATTGATCCAGAACTGAATAAACCTTATGTTCAAGTGGTTAAACAGCAAGTTAATATGCACCAAGATGATCTACACGAGATTCTAGTCAAGTTACATATAAAGTTCATTTAATCCAGAGCTACGGCCTAGAAGATAGAGCAAAACAAGTTAAACATGGCATTGATGCAAAATGAATTCAAACATCAAGCATCACTCCCAAGACAAGGATGCAACATTATAATATGAAACTACATGCAAAATCAAGCAAGTTTCATATAGAGCACACTCGAAACGGAGCAACGGTTCAACACATACACATGAAACCAGTTTAAAGGATAAGCTGTCCAAAACAGCAACTAGGCATCTAGCAAGCATCAAAACAATATGCTACAGCACCTCAACATAAGAACAAAAGGCATGGGCTTGAAGCACAGGTAAAGCACGACAAAACATGAACATTGAGCTATCTCCAGAAATCACTAGAACATGCTCAAAAGGACATGGAAAGATTGCAAATAATAACAGTTTCACAGACTTGGCAGAAATCACTGTGCATGGCAGAAATAACATCAGGTTGCAATGTTTAGAGCTATCAAACAACATGTTACAGGAAGCTATCATGGAAAACAAAGGCATGGCATGCTAATACTAAAGACAAAGAACAAAACTCCCTTACTGAACAAATACCAAAGATCAACAAAAAACATGGTAACATCCATGCAAACATGGCAAGTGATATGACAGATTCAGACATGGCAGAAACAACAATAAGTAGGCATGTTGGTGAGCTTGCGCCACTCACCATAGAGTAATACATGGCATGAAAAGGTGACTAATTGTAAGAATACATGTCTATGAAGCTAAGCATGGCAAGAGCAAGTTCATAGGGTGCATGGATCACTAGTTATTGACATGGCAAAACTGAACTTAATGTTAACAGGCTGACAACAACATTATTTAGCAACTTTATAGCAAGATTACAACAAGCTACAACAGGCTATAAATGCAACCAGGGGCATGGATTCATAGAGCATGACATGTATAACAAAACATCCTTAGTGAACATCTCCAAGTTATGCATGGAATGACTTGTAGTAGCATGTTTAAATAGCATCATGATATAGCAGATTCAGCCTAGCAAAATAGTAACAGCAAGTACCTGACTTCACGAGCTCGATGCACTCGCTACAGGACTCGTAAAAGTACATGGATTGCACCAGTGTGAAGATGGCATGATGTAGCTCAAAACTCGTGTAGACATCAAGCTCATAGGATGCACACACAAAATGCAATGAAAAAGACAAAACATCAAGTTCTGTTAATACACAGCAGTTAACATCATATAGCACTCTTGCAACGATGATTAGGGCATCAAGATGATCTCAAACAAGCATGGCACAATGGAACAAAATGAAGAACATCTCACAATGAACATTTTTATATATTGTATGCATGCACGGATAAACACACAAGAAGTTATGGCACAATGAATATGGCATCAGAATGCAAAAGTTACAAGGACTTGGAAGAAAAAACGGGGTCAACCTCGTTTTCTAGATCCAGATCCGGACGATGGGAGTTCGCCGGAGTTGGGGCTGCGCGGGGACCGGAGAAGAGGAGGGAGGCGCCGGCGGGGTCAGGGACAAGCGACGCGGGCAGATCTGGCCCTAGGGCGGCCGGATCCGGGTGGAGGGCGGAGCAGGGAGGCCAGGGAAGGCAAGCTCGGCCGGCTCCGGCGAGCTTCAAGGCGCGCCGGCCATGGAGGCTGGCGGGCGGCGCGGGGAGCGGGGCGGCGGGACCGCGGCCGGAGCGAC
>NC_041385.1:174589091-174595852 GCF_002162155.2 Triticum dicoccoides
GGGCGGGCCGGCCTCGGGCCCCGCAGGCCGCGGCGGCGCGTGGGATGGGCGACGGTGACGTGGCGGCGGGGGAGTGGCTCGGGGCGGCGACGCGATGACGTGTTGGCCCCGGATTGGTCCGGGCGACGTGGCTGCGGGGCGGCGAACGCGTCCGGACAGCGACGGACATGTCCGTTGGCGCGGAGGAGGTGGGATCTAGGGTTTGACTGCGAAATTTCGGGGGGAGGCACCTATTTATAGGTAGAGGGAGCTAGGAGACTCCAAATGGAGTGCGGTTTTCGCCCACACGATCACGATCGAACGACCGAGAGCATTGAGGGGGTTTGGATGGGCTCATGGGCTGTGGTGAAGAGGGGCTGTGCTGCAAGGGGAGAGGGGTTTGGGGCTACGCGGTTAACCGTTGGGGCATCACACGACCTCCAAATGGAATGAAATTTGACGGGCGGTCTGCCGGTGATATACCAAGGCCACTCGGCAAATCTCGGCCCATTCCAAGAATGTTTTTCGTGGCTCACAAAACAAGGTCTGAGAGGGGCGACGGGCGCGTGCGAGTGTGTCTGGACTCAGAACGGATAATGGAGAGAACCGGCGGAACCTGAACGGATGCAAGTTTTGAAAAACATGCAGAGAAATGCAGATGATGTCATGGAAAAATGCAACACGCAAGAAAATGACATGGCAACAACGGCGAAAAACTGGAAGACACCTGGCACATCGAATCCTGGGCGTTACAACTCTCCTCCACTAACAAGAGATCTCGTCCCGAGATCTTAGGAACAAGACGGGAGGGAAAAGGATGAGGTGAAATAAGAATGCAAGAGAGAAGAAGAACAAAGCAATGCCTCCGGAAGAATTGAATGGATGGAATGAAAAGAACTTAGAAGGAAGGATTGAATGGAGTTGTTGAGATAATCAACAATGAAAGAATAAGCTTGTTGTGGACTTATCAAAAACAACTCAAAACTTGAGGTGAAATTATACCACAACCAAAGTCTTAATAGTTGAGAAGAACGAAGAAATGCAAAACTCCACTTCAGGAGAAAACAGAGAATTAATTGCACTTCGAGACGTGAGAAGAAAAGATACTTGAACTCCTCCAACAAGAATCTTGATGAACACTTGAAGAATGAATTAAATCATGAAGAACCACCATGAAGAAATCCGTTGACGAAAGGATGATGAGATAGAATGAAGGATGAAAGAATAAGATGAGCCTTGCGATGATTTAGATGGAGGTTCCGACGAAATGGCCGAGGAAATTTGAACTCCGGAAAAGAAAAGATGAAAACACATGGAACTAGAATGTATTCCTCAAGAACAAACTCAGAAGGAAGGGATTACTTGACGACGATGAAATAAGAATAAGAATTATGTTATGCTATCCTCACCAAGTTAAATTGATGACAAGCAACGGATTTTGGATGCTACTTATTCTTGTTTGAAAAGGATTGAGGGGAATATGGCGCAACCTTGAGGAAGGTCTTCATGAACCACCGGTAGGATTGAAACGAACGAATGAATATATGTGAAAAGAATGGAAATAAATCTTGAACGAACCACCGTAAGAAATGACAATGAACGAAGAAAAGAGAAAGAATCACCGAGAAGAATTAGAGCAATCATGAAGATACTTGAGGGAATTTAGAGAAAAGAGAACAAGGAGATCACGAACTGATTGAAGAATACTTGAACAAAGCACCGGAAGAATATTGAGACGATCGAAGGGGCACAGACGTAGAATAATTGGAGATCGAATTCGAAAACTTAGAACGAAGAAATATTCCGAAAAGATGGCCTCCGGATGATTGAGACGGAAAACAACTCCTGAAATACTCCAGATGGATGAAAATAATTTCTGTCAAACGGGGTAATTTGCGAGGATAACAAGACGTAGAACCATGCGTCCTCGAGAGAACGGGCAAGATTTAGAGGAAAAACTCTTCTTCGGTCTTCAAATGACGATGGGAAACACCACCAAAATTACTGAGATGCTCCGGGAGAATGACAAGCGAAGAGGTTGAGCCAACAATGAAAAGAATTTGAAAACCATCTTGG
Organism: Triticum dicoccoides; assembly: GCF_002162155.2. Lineage (NCBI taxonomy): Eukaryota > Viridiplantae > Streptophyta > Magnoliopsida > Poales > Poaceae > Triticum > Triticum dicoccoides. The sequence continues at coordinate 174,591,147 of NC_041385.1, forward strand.
AGAAGGCATCTGACTGATGGAATCCAATCTTACGTCACACTTTGAAAAGAATTAGGAATGGCTCCAGAATAATTACAAGAGTCAGGTAAGATCTTGTGAAAAGACCTGTGGGTTAGGGCCCACTAAAGAAAACACCGTTGAAAAAGGATTGTTGAACTGATATATGATGCACCGGAACAATTGAAATATTTGAATGAGGTGACAACCTCGAATTAATTGGAACACAAACAAATCTCCTGAGATGTCATGAGCACTCCGGAAGGATTAAATGACGAGAGGCGAACGAGCAGGGAAAACACTTGAGCCGAGGGAAAGAATATAATCACTACCGAAAATAGTAATTGAATCCACCAGAGAAGAAAAAGAGATGAAGAATGTCGAATAAAAGAGAATTCACCGGTTGAAATGATTGAGGGAAGACTGAAGAGGCTCCACATGAATGAAATTGATACTCGAAACAGACTCAGACTCCGGGAAGAAGAGGGGTGGGAGGGCGGGAAAACAAAGGCAACTTGGAATGGGGAACCGTATCTTGAAGAGAAAACACCGCTTGAAATCATTGAGGAAAGAAAGCAAAGACTTCACACGAGTAGGATGGATACTCAATTACGGACTCCGACTCCGAGATGAAAAGGGGTGGGCGGGTAAAAAAACAACTGAGGATTGAACTCAAAGATGAAGAGGCTCGAGACAACTTGACGAGAAATGCACCGGATGAAAAGAGCTGAGGAACAACGATCAGAAAACTAACCGCGTGATCCTAAAGAAAATTTGAAGGGGAAGAGGAGTAATTCCAAACACCTACGTCAAGATTCCTCACCAGAGCGACGAAGGGGCTGAGGAGTAAAAAGAATTCCTACTCTCTGATATAACTAGACTCCGAAAACAGTTTTCTTCTAGACTCAACAACGGCCAACTACGATCAATCAAGGGGGCTCCTATGGTCGGTCGAGGCTCTGATACCAACTTGTCACGCCCAATATGCGACCCTATCCTAAAGGAACTCGAAGGTCCCACCAAGGATAGAAGTGCATATTGGAGACGCTTTTGCAAGGTGGATATCATTACATCGTACCATTAGATAATAGTTGGGGATACATACAAGAGGCAAGCAATGCCACACGAATATAACATCATCTTACATAAGAGCACCATCCGACTACAGATGAAAACACAAACAGAAACTCAAACGACATCCACCCTGCTAGCCCAGGATGCCGACCTGGAACCTATTCCCTGATCGAAGAAGAAGCAGAAGAAGAACTCCAAAACAAGTAACATCACTCCCGCGTCAAGATCATCGCATAACCTGTACCTGCAACTGTTGTTGTAGTAATCTGTGAGCCACGAGAACTCAGCAATCCCATTACCATGGGTATCAAGACTAGCAAAGCTTAATGGGTATGGAAAGGATAAGTGGTGAGGTTGCAACAGCGACTAAGCATGATATGGTGGCTAACATATGCAAATGAGCGCGAGAAGAGAAGCAAACAGAACGGTCGTGAAGCTAGCAATGATCAAGAGGTGATCCTGAACTCCTACTTACGTCAAACATAACCCAAAACCGTGTTCACTTCCCGGACTCCGCCGAAAAGAGACCATCACGGCTACACACGCGGTTGATGCGTTTTAAATCGAATGAGGTGTCAAGTTATCTACAACCGGACATTAACAAATTCCCATCTGCCACATAACCGCGGGCACGGCTTTCGAAAGATAATACCCTGCAGGGGTGTCCCAACTTATCCCATCACAAGCTCTCACGGTGAACGAAGGATATTCCTTCTCCTAGGAAGACCCGATCAGTCTCGGAATCCCGGTATACAAGAAATTTCGACAATGGTAAAACAAGACCAGCAAAGCCGCCCGATGTGCCGACTAATCCCGATAGGAGCTGCACATATCTCGTTCTCAGGGCACACCGGATGAACACTACGTACAACTAAAACAGCCCTCAAGTTTCCCCGAGGTGGCGTTGCAAGTGGCTCTAGTTTGGACCAACACTCGAAGGAGCACTGGCCCGGGGGGGGGGGTTAAATAAAGATGACCCTTGGGCTCCGGAAACCCAAGGGAAAAAGGCTTAGGTAGGCAAATGGTAAAACCAAGGTTGGGCCTTGCTAGAGGAGTTTTATTCAAAGCGAACTGTCAAGGGGGTCCCATAAATCACCCAACCGCGTAAGGAACGCAAAATCAAGGAACATAAAACCGGTATGACGGAAAACTAGGGCGGCAAGAGTGGAACAAAACACCAGGCATAAGGCCGAGCATTCCACCTTTTACCAAGTATATAGATGCATTAATTAAATAAGAGATATTGTGATATCCCAACATAATCCTGTCCATCATGGAGCAATCTTAAACTTCACCTGCAACTAACAACGCTATAAGAGGGGCTGAGTAAAGCGGAGCCAAGCAACGGTTTGCTAGGAAGGGTGAAAAGGTTAGAGGCTGACATGGCAATTTGGGAGGCTTGAAGAGCAAGAGAATAGGTAGCGCAGCATAACGATAGAACGAAGCAACTAGCATAGCAATGATAGTAGTGAGATCCAAGGTGACGGTCATCTTGCCTGAAATCCCGCTAGGAAGAAGAACGAGTCCATGAAGAAGATGAAGCCACGAAGACGAACCAAGCGTAGACGAACGAATCCTCACGATCGCAACGAAACAGGAACTAACGAGAAGGAGCACAACTGGAAAGAAGCAAACAACATAGTAAACACACAACACATAGACATGGCATGATGCTCAACCAAGTATGATGCAAGACAAGACTACATGAAGCTACTCATGGCAAGAGATGATGCATACAAGAACAACACATCAAAGCAAGGTTAAATGAGGCTGGAAACAACATATAACAATTCCGGTAAGTCCTCATATGCAAATTTAGAAATTGGTCCAGAACTGAATAAACCTTATGTTCAAGTGGTTAAACAACAAGTTAAGATGCACCAAGATGATCTACACGAGATTCTAGTCAAGTTACATATAAAGTTCATTTAATTCGGAGCTACGGCCTAGAAGATATGAGCTGCAAAATGCATTCAAACATCAAGCATCACTCCCAAGACAAGGATGCAACATGATAATATGAAACTACATGCAAAATCAAGCAAGTTTCATATAGAGCACACTCGAAAAGGAGCAACGGTTCAACACATACACATGAAACAAGTTTAAAGGATAAGCTGTCCAAAACAGCAACTAGGCATCTAGCAAGCATCAAAACAATATGCTACAGCAGCTCAACATAAGAACAAAAGGCATGGTCTTGAAGCACAGGTAAAGCATGACAAAACATGAACACTGAGCTATCTCCAGATAACACTAGAACATGCTCAAAAGGACACGGAAATATTGCAAATAATAACAGTTTCACGGACTTGGCAGAAATCACTGTGCATGGCAGAAATAACATCAGGTTGCAATGTTTAGAGCTATCAAACAACATATTACAGGAAGCTATCATGGAAAACAAAGGCATGGCATGCTAATACTAAAGACAAAGAACAAAACTCCCTTACTGAACAAATACCAAAGATCAACGGAAAACATGGTAACATCCATGCAAACATGGCAAGTGATATGACAGATTCAGACATGGTAGGAACAACAATAGGTAGGCATGTTGGTGAGCTTGCGCCACTCACCACAGAGTAATACATGGCATGAAAAGGTGACTAATAGTAAGAATACATGTCTATGAAGCTAAGCATGGCAAGAGCAAGTTCATAGGGTGCATGGATCACTAGTTATTGACATGGCAAAACTGAACTTAATGTTAACAGGCTGACAGCAACATTATTTAGCAACTTTATAGCAAGATTACAACAAGCTACAACAGGCTATAAATGCAACCAGGGGCATGGATTAATAGAGCATGACATGTATAACAAAACATCCTTAGTGAACATCTCCAGGTTATACATGGAATGACTTGTAGCAGCATGTTTAAATAGCATCATGATATAGCAGATTCAGCCTAGCAAAATAGTAACAGCAAGTACCCGACTTCACGAGCTCGATGCACTCGCTACAGGACTCGTAAAAGTACATGGATTGCACCACTGTGAAGATGGCATGATGTAGCTCAAAACTCGTGTAGACATCAAGCTCATAGGATGCACACACTAAATGCAATGAAAAAGACAAAACATCAAGTTCTGTTAACACACAGCAGTTAACATCATATAGAACTCTTGCAACGATGATTAGGGCATCAAGATGATCTCAAACAAGCATGGCACAATGGAACAAAATGAAGAACATCTCACAATGAACATTTTGATATATTGTATGGATGCACGGATAAACACACAAGAAGTTATGGCACAATGAACATGGCATCAGAATGCAAAAGTTATAATGATTTAGAAGAAGAAAAACAGGGTCAACCTCGTCTTCCAGATCCAGATCCGGATGATGGGAGTTCGCCGGAGTTGGGGCTGCGCGGGGACCGGAGAAGAGGAGGGAGGCGCCGGCGGGGTCGGGGACGAGCGGCGCGGGCGGATCTGGCCCTGGGACGGCCGGATCCGGGTGGAGGGCGGAGGAGGGAGGCCGGGGACGGCGAGCTCGGCCGGCTCCGAGGAGTTTCAAGGCGCGCCGGCCATGGAGGCTGGCGGGCAGCGCGGGGAGCTGGGCGGCGGTGGGCGCGGTTCTGAGCGCGGGGCGGCGGGACCGCAGCCGGAGTGACGAGCGGCGGGGCC
>NC_041385.1:174596168-174616232 GCF_002162155.2 Triticum dicoccoides
CGGCGGCGAGGCGCTTCGGGCGTGGGCAGCGGCCATGCGCAGGCCGGCCTCGGGCCCCGCGGGTCGCGGCGGCGCATGGGACGGGCGGCGGTGACGTGGCGGAGCGATGACGTGTCGGCCCCGGATTGGTCCGGGCGACGTGGCTGCGGGATGGCGGACACGTCCGGATGGCGGCGGACATGTCCGGTGGCGTGGAGGAGGTGGGATCTAGGGTTTGACTGCGAAATTTCTGGGGGAGGCACCTATTTATAGGTAGAGGGAGCTAGGAGACTCCAAATGGAGTGAGGTTTTCGCCCACACGATCACGATCGAACGACCGAGAGCATGGAGGGGGTTGGATGGGCTCATGGGATGTGGTGAAGAGGGGCTGGGCTGCAAAGGGAGTGGGGTTTCAGGCTACGCGATTAACCGTTGGGGCATCACACGACCTCCAAATGGAACGAAATTTGACGGGCGGTCTGCCGGTGATATACCAAGGCCACTCGGCAAATCTCGACCCATTCAGAGAATGTTTTTCGGTGGCTCACAAAACAAGGTCTGAGAGGGGCGACGGCGCGTGCGAGTGTGTCTGGACTCAGAACGGACAACAGAGAGAACCGGCGAAACCCGAACGGATGCAAGTTTTGAAAAACATGCAGATGATGACATGGCAAAATGCAACACGCAAGCAAATGACATGGCAACAATGGCGAAAAACTGGAAGACACCTGGCGCATCGAATCCGGGGCGTTACAATCTACTACTATTACTCCACACATCGACCGCTATCCAGCATGCATCTAGAGTATTAAGTTCATAAGAACAGAGTAACGCATTAAGAAAGATGACATGATTAGAGGGATAAACTCATACAATATGATATAAACCCCATCTTTTTATCCTCGATGGCAACAATACAATACGTGCCTTGCAATCCCTGCTGTCACTAGGTAAGGACACCACAAGATTGAACCCAAAGCTAAACACTTCTCCCATGGCAAGAAAGATCAATCTAGTAGGCCAAACCAAACTCATAATTCGAAGACACTTGCAAAGATAACTCAATCATACATAAAAGAATTCAGAGGAGATTCAAATATTTCTCATAGATAAACTTGATCATAAACCACAATTCATCGGATCTCGACAAACACACCGCAAAAAGAGTTACATCAAATAGATCTCCACAAGAGAGGGGGATAACATGTATTGAGATCCAAAAAGAGAGAAGAAGCCATCTAGCTAATAACTATGGACCCGAAGGTCTGTGGTAAACTATTCACAACTCATCGGAGGGGCTATGGTGTTGATGTAGAAGCCCTCCGTGGTCGATTCCACCTCCGGCGGAGCGCCGGCGAAGGCTCCAAGATGGGATCTCACGGATACAGAAGGTTACGGTGGTGGAAATTTTTTCTCGTTGTCTCCCTGGATGTTTTTCGGGGTACATGGGTATATATAGGAGGAAGAAGTACGTCGGTGGCCGCCCGAGGGGCCCACGAGACAGGGGGGCGCGCCCTGTAGGGGTGGGAGCGCCCTCCTATCTCGTGGCCGCCTCGGCTGCTTCTTGGCTTGCACTCCAAGTCCTCTGGATCACGTTCGTTCCAAAAATCACACTCCCGAAGGTTTCATTCCGTTTGGACTCCGTTTGATATTCCTTTTCTTCGAAATACTGAAATAGGCAAAAAAAACAGCAATACGGGCTGGGCCTCCGGTTAGTAGGTTAGTCCCAAAAATGATATAAATGTGTAAAATAAAGGCCATAAACATCCAAAAGGGGTAATATAATAGCATGGAACAATAAAAAATTATAGATACGTTGGAGACGTATCACGAGCCAGCGGGGAAGTGGATTCGGGCGGGCGAGCAAAGAAGCTTCTCCCTGTGTGGTCGAGCAGTGAGTGGGGGGATATGGTACGCGCGAGCTACCAAGGAAGATGGCGCGAGCGGGCGAGCAGTGAGCGGGGGGAAGTGGTGCGCGGCTGACGATGGGGAAGAGAGGAGGAAGAAGAGTGAAAGACGGGGAAGAAAGTGCATTAAATCTCAATTCTACTAGTACTATTACCAGGATATACCGTCCTTCGGAGTGTAAATAGTTACAGCGAAGACATGTGGGTCTACCACAAGAGGGCCCATATGTCAGTTAATGGAGGAGAGAGGTGCGTAGGCGTATTTGCGGAAGCATGCTCTACTGACAAACATGATGGCAGTACTGGGTAAGGCTGATTTAGTAACACCAACACGCTGGTTCAGCTTATTAATTAAGTGTCCCATCTGCTGCAGCGTGTATTTTCACTTCACTGCGAAGACTAGTTGAATAGTTCTCTCTGACCGAGATGGGGAATAATGGATAGTGAAGACTTCCTTTCTACATTATCCCTATGCCTCTACGCTCACTTCACTCATTTTGCTCCGTACGTAGTGACTTGTTGAAATCTCTAGAAAGACAAATACTCCGTATTTGGGAACAGAGGGAGGCTTTTACTCCGTATTTGGGAACAGAGGGAGTATCACCATATGGAGGGAACAAAGGAAGCTTGAAATATGAACATGTCAATAGGAGGGAGTAAGCCTCATGCATGCATGCATGCAACATGCAACACTCACACGTACACATGGACGCACACAACACTCACGCACCCATGCGGCACACAGCACACGACACAACAACACACGCTCATGCTCAAGTGCTCGACCTACTCCCTAAGTACGTGAAAGACTGTACATTTAGAGATTTACACATTGACCAGGGCATAATTAACGCCCCAAAGTAGCAGACTTATGTGTGCATGCGACCATTGAGAGAAGAAGATTAAATGAAGGTTGTTGCATGCTGTAATTAAGGATAGACATGTAGCCTATACCTAGAGCACAAGTTGGTGCATTAGTCAATCAATATCGATTAGGTTAAAGGCTAAATGCATTGGAAGTGTAGATGTACTACACTCTTTGTTTTTTAGCCGATGTACACTCTTCGTTGGAAGACCGAGGGAGTACACGTGCATGCACTCACATACACAGCGAGGGTAGTTCGCGCGCAAGGGTTGAACTCCTGTCGCGCCTGCGTAAAGTTTTGTTTAACTGATTTCTTTGCTTTGCCAACTAACAGGTGGGACCCAGAAACTAGGTAACAATTTAACCAGTCAACAAAGTGCCACGTCAACTATGTGGCCGGTCAGTAGGGTGCAATATGGTGCTCTACGATGAGCTAGTGATCGTATAATCACCGCAAAACTATATATAGTGACCGTAAAGAGCGTATTGTTACATATGTTGACCGCCAGTGTATTTTTCTTGTTTCAAATTAAGCCATATTAACCGGAAAGGACGCAGTATGGACTAGTACTAGTACTGCTTTGATGTGTCTCGTTAACTCGCCGAATGAGGAGAAGCTTGCTTAATACGCCTCTCCCTCGCCCATGTACGCGGTGGCTCGCAGGACGAGGAGAGGGTTTTGACTACAGCGCCATCTCCCTCTCCCTCTCCCTCGCCCTCGCGGTGTACGTGCATCAGTTTAATCGGTGTCAGATTGCCAGAAGCATAGTGTATTGTAGTATCATCATTGTTGGACCTTCCGAAGAGGCGAAGAGCCAAGTGCAAGGTTCACACGAGTACGAACTGTTGAACCTCCCGAAGAGGCAAAGAGCCAAGCGCAAAGTTTTATAGGAGTTGTCGTCCTAGTAGGAGTGTACTACAACTATAGTGAACGATGCTACTGTATGATGCCGCCACGTCACCTATATCTAAAGCTGTGCCACCTTTTTTTCTCAAAGAGCGTGTTGGAGCCCGTGCAACAACCACACAAGTTGCACGTACACATAACACATTTACTAATAATAAATTCTAAAGTACAAATGCCAGTATGCCACACAAGTTCATCTCCAATTCATGTGATAGATTTGTGCACGACTAGTCTACATATATTCACAGCGCTACCATTCACAATTTACCGTACTCCACTTAAACGTTATAGATGGGCTACATGTACTCCTCCAGGTTCTAGTCCCAAGTGTTCTTCATGGATGGCACGATCCATAGCGGTGGGCAACGAGAATCATTATCGCAGCTTTCTAGTTCGGTTCCACAAGATGGAGATTCATCCAAGCTGAAGCGGCATAAATCAGGGATAGCGTGTCCCAGCATGTCGTTCATCCGGCGGTGCACACTGAAGACACAACCATGCTTCATGAACGGCAGGCCTTCCGTGTCGTGCACGGAAGGTGGCATTCGCTTCACAATGGGGTAGCTGTCCCCAATGAAGAGCGAGTACTCTCCAAGAGTGTTCCTCGACACCCACGTAGCATCACGGGGGTCGAACTCGGCGCCGTTCATCTGGTACACGCGGCATCTCAGATCTGGACACATGGTGACATACATAGTCAAGGTCCATGCATAATAATGTTGTGCTCAAATATGGCGGTCAGTAATACTGTGCAGCAAATAGTACTACTCTGGTACAGAGGAAGTAAAATAACCGGCTTATTATATATAGCCACTCTTGGCTACATGGATGAGATAGTAAGACATGGAAAAACAAAAATGGTGGCAGCTAGTGGGTTCCAGTCTTCAAGGGCCTAGCTAGCTATACGCATCCTCCAAGGTAAAAAGTACTCCTACTAGTACTAGTAAGTAGTAGAACAATGAAAGAGAATGCGAGAGGGTTAAAAAATGGAATACCTTGGTAGATGGTGACGATCCGATCGTGGTAGATTGTGTGACCATGTTGCACATCAGTGGTTCCATGGGTAACGACTGCTAAGATAGTTGATCCCAATATGCCAAAGTCAGCTACAAGGTTCTAGGTTAGACCGAATCGCGGATACAAATGCACATCCAGGATCGGCGATCTTATTTTGATCTGGGGATGACTGGTCCCTGAAAATAATGGAGTACTATTAGGGATGCAAATGATGGTTTGTCCATTTCGTTTGTAATCTCCTGTACCGTAGGATGGCAACCAGATGAAACAAGTCCCCTGGCTTGTCACCGCAAAGATGCGGCCTAGATGGAGCACGGCGTCTTCGAACGTGTAGGGGTACAAATCTGCCGCCGCCAACATGCGCCAGCCTCTGCCGTTACTGCCTCTTGCATTGATGGCAATCCTTATGTCGAACACCGCGATGAAGTAATCATCGTAGCCACGTCGCTTTGTCGGCGGGTCTGCAATTGCTATCTTCTTCAATCTCATGTAGGCATCATCATACGTATTCAAGCCCAACCAGTCCGAAGACCGATCCCAATGGTGGAGAAGGGGTCTATGGGAATGGCCGCACTGTTGTGGATGTTGTGCAAAATTATGGTGGTATCCGGCCGGAGGTATGCAAGTCAATCTTCGTTGGCACCGACCCATACCTATATATAAGACGGTGGGCAGCGTAGAAATTACAGGATGGAAATGCAATAACTAAGTACTACATGACAAACTCCATTACTGACCTGCTCATCGGACAAAATCCGACTACCTCTCAATGTCGGCAACTCTAGCGGAGTCAACTGATAATCCCCAAGTGTAGGGAATCATCGTAGCAATTTCCAAAGGTGGAAGTGATAAGTATGGAGTATCGAACCCACAAGGAGCTAAAGTTAATTATCAATATTCTCTCAAGTCCTATCTGCCACTGATACGACTCTACGTACACCGAACGTTTGCTTCCAACTAGATACGAGAAATAAAACTACGTTGTCGGTATGTAGAGGATAACTTTGCATGATATCGGAGAGCTAAAATATAAAAGTAGGTGCTGTTATCATAAAGTTAGAATATATTACTAAATATTATAAATAGCGAGTGTGGAATAATGATGGATCGGTGTGCGGAATTATCCTAGGCAATTGTTAACAAGACCGCTAGTCGTCATTGCAATTTCATATGAGGGAGAGGCATAAGATAACATACTCTCGCTTCTTGGATCATTTGCACTTATGATTGGAACTCTAGCAAGCATCCGCAACTACTAAAGATCATTAAGGTAAAACGCAACCATAGCATTAAAGCATCAAGTCCTCTTTATCCCATACGCCACAACCCCCTTACTCGGTTTATGCTTTTGTCACTCAAGCAACCCACTATAAGCGAATCATGAACGTATTGCAACACCCTACAACGGGAATCCCTCACGCTTGCGCGACACAGCGGGCACAATAGGACAGCACCAAAATAAAACATACAACTCGTACCAATCTAGATCATCAATCAACCCAAAGATAAAAGATATCTACTCAAAACATCATAGGATGGCAACACATCATTAGATCATAATATGTAGCATAAAGCACCATGTTCAAGTAGGGATTACAGCGGGGTGCGGGAGAGTGGACCGCGTAAAAGAGATGAGGATGGTGATGATGATGGTGATGTTGATGAAGAGGATCACCGCGGCGATGATTCCCCTCCCGATGGCACTCCGGCGCCACCGAGAGAGAGGAGGAGAGGTCCTCCCCTTGTGCTTCCTTCTCCATGGCCTCCCCTTGGATGGGGGGAGGTTCTCCCTCTGGTCCTTGGCCTTCATGGCGATGATGGCCCCTCCAGGATCCTCCTCCATGGCCTCCGGTGATGATGGCCCCCTCCGGTAGGGTGCTAGAGAGGGCCTAGATTGATTTCTCATGGCTACAGAGGCTTGCGGCGGTGGAACTTCCGATCTAGGTTATTTTTTGGAGGTTTCTGTATTTATAGGACTTTTTGGTATCGGTCTCACGTCAGGGGGGTCTCCGAATCATCCATGAGATAGGGGCCCACGCTCAGGGGGTGGGCGCGCCCCCACCCTCGTGGACAGCCCGAGACTCTTCTGGCCCAACTCTTTTACTCCAGGGGCTTCTTTTGGTCCATAAAATATCATCAAAATTGGCACGTCAATTGGACTCCGTTTGGTATTCCTTTTCTGTAAAACTCAAAAACAAGGAAAAAACAAAAACTGGCACTGGGCTCTAGGTTAATAGGTTAGTCCCAAAAACATATAAAATAGCATATAAATGCATATAAAACATCTACGATGGATAATATAATAGCATGAATACTTCATAAATTATAGATACGTTGGAGACGTATCAGCATCCCCAAGCTTAATTCCTGCTCTTCCTCGAGTTGGTAAATGATAAAAGAAATAATTTATGAAGTGTGAATGCTAGCAGGTGCACAAGTTTGATCAATGATAATTTCAATCACCTTTTCTAGCATCATTATATGTCATAACAGTAGCTCATCTCATAAAACTTTTCATGATCAAGTAACAAGCTATCCACATGTTAAAGTATAGATCATAAACTTTCTTGAAAACTAACAAATAGTGCTCTTAGTCATCAAGCAATTGCAATTCATCTTATTTTCAGGAAGGGTCTATGTAAGAGCTTTGATTTAGCAAATCCCACATACTCAACTATCATATAGTCTTTCACAATTGCTAACACTCATGTGATATTTATGGGTTCAAAGTTTTAATCGGACACAGAGAAAGATAGGGGCTTATAGTTTTGCCTCCCAACCTTTTACCTCAAGGGTAATGTCAACAATAATACTTTATGAAAACCTACGTCCAAGTGGATATATATATATCTAGATCGCTCCAACACAAAGTGCTTGTCAAAGGAAAAAGTGTAAAAAGGAAAGGTGATGATCACCATGACTCTTGTATAAGGGTAGAAGATAAAAGTAAAAGATAGGCCCTTCGCAGAGGGAAGCAGAGGTTGTCATGCAATTTTAAGGTTGGATGCACAAAATCTTAATGCAAAAGAACGTCACTTTATATTGCCTCTTGTGATAGAGACCTTTATTATGTAGTCCGTCGCTTTTATTTCTTCCCTATCACAAGTTCGTATAAAGATTAATTTCTTTGCACTAATAGATCATACATATTTAGAGAGCAATTTTTATTGCATGCACCGATGACAACTTACTTGAAGGATCTTACTCAATCCATAGGTAGGTATGGTGGACTCTCATGGCAAAACTAGTTTAAGGGATGTTTTGAAGCACAAATATTATTTCTACTTGTTGCAAAGAATTTGGCTAGCATGAGAGGGAAAGGCAAGCTCAACATGTTGGATGATCCAAGACAATGTAACGTTTCGGATATAGGAAAACATATCCCATTAAGTTGTCTTCCTTGTCCAACATCAACCTTTTAGCATTTCATATTTTAATGAGTGCTCACAGTTACAAAAGATTTCCAAGATAGTATATTTATATGTGAAATCTCTCTTCCTTCAATATTCTTTCATGAATTGTTCAAGTGACCAATTCTGTGTTTGCTAACTTTCAATAAGTTTACTACCTATACTTATTATGTGTGAAGTCATTACTACCCATGGTATAAGCATATGAAATGTATATAAATTCAGATTTATGATATTCAATTCATTCAACCATTTACTCATAGGATATACGTGAAGCACGTGAGTAAATGACAAACTACTCCAGAACGATATAAGTGAAGAACAATGAGTAGTGAAATAATTAACTAGCCATGGGAGGATTCTTATTCATTCAAGCTTTCAGATCCAATGATTTTATTCAAACAGCAAGTAAAATGAAAATACGCTCCAAGCAAAACACATATCATGCGACGAATAAAAATATAGCTCCGGGTAAGGTATACCGATGGTTTTGAAGACGAAAGAGGGGATGCCTTCCGGGGCATCCCCAAGCTAAGGCGTTTGAGTATTCCTTGAATATTACCTTGGTGTGCCTTGGGCATCCCCAAGCTTAGAGTCTTTCCACTCCTTATTCTCCTCATATCGATATCTCACTCAAAACTTGAAAACTTCAATCACACAAAACTTAATGGTACTTCGTGAGATGGGTTAGTATGATAAAGAGTAAATCATTCACTTTAGTACTGTCAAAGAAAAGATTCATAATTGTTCTCACACAATGCCTACTGTACCATATCATTTCTACAATTTATATTGAGCAATATAAGCCATAGAAACTAGAAAACAAGCAAACTATGCATTAAAAACAGAATCTGCCATAAAGAGAATGGTCTGTAATGATCTGAACAACAACCATACTTCTGCTACTCCAAAAATTCTGAAATAAATTGGTGGACGTGTGGAATTTTTCTATTAATCTTCTGCAAAAAGAATCAACTCAAAATCTCTCTTCTGTAAAATATGACAGCTAATTTCGTTAGCGCAAAGTTTCTGTTTTTTTACAGCAAGATCACATTAACTTTCACCCAAGTCTTCCCAAAGGTCTTGCTTGGCAGTTTATTGAAACAAAAGCTATAAAACATAATTACTACAGTAGCTTAATCATGTGGACACACAAAAACAGTAAAGCTAAATATTGGGTTGTCTCCCAACAAGCGCTTTTTTTAATGCCTTTTCGCTAGGCATGATGATTTCAATGATGCTCACATAAAAGATAAGAATTGAAACATAAAGAGAGCATCATGAAGAATATGACTAGCAAATTTAAATCTAACTGATACGTCTCCAACGTATCTATAATTTTTGATTGTTCCATGCTATTATATTATCCATCTAGGATGTTTTATATGCATTTATATGTTATTTTATATGATTTTTTGGACTAACCTATTAACCTAGAGCCCAGTGCAAATTGCTGGTTTTTTTTCCTATTTCATTGTCTCGCAAAAAAGGAATATCAAACAGAATCCAAACGGAATGAAACCTTCGGGAGAATCGTTTTTGGAACAAACGCAATCTAGGAGACTTGGAGTGGACGTCAAGGAAGCAACGAGGCGACCACGAGGCAGGGAGGCGCGCCTGCCCCCCTGGGCGCGCCCCCACCCTCATGGGACCCTCGTGGCTCCCCCGACCGCCTTCTTTCGCCTATATATACTCATATACCATGAAAACATCCAGGAGCACAATAGATTGGGAGTTCCGCCGCCGCAAGCCTCTGTAGCCACGAAAAACTAATCGGGACCCTGTTCCAGCACCCTGCCGGAGGGGGATCCTTCACCGGTGGCCATCTTCATCATCCCGATGCTCTCCATGACGAGGAGGGAGTAGTTCACCCCCGGGACTGAGGGTATGTACCAGTAGCTATGTGTTTGATCTCTCTCTCTCTCTCTCTCTCTCTCTCTCTCGTGTTCTTGATTTGGCACGATCTTGATGTATCGCGAGCTTTGCTATTATAGTTGGATCTTATGATGTTTCTCCCCCTCTACTCTCTTGTAATGGATTGAGTTTTCCCTTTGAAGTTATCTTGTCGGATTGAGTCTAAGGATTTGAGAACACTTGATGTATGTCTTGCATCTGCTTATCTGTGGTGACAATGGGATATTCACGTGATCTACTTGATGTACATTTTGGTGATCAACTTGCGGGTTCAGTGACCTTGTGAACTTATGCATAGGGGTTGGCACACGTTTTCGTCTTGACTTTTCGGTAGAAACTTTGGGGCACTCTTTGAAGTACTTTGTGTTGGTTGAATAGATGAATCTGAGATTGTGTGATGCATATCGTATAATCATACCCATGGATACTTGAGGTGACATTGGAGTATCTAGGCGACATTAGGGTTTTGGTTGATTTGTGTCTTAAGGTGTTATTCTAGTATGAACTCTAGGATAGATCAAATGGAAAGAATAGCTTCATGTTATTTTACTACGGACTCTTGAATAGACCGATCAGAAAGGATAACTTTGAGGTGGTTTTGTACCCGACAATAATCTCTTCGTTTGTTCTCCGCTATTAGTGACTTTGGAGTGACTCTTTGTTGCATGTTGAGGGATAGTTATATGATCCAATTATGTTATTATTGTTGAGAGAACTTGCAATAGTGAAAGTATGAACCCTAGGCCTTGTTTCCTAGCATTGCAATACCGTTTACGCTCACTTTTATCACTAGTTACCTTGCTGTTTTTATATTTTCAGATTACAAATACTCATATCTACCATCCATATTGCACTTGTATCACCATCTCTTCGCCGAACTAGTGCACCTATACAATTTACCATTGTATTCGGTGTGTTGGGGACACAAGAGACTCTTTGTTATTTGGTTGCAGGGTTGTTTGAGAGAGACCACCTTCATCCTATGCCTCCCACGGATTGATAAACCTTAGGTCATCCACTTGAGGGAAATTTGCTACTGTCCTACAAACCTCTGCACTTGGAGGCCCAACAATGTCTACAAGAAGACGGTTTTGTAGTAGACATCAAGCTCTTTTCTGGCGCCGTTGCTGGGGAGGTGAGTGCTTGATGGTATATTTTTAGATCTTGCAATCGAATCTGTTAGTTTCTTTTTTTATCACTAATTTAGTTTATAAAATAAAACTACAAAAAATGGAATTAAGGTTGCCTCATATGCTTCATCTTTTTAATGTCTTTCATAAAAATGATGGGAAGGAAAATTGTGCTCAAGTACTAGAAGAATAATTACATAGAATGCTTGGTATAAAATATGTGAATGATGAGCATGATTGCAATGTTGTTAGTATGAATTCTTTGAATACCCATGATGCTAATGATATGCAAAGCCACAAGCTTGGGGATGCTATGTTTGATGAAGATGATATGTTTAGTCCCCCAAGTTTTGATGAGAATATTTATTATGATGAGAGCATGCCTCCTATTTATGATGATTATATTGATGAAAGTGGATTTGGAGAGGTGATGACTTTATTTAATGATGAATCCACTATTTCGGAAGAGGTTCCAATTGATTATAAGAATAAAGTTCCTATCTATGATGATTATTGTGATGACATGTATGCTATAAAGAACAATTATAACCATGAAACTTGTCATCTTGATTTTAATATTCAATTGGATTATGCCTCACATGATAATTATTTTGTTGAGTTTGCTCCCACTACTATTCATGAGAAGAATTTTGCTTATGTGGAGAGTAGTAAAATTTATATGCTTGTGCATCATGAAAATAATGCTTTATCTGATGGTTATATTGTTGAATTCATTCATGATGCTACTGAAAATTATTATGAGGGAGGAACATATGCTTGTAGGAATTGCAATAATATCAAGTTTCCTCTCTATGTGTTGAAAATCTTGAAGCTATGCTTGTTTTACCTTCCTATGCTAGTTGATTCTTGTTCCCATAAGTTGTTTGCTCACAAAATCTCTATGCATAGGAAGTGGGTTAGGCTTAAATGTGCTAGTCATATTCTTCATGATCCTCCCGTTATGTTTCAATTCTTATCTTTTATGTGAGCATCATTGTCATCATCATGCCTAGCTAGAATGTCATTAAAGAAAAGCGCTTGTTGGGAGACAAACCAATATTTACCGCTACTGTTTTTGTGTGACCACATGATTATGCTACTGTAGTAATCATGTTTTATAGCTTTTGTTTCAATAAAGTGCCAAGTAAGACCTTTAGGATAGCTTACGGTGATAGTTGTGTTGATCCTGCTGAAAATCAGAAACTTTTGCGCCCAGTAAATTAGTTTTTATAATTCACAGAAACGTGATTATGATCTGATTATTTTTGATCTAGATTGGTACAAAAATTACTCAGGTTTTACTAATTTGGTAGGATTTTTGGAGTTACATAAGTATTCGATAGTTACACATTACTACAGACTGTTCTGTTTCTGACAGATTCTGTTTTCTATGTGTTGTTTGCTTATTTTGATGAATCTATGAGTAATATCGGAGGGCATGAACCATAGAGAAGTTGGAATACAGTAGATATTACACCAATATGAATTTATAATGATTTCACAACAGTACCTAAGTGGTGGGTTATTTTCTTATACTAACGGAGCTTACGAGTTTTCTGTTGAGTTTTGTGTTGTGAAGTTTTCAAGTTTTGGGTAAAGATTCGATGGATTATGGAATAAGGAGTAGCAAGAGCCTAAGCTTGGGGATGCCCAAGGAACCCCAAGGTAATATTCAAGAACAACCAAGAGCCTAAGCTTGGGGATGCCCCGGATGGCATCCCCTCTTTCGTCTTCGTTCATCGGTAACTTTACTTGGAGCTATATTTTTATTCACCACATGATATGTGTTCTGCTTGGAGCATCATTTTATTTTGTTAGTATTTGCTTGATGTTATTTATAATAATGTTTTTCATCTATATTTTCAATAAAAATGTCAAGGATAGCCTTTACCATGCTTAATTTGCAAGTATACATGTTGCTGTTTCAAAACAGAAAGTTTACCGCTGTTGCAAAAATTCCCCAGAAAAGTCAGAAAATGATAAAATGTTGAAATTTTTTGCATATTGAGCTCTTATAAATTTTCTACAGTTTGTTAGGACTTAATAATCTTTGGAGTTAGGGAAGTATGATGAATCTTGCATTCTTTACAGACTGTACTGTTTTGGCATATTGCTGTTATGTTCGCATTGTTTGCATATGTTTGCTTGTTTAATGATTCTATTTGAGGATATGAGTATTAAATATGCAGAGACATTTAGTATGCAATGTTTAATAATAATTTTCTGATTTGTTACAGTAGAAAATGATAAGGTTTTTGCATTGGTTTATACTAACTTATCTCATGAGTTCTTGTTGAGTTTGGTTTGGATGAAGCTTTCGAGATTTAGGAAACCGAGATATAAAAGGAATTAAGGAGACACAAAAGCTCAAGCTTGGGGATTCCCAAGGCACCCCAAGATAGTATTTCAAGAAGTCTCAAGCATCCAAGCTTGGGGATGCCCCGGTAGGCATCCCACCTTTCTTCTTCAACAATTATCGGTTAGTATCGATTGAACCTAAGTTTTTGCTTCTTCACATGATGTGTGCTATCCTTGAAATGTCATTTTGTTTTGTTTTGCTTGCTGTTTGAATAAAATACCAAGATCTTAAATTCTTAAATGTTAGTGAGTCTTCACATAGTTACATAATTATTCGACTACTCATTGATCTTCACTTATATCTTTCGGAGTAGTTTGTCATTTGCTCTAGTGCTTCACTTATATCTTTTAGAGCACGACGGTAGTTTTATTTTGAAGAAATTGATGAAATCTCATGCTTTCACTTATATTATTTTGAGAGTCCTTTAGAACAGCATGGTAATTTTCTTTGGTTAAAATTTTAGTTCTAATATGATGAGGATCCAAGATAGGTATAATAAAAACTATCATATAAAGTGCATTGAATACTATGGGAAGTTTGATACTTGATGATTGTTTTGAGATATGAGGATGGTAATATTAGGGTCATGCTAGTTGAGTAGTTGTGTATTTGAGGAATACTTGTGTTAAAAGTTTGTGATTCCCGTAGCATGCACGTATGGTGAACCGTTATGTGATGAAGTTGGAGCATGATTTATTTATTGATTGTCTTCCTCATGTGTGGAGGTCGGGATCGGGCGATGGTTAACTCCTACCAACCCTTCCCCTAGGAGCATGCGTGTAGTACTTTGTTTTGATAACTTGTAGATTTTTGCAATAAGTATGTGAGTTCTTCATGACTAATGTTGAGTCCATGGATTATACGCACTCTCACCCTTCCACCATTGCTAGCCTCTCTTGTGCCACGCAACTTTCGCCGGTATCATACACCCACCATATACCTTCCTCAAAACAGCCACCATACCTACCTATTATATGGCATTTCCATAGGCATTCCGAGATATATTGCCATGCAACTTTAAGCCATTCGGTTTATTATGACACGCATCATTATTATCATATTGCTTTGCATGATCATGTAGTTGACATCGTATTTGTGGCAAAGCCACCGTTCATAATTTTTTTCATACATGTCACTCCTGAATGATTGCACATCATGGTACACCGCTGGAGGCACTCATATAGATTCATATTTGTTCTATGTATCGAGTTGTAATTCTTGAGTTGTAAGTAAATAAAAGTGTGATGATCTTCATTATTAGAGCATTGTCCCAGTGAGGAAAGGATGATGGAGACTATGATTCCCCCACAAGTTGGGATGAGCCTCCGGACTTTATGAAAAATAAAAGAGGCCAAAGAAGCCCAAATAAAAAAAGGCCAAGGAAGCCCACCAAAAAAATGAGAGAAAAAGAGAGAAGGGACAATGTTACTATTCTTTTACCACACTTGTGCTTCAAAGTAGCACCATGATCATCATGATAGAGAGTCTCCTATGTTGTCACCTTCATATGCTAGTGGGAATTTTTCATTGTAGAACTTGGCTTGTATATTCCAATGATGGGCTTCCTCAAATTGCCCTAGGTCTTCTTGAGCAAGCAAGTTGGATGCACACCCACTTAGTTTCTTTTTGAGCTTTCATACACTTATAGCTCTAGTGCATCTGTTGCATGGCAATCCCTACTCACTCACATTGATATCTATTGATGGGCATCTCCATAGCCCATTGATATGCCTAGTTGATGTGAGACTATCTTCTCTTTTTTGTCTTCTCCACAACCACCATCCTATTCCACCTACAGTGTTATGTCCATGGCTCACGCTCATGTATTGCGTCAAGATTGAAAAAGTTTGAGAATTCTAAAGTATGAAACAATTGCTTGGCTAAAACTGGGGTTGTGCATGATTTAAATATTTTGTGTGAAGATAGAGCATAGCCAGACTATATGATTTTGTAGGGATAGCTTTCTTTGGCCATGTTATTTTGAGAAGACATGATTGCTTTGTTAGTATGCTTGAAGTATTATTGTTTTCATGTCAATATTAAACTTTTGTTTTGAATCTTATGGATCTGAATATTCTTGCCACAATAAAGAAGATTACATTGATAAATATGTTAGGTAGCATTCCACATCAAAAATTCTGTTTTTATCATTTACCTACTCAAGGACGAGCAGGAATTAAGCTTGGGGATGCTTGATACGTCTCCAAAGTATCTATAATTTTTTATTATTCCATGCTATTATATTATCCATCTAGGATGTTTTATATGCATTTATATGCTATTTTATATGATTTTTGGGACTAACCTATTAACCTAGAGCCTAGTGCAAATTGCTATTTTTTTTGCCTATTTCAGTGTTTCGCAGAAAAGGTATATCAAACGGAATCCAAACGGAATGAAACCTTTGGGAGAATCGTTTTTGGAACAAACGCAATCCAGGAGACTTGGAGTGGACGTCAAGGAAGCAAGGAGGCGACCACGAGGAAGGGAGGCACACCTGCCTCCTCTGGGCGCGCCCCCACCCTCGTGGCCCCTCATGGCTCCCCCGACCGACTTCTTTCTCCTATATATATACTCATATACCCCGAAAACATCCAGGAGCACAATAAATCGGGAGTTCCGCCGTCGCAAGCCTCTGTAGCCACCAAAAACAAATCGGGACCCTTTTCTGGCACCCTGCCAGAGGGGGGATCCCTCACCGGTGGCCATCTTCATCATCCCGGTGCTCTCCATGATGAGGAGGGAGTAGTTCACCCTCGGGGCTGAGGGTATGTACCAGTAGCTATGTGTTTGATCTCTCTCTCTCTCTCTCTCGTGTTCTTGATTTGGCACAATCTTGATGTATCGCGAGCTTTGCTATTATAGTTGGATCTTATGATGTTTCTTCCC
This sequence comes from Triticum dicoccoides, assembly GCF_002162155.2. Lineage (NCBI taxonomy): Eukaryota > Viridiplantae > Streptophyta > Magnoliopsida > Poales > Poaceae > Triticum > Triticum dicoccoides. The sequence continues at coordinate 174,612,546 of NC_041385.1, forward strand.
CTCTACTCTCTTGTAATGGATTGAGTTTTCCCTTTGAAGTTATCTTATCGGATTGAGTCTTTAAGGATTTGAGAACACTTGATGTATGTCTTTCATGTGCTTATCTGTGGTGACAATGGGATATTCACGTGATCTACTTGATGTATGTTTTGGTGATCAACTTGCGGGTTCAGTGACCTTGTGAACTTATGCATAGGGGTTGGCACACGTTTTCGTCTTGACTTTTCGGTAGGAACTTTGGGGCACTCTTTGCAGTACTTTGTGTTGGTTGAATAGATGAATCTGAGATTGTGTGATGCATATCGTATAATCATACCCACGGATACTTGAGGTGACATTGGAGTATCTTGGAGACATTAGGGTTTTGGTTGGTTTGTGTCTTAAGGTGTTATTCTAGTACGAACTCTAGGATAGATCAAATGGAAAGAATAACTTCATGTTATTTTACTATGAACTCTTGAATAGATCAATCAGAAAGGATAACTTTGAGGTGGTTTCGTGCCCAACAATAATCTCTTCGTTTGTTCTCCGCTATTAGTGACTTTGGAGTGACTCTTTGTTGCATGTTGAGGGATAGTTATTGATACGTCCATTTCCATCATGCTTTTATATCAATATTTATTGCATTATGGGCTGCTACTACACATTATATCTCGATACTTATGGCTATTCTCTCTTATTTTACAAGGTTTATCATGAAGAGGGGGAATGCCGGCAGCTGGAATTCTGGCTGGAAAAGGAGCAAACTTTGGAAACCTATTCCACACAACTCCAAAAGTCCTGAAACTCCACGAAACATCTTTTTGGATTTAATAAGAATTATTGAGCGAAAGAAATACACCAGGGGGGCCACACCCTGTCCAGGAGACAGGAGGGCGCCCCCCTATAGGGTGCGCCCCCTATCTCCTGGGCCCCCTGGCGGGCCTCCGGTGTCCATCTTGTGCTATATCAGAGCTTTTACCCTAGAAAAAATCGTGGGCAAGCTTACGGGACAGAACTCCGCCGCCATGAGGCGGAACCTTGGCAGAACCAATCTAGGGCTCTGGCGGAGCTGTTCTGCCGGGGACACTTCCCTTCGGGAGGGGGAAATCATCACCAACATCATCACCAACGATCCTCTCATCGGGAGGGGGTCAATCTCCATCTACATCTTCACCAACACCATCTCCTCTCAAAACCCTAGTTCATCTCTTGTATCCAATCTTGTATCAAAACCACAAATTGGTACCTGTGGGTTGCTAGTAGTGTTGATTACTCCTTGTAGTTGATGCTAATTGGTTTACTTTGTGGAAGATCATATGTGCAGATCCTTAATGCATATTATTACTCCTCTGATTATGAACATGAATATGCTTTGTGAGTTGTTACGTTTGTTCCTGAGGACATGGGTGAAGTCTTGCTATTAGTAGTCATGTGAATTTGGTATTCGTTCAATATTTTGATGAGATGTATGTTGTCTTTTCCTCTAGTGGTGTTATGTGAACGTCGACTACATGACACTTCACCATTATTTGGTCCTAGAGGAAGGCATGGGGAAGTAATAAGTAGATGATGGGTTGCTAGAGTGACAGAAGCTTAAACCCTAGTTTATGTGTTGCTTCGTTAGGGGCTGATTTGGATCCATATGTTTAATGTCGTGGTTAGGTTTACCTTAATACTTCTTTTGTAGTTGCGGACGCTTGCAATAGGGGTTAATCATAAGTGGGATGCTTGTCCAAGTAAGGGCAGTACCCAAGTACCGGTCCACCCACATATCAAATTATCAAAGTACAAACGCGAATCATATGAACGTGATGAAAACTAGCTTGGCGATAATTCCCATGTGTCCTCGGGAGCTCCTTTCTCATTATTAGAAATTGTCCAGGCTTATCCTTTGCTACATAAAGGATTGGGCCACCTTGCTGCACTTTACTTATTTTATTTACTTGTTAATCATTACAATTTATCTTATCACAAAACTATCTATCACCTACAATTTCAGTGCTTGCAGAGAAAACCGTACTGAAAACCGCTTATCATTTCCTTCTGCTCCTCGTTGGGTTCGACACTCTTACTTATTGAAAGGACTACGATTGATCCCCTACACTTGGGGGTCATCAGTTATATGATCCAATTATGTTATTATTGTTGAGAGAACTTGCACTAGTGAAAGTATGAACCCTAGGCCTTGTTTCCTAGCATTGCAATACCGTTTACACTCACTTTTATCCTTAGTTACCTTGCTGTTTTTATATTTTCATATTACAAATACTCATATCTACTATCCATATTGCACTTGTATCACCATCTCTTCGCCGAACTAGTGCACCTATACAATTTACCATTGTATTGGGTGTGTTGGGGACACAAGAGACTCTTTGTTATTTTGTTGCAAGGTTGTTTGAGAGAGACCATCTTCATCCTACGCCTCCCACGGATTGATAAACCTTTGGTCATCCACGTGAGGGAAATTTGCTACTGTCCTACAAACCTCTGCACTTGGAGGCCCAACAACGTCTACAAGAAAAAGGTTGCGTAGTAGACATCACTAACCCACTTCCTATGCCTAGGGATTTTGTGAGCACACAATTTAAGGGAACAAGAATCAACTAGCATAGGAAGGCAAAACAAGTATAACTTCAAAACTTTAAGCACATAGATAGGAAACTTGATATTAGTGCAACTCTTACAAGCATATATTCCTCCCTCATAATAATTTTCAGTAGCATCATGAATGAGTTTAACAAAACAACCATCACATAAAGCATTCTTTTAATGATCTACAAGCATAGAAATTTTACTACTTTCCACCTAAGCAAAATTCTTCTCAATCGGAAAAGTGGGAGCAAACTCAACAAAATAACTGTCATGTGAGCCATAATCCAATTTAAAATTAAAATCGTTATGACAAGTTTCGTGGTTAATATTATTATTTGTAGCATACATGTTATCACAATAATCATCATAGATAACAACTTTGTTCTCAAAATCAATTGGAACCTCTTCCGAAATAGTGGAATCATTACTAACTAAAGTTGACACTCTTCCAAATCCACTTTCATAAATATCACACTAAGATTCAACACCCTCCAAAATAGTGAGATCACTAATTCCTAAAGTTGATACTCTTCCAAACCCACTTTAGATGATAGTATTATTCATACTCCAAAAGATATAAGTGAAGATCATGGAGCATTCTACAATTAATATAGACTAACCAATATCCAAGCTCAAAATATATAAGTGAAGCACAAGAAGCATTCTGTAAAACCATACTAAAAATATATAAGTGAAGCACATGAAGCATTATATAAATCAATGAAGGGCTATCTCATACTAGCATGGTTCCTAAATAAAAAGAAAAATACAAGGGACACAAATCATGTGAACAAAAGAAAAACCGAGGTATACCGATAATTGTTGAAGAAGAAAGATTTGATGCCAACCGGGGCATCCCCAAGCTTAGATGCTTGAGTATCCTTGAAGTATTTACTTGGGGTACCTTGGGCACCCCCAAGCTTGAACTCTTGCCTCTCTTTATTCTTCTCACATCGGTGACTCCTTGTTCTTCGAACACTTCATCCACACAAAACTTAACAAAAACTTTGTGAGATCCGTTAGTATAATAAAGCAAATCACTACCTTTAGGTACTGTTGCAAACTCATTTAAATTTAATATTAGCACTTTATCTACTGTATTCCAACTTC